>NC_058105.1:94391212-94694242 GCF_020171115.1 Neogale vison
GTGCGCGCAAGCCGGGCACTCCCAGCCCCGGCCAGCGGCAAAATCTCAGTGTGCGATCGCTGCTTGGAACCTCTCTGGCGGTCAGGAGCTCCCAGACAGCCGCCACTGCCTTGGCTTTGGGGACGAGCAAAAGATCCTGCGCCCTCAGGGTCTTTAACTTGGAACCTGCACTGCCAGCATCCAAGGGGGAATTTATTCAGCTTCTGCACCCAGACTGAGGCTTCTGAGACGGAGATCAGGAAGTGTTCCAGGGTGCACCTTGACTGCACCAGAGTTGATACATCCAGCTACATCTGTTCAGTCTTCTCCCACCAAAATGACTAGGAGGAGGAATGCCCAACAGAAGAAAAATACAGAGGATGGACCTTCCGCAACAGAGCTAACGGCTATCAACATAGACAATATGTCGGAAAGAGAATTCAGGCTAACAATTATCCAGGCAATAGCTAGGTTGGAGAAAGCCATGGATGACCAAACAGAATTGATTAGAGCCGAACTGAAAGCGACCAGACAGGATGTTCACAATGTTAGGGCGGAGCTTAAAGCTACCAGGGAGGAGGTCCACAATGCTCTCAATGAGTTCCAATCCAATCTAAACTCTCTCAAAGCTAGGGTAACTGAGACAGAAGATAGAATTAGTGATCTGGAAGACAAACAGATAGAGAGAAAGGATCAGGAGGAAGCCTGGAACAAACAGCTTAGATCCCACGAAAGCAGAATTAGGGAAATAAGTGATGCCATGAAGCGTTCCAACGTCAGAATTATTGGAATTCCTGAAGGGGAGGAGAAAGAAAGAAGTCTAGAAGATGTCGTGGAACAAGTCCTTCATGAAAACTTTCCGAATCTCGCGAATGAAACCAGCGTTCATGTACTAGAGGCTGAACGGTCTCCACCCAAGATTATACACTCCAAAAAAACATCACGACACCTGATAGTCAAATTGAGAAATTATAATTGTAGGTATAATCTCTTGAAAGCTGCCAGGGCAAAGAGGCTCCTTACTTACAGAGGGAAGCCCATCAGAATAACGTCAGACCGGTCCACAGAGACCTGGCAAGCCAGAAGAGGCTGGCAAGATATATTCAGGGCACTAAATGAGAAGAACATGCAGCCAAGAATACTTTATCCAGCAAGACTGACATTCAAAATGGATGGACAGATAAAGAGTTTCCAAGACCGGCAAGACTTAAAAGACTATGCAACCACCAAGCCGATACTGCAGGAAATATTAAGGGGGGTTCTATAAAAGAGGAAAAATCCCAAGAATAGCATTGAACAGAAATATAGAGACAGTCTACAGAAAGAAAGACTTCAAAGGTAACTCGATGTCAATAAAAACGTATCTATCAATAATCACTCTCAATGTGAATGGCCTCAATGCACCCATAAAACGGCACAGGGTTGCAGATTGGATAAAACGACAGGACCCATCCATATGCTGTCTACAAGAGACCCATTTTGAACCTAAAGATACACGCAGACTGAAAGTCAAGGGGTGGAGAAGCATCTTTCATGCCAATGGGACTCAAAAGAAGGCTGGGGTAGCGATTCTCATATCAGATAAATTAGACTTCAAACTAAAGACTGTAGTCAGAGATACAGAAGGACACTACATAATCCTTAAAGGGACTATCCACCAAGATGATCTAACAATTGTAAATATCTATGCTCCCAATATGGGAGCAGCCAATTACTTAAGAAAACTGTTAATCAAGATAAAGAGTCATATTGATATGAATACACTAATCGTAGGTGATCTTAACACGCCTCTTTCAGAATTAGACAGATCATCGAAGCAGAAAATCAATAAAGAAACAAGAGCATTGAACGACACATTGGACCAGATGGACCTCATAGATATATACAGAACATTCCACCCTAAAACAGCAGAATACTCATTCTTCTCAAGTGCACACGGAACCTTCTCCAGAATAGACCACATACTGGGTCACAAATCAGGACTCAGCCGATACCAAAAGACTGAGATTATTCCCTGCATATTCTCAGATCACAATGCTTTGAAACTGGAGCTCAATCACAAGGAAAAGTTCCGAAGGAACTCAAACACCTGGAAGCTAAAGACCACCTTGCTTAAGAATGCTTGGATCAACCAGGAGATCAAAGAAGAACTGAAACAATTCATGGAAACCAATGAGAATGAAGACACTTCGGTCCAAAACCTATGGGATACAGCAAAGGCGGTCCTAAGGGGAAAATATATAGCCATCCAAGCCTTGCTCAAAAAAATTGAAAAATCCAGAACACACCAGCTGTCTCTACACCTTAAAGAACTGGAGGATCAACAACAAATCAAACCAACTCCACACATAAGAAGGGAAATCATCAAGATTAGAGCTGAGATCAATGAGGGAGAAACCAGAGATACAGTAGAACGTATCAATGAAACTAGAAGCTGGTTTTTTGAAAGAATCAATAAGATCGATAAGCCACTGGCTACACTAATCCAAAAGAAAAGAGAGAAATCCCAAATTCATAAAATTATGAATGAAAGGGGAGAGATCACAACTAACACCAAGGAAGTAGAAACAATCATCAGAAGTTACTACGAACAGTTATATGCCAATAAGCTTAGCAACCTTGATGAAATGGATGCATTCCTGGAAAAATATAAACTACCAAAATTGAACCAGGAAGAAATCGACAACCTGAATAGACCGATATCTTATAACGAGATTGAAGCAGTGATCAAAAATCTCCCAAAAAAAAAGAGCCCAGGACCTGACGGATTCCCTGGGGAATTCTACCAAACCTTCCAAGAAGAAATAACACCTATTCTCCTGAAGCTGTTTCAAAAAATTGAAGCAGAAGGAAAACTTCCAGACTCTTTCTATGAAGCCAGCATTACCCTGATCCCCAAACCAGGCAAGGACCATACCAAAAAGGAGAATTTCAGACCAATATCACTGATGAATATGGATGCTAAGATTCTCAACAAGATCCTAGCCAACAGGATCCAACAACACATTAAAAAGATTATCCACCATGATCAGGTGGGATTCATCCCTGGGCTACAAGGATGGTTCAACATTCGTAAATCAATCAATGTGATACAACAAATTAATAGGAGAAGAGAGAAGAACCACATGGTCCTCTCAATTGATGCAGAAAAAGCATTTGACAAAATCCAACATCCGTTCCTGATTAAAACGCTTCAAAGTATAGGGATAGAGGGAACATTCCTGAACCTCATCAAATCTATCTATGAAAGACCCACAGCAAATATCATCCTCAATGGGAAAAAGCTTGCAGCCTTCCCGTTGAGATCAGGAACAAGACAAGGATGCCCACTTTCACCACTCTTGTTCAACATAGTATTAGAAGTCCTAGCAACAGCAATCAGACAACAGAGAGAAATAAAAGGTATCCAAATTGGTAATGAAGAAGTCAAACTCTCTCTCTTCGCAGATGACATGATTCTTTATATGGAAAACCCAAAAGACTCCACCCCCAAACTACTAGAACTCATACAGCAATTCAGCAGCGTGGCAGGATACAAAGTCAATGTGCAGAAATCAGTGGCTTTCTTATACACTAACAAGGAAAATACAGAAAGGGAAATTAGAGAATCGATTCCATTTACTATAGCACCAAGAACCATAAGATACCTGGGAATAAACCTAACTAAAGAGGTAAAGGATCTATACTTGAGGAACTATAGAACACTCATGAAAGAAATTGAAGAAGACACAAAAAGATGGAAGACCATTCCATGCTCTTGGATCGGAAGAATAAACATCGTTAAAATGTCTATACTGCCTAGAGCAATCTATACTTTTAATGCCATTCCGATCAAAATTCCACCGGCATTCTTCAAAGAGCTGGAGCAAATAATCCAAAAATTTGTATGGAATCAGAAGAGACCCCGAATCGCTAAGGAAACGTTGAAAAACAAAAATAAAGCTGGCGGCATCACCTTACCTGATTTCAAGCTTTATTACAAAGCTGTGATCACCAAGACAGCATGGTACTGGCATAAAAACAGACACATAGACCAGTGGAACAGAGTAGAGAGCCCTGATATGGACCCTCAACTCTATGGTCAATTAATCTTCGACAAAACAGGAAAAAATATACAGTGGAAAAAAGACAGTCTCTTCAATAAATGGTGCTGGGAAAACTGGACAGCTATATGTAGAAGAATGAAACTCGACCATTCTCTTACACCGTACACAAAGATCAACTCAAAATGGATAAAAGACCTCAACGTGAGACAGGAATCTATCAGAATCTTAGAGGAGAACATAGGCAGTAATCTCTTCGATATCAGCCACAGCAACTTCTTTCAAGATACGTCTCCAAAGGCAAAGGAAACAAAAGCGAAAATAGACTTCTGGGACTTCATCAAAATCAAAAGCTTCTGCACAGCAAAGGAAACAGTCAAAAAAACAAAGAGGCAACCCACGGAATGGGAGAAGATATTTGCAAATGACAGTACAGACAAAAGGTTGATATCCAGGATCTATAATGAACTCCTCAAACTCAACCCACACGAAACAGACAAACACATCAAAAAATGGGCAGAAGATATGAACAGACACTTCTCCAATCAAGAAATACAAATGGCTATCAGACACATGAAAAAATGCTCATCATCATTAGCCCTCAGGGAGATTCAAATTAAAACCACATTGAGATATCACCTTACACCAGTTAGAATGGCCAAAATTAACAAAACAGGAAACAACATGTGTTGGAGAGGATGTGGAGAAAGGGGAACCCTCTTACACTGTTGGTGGGAATGCAAGTTGGTGCAGCCTCTTTGGAGAACAGTGTGGAGATTCCTCAAGAAATTAAAAATAGAGCTTCCCTACGACCCTGCAATTGCACTCCTGGGTATTTACCCCAAAGATACAGATGTCGTGAAAAGAAGGGCCATCTGTACCCCAATGTTTATAGCAGCAATGGCCACAGTCGCCAAACTATGGAAAGAACCAAGATGCCCTTCAACGGATGAATGGATAAGGAAGATGTGGTCCATATACACTATGGAGTATTATGCCTCCATCAGAAAGGACGAATATCCAACTTTTGTAGCAACATGGACGGGACTGGAAGAGATTATGCTGAGTGAAATCAGTCAAGCAGAGAGAGTCAATTATCATATGGTTTCACTCATTTGTGGAGCATAACCAATAGCATGGAGGACAAGGGGCGTTAGAGAGGAGTAGGGAATTTGGGTAAATTGGAAGGGGAGGTGAACCATGAGAGACTATGGACTCTGAAAAACAGTCTGAGGGGTTTGAAGTGGCAGGGGGGTGGGAGGTTGGGGTACCAGGTGGTGGGTATTATAGAGGGCACAGCTTGCATGGAGCACTGGGTGTGGTGAAAAAATAATGAATACTGTTTTTCTGAAAATAAATAAATTGGGAAAAAAAAAAAAACCGATAAACAATCTCTGGTATTTCAGTGTACAAACACACACGCATGTGCTAGGGACATCAAGGAGTGAAATTAAGTAATGCTGAAGGTAGGAGACATAACTGAAGAAACCCCAACCCCATCAGCCTCAAAACGTACAGAGTCAAACACAGAGCTCACCAAAATCAAGCTTCTGTTTTTCTTTGCCTCTTTTTTATTCTCTTCCAGTAGTGCTTGTGGGAGGGACATAAAGACCAATCCCACAATGATTTTGCTTTGTCAAGGGCAATTTAGATTCATTAAGAGCAAGTCACTTATTCATGTCTACAATGCAAAAATTGACTTTTAAGACTGCGGTCTATGCTTTTCTTATGCTTCCTTCAGTGACTGAGCTCTGGATCTCTTTTATAAGCCACAGTGCCTTGTTATATTCGTTAAGTTGCTTTAATAGAGTGTGGGTCATGCCTACAGCACTCACAATAATACTGCCAAGATGTCTCCAGATTTACCCTGAAATCAATTGAATTCAAACTGAAATAGTAATTAATGCTAAAGTTCTTACCTCTGTTTTCAGCAGGCTGGCGTCTGTTCCCATGGAAACAGGCTGTAGCTGCACCCCGCAATAAAAACGTCAGCCCTGGCTTATCAATTTCGGTGAGCTCAGGCTGGGACTTGCTAGGACTGAATTCCTCTAACACCAACGGATAAAAGATTAAGAGATTCCAACTAATTTCTGGAATTAGGGATTTTTTTTTTCACAACAAGAAACAAAATGAAAAACCAAGGACTAGTTATGTGATGTGCAGAGTATTAGCTAATGATGGCTGACCCAAACATTTAGCCGTGGCATCTCTCTGTATGTGATTGTCCATTGCCTCCTTCCATCATTTTAAATTAATCTGTGTTATAAAAGTTATGTGTTCGAATTTCCACAGGTCAGGGGGATAGGATGTTTCCAGGATTCTAGAATCATCTTAAAATCCCAGCAAACCTGAAGGAATTGAATGTTTCCAGCATTTGTCATTTAAGTAAGCAGGTTTAATTCAACAAATGTTTATTGAGTGATCTAAATTCTAGGCCAGGAATTTGCAAACCATAAAAGAATTCCCTGGTGATTTTATTTCAAATGCAGAATTCCAGGCCTTACTCCTTAGAAAGTTTGATTCAGTGTACCTGGTGTGGGGCCCAGCACTCTGAATTTGAACAGCCTCTGTTCTCTCTGTAGGTGATTCTGACCTCACTGGTCCTCAGACCACAATCAGAAAAACACCTGTAGGCACGTTTGTTGGAGCTGAGAATACCAAAAGAAAGCTAAAATAATAATTATTGATTATTATCAGCCAATCAACCAACCAATCAAATCTGCATCCCCAAAAGGTAACAGTCTACCGCATGAGGAAAATAAACAAAAGTACAAGACATAGTCTTAAAGCATTGCAGGGACACCCAGAGCCCCCATATTAAAAGAGAACTCCACAGCTCCTAGTATGTCTTTGCTCAAAATCATATCACAACTTTGTTAGTACATAAGATTCCAATTAACATGAACAAGGGAAATAGTTGAGACATATGTTCCTGGAAACTAACCATCATCATTCACTTAAGCAAAGTGGGAAGAGAAAGGAGATCTTAAAGGTAAGGGATGAAAGAACAATTTTACTTTTTTTTTAAAAGATGTATTTATTTATTTGAGAGAAAGAGAGAGAGAGAGGGCAAACATAGCGGGGTGGAGGGGCAAAAGGAGAAAGAGAATTTCAAGCAGATTCCCCACCAGGCATGGAACCCAATGTGGGGCTCTATCCCAGGACCTCAAGATCATTACCTGAGCCAAAATCAAGAGTCAGCAGCTTAACAGACTGAGCCACCCAGGCACCCCAGAAAAATTTTTGCTTTTAAGATCTTTTTCTTTCCAATTTGCCTAGGTTGATGATGAGCCTTAATTCCTGGGAATATATGTCTCGGCTGTTTCCCTTGTTCCTATTAATTGGAAGTCTTCGTGCTAAATAGATCTGCCACTCAGGGGAGGGACAGAACAATGAACATGATGTATTAGGAGATTCAACTACAACATTAGGAGGAAAACTCATTGCCTTAAATATTTATAGCAGTAAAAACGAAAATTAGAAAACAAGTGAGTTTAACAATGACTTCAAAAAATAGGGAAAGCAGAAATTAAAAAATGAATGTGAAAATAAAGCCAAAGAAATCAGAAGGAAGGAAATTATAAATATAAAACCAGATAATCATAAGCTGGAACTGAGAAAATGAACAGCACTAAAACAATAAAATATAAAATAAAGCCATGAGTAGTTAGCTTAATCAAGAGAAACAGGGCAGAAAATACAAATACACCAAATGTGATGACAATAACCATTGAAACCAATGAAATTATAAAATATCTTAAGAGATTACTTTGTATATTTCTATGCAAATAAATACATTTGAAAACCTACATGAAATTGGTAATTTTCTTAAAAAGTGTAATTCATTCAAAATGATGCCAGTAGAGACATCAAATTTTAAAAGATCAGTTTTCATAGAAGTAATAGAGAAAATTATTACAGAACTTTCTTCTAAAGATCAACAGACCAAATAGTTTCACAGGGAATTTCTACAGATCTTTAAAAGTCAGATACTCCTAATGTTAAACAGCTTTAGAACTTAGAAACATTCCAGAACTTAGAAAAATGTTCAAGTTCTGATTTTGAGATGAATGTAATATTGACACTTGATGCTGATACCAATCTCCCTGATGTAAAAATCCTAGAAAGAACATTAGGACATAGGGACACCTTGGTGGCTAAGTCAGTTAAGTGCCTGCCTTCAGTTCAGGTCATGATCCCAGAGTCCTGGGATCGAGTCCCACTTTGGGCTTCTTGCTTAGCGGAAGAGCCTGCTTCTCCCTCTGCCTGCCACTCCCCCTGCTTGTGCTCTCTCTCTCTCTCTGACAAATAAATGAAATCTTTTTAAAAAAAGAACATGAGGACATAGAATCCTATAAAATATTAAATAGACTCTAATTCTATATTTTAGTATTATTAATATATAATTAATTAACATACAATGTAAATATATTATATATTATACATATTACATATAACATATTTTATATGTTATATATATATATACACACATATTTTTTGAGCAAATAGTTATTCCAGGAATGCAAGGAAGTTTTGGTATTTTTTTAAAAAATCCATTAATGTAATGCTCTGTTAATATATCTTTAAAATTATATTATCTACTTAAATGTTAACAGTGTTGACAACAGTCAAAACCCATTCCTATAAAAACATTTAATAAAATAGGAAATGATCCTTCCTTATGATAATATAAAGAAAGCTGGCATCTTCCTAGGGACTCATTGGAGGCCTTCCCACTATGGTTAGAAACAGTCCAAGGATTCCTCTATTTCCACTACTCTTCACGTTGCACTGGAAGTATTTGCCAAAGCAATTAGATAAAAGGAAACTTTGGGAGGAGGAAGAATTTTGGAAAGAAAAATGTGACATTATCTCTGTAAACAGCACGAGAGTATAACTGGAATAAACAAGTGCACCAGCAACAACAAATTTTACTGCTGAGGCTATGGGCAAAAAAATAAATTATTTATTTATCATAAATAAATCTTTTAAAAAAAGTGGGAGAATAAGAATATGAAAATGTCCCATAAAATTACCAAATTATGGAATTACCTTTTTTTGCAGAATTCCTTTTTGACCAAGCAATCCCATATCAGAGAATCTACCCTAAAGTCATACCTTGCCCCTCCTTAAACACACTTGAGCATCCTTGAGCATGTACACACACACACACACATTGAAATTGACCCAGATATCCTTCAATAGTGGCTGTATAATAAAACTACACAATAGGCACAAAATGAAATGTTATACAACTTGGAGGTTAATAAGGAAGATCTCCATGAGTTGAAGTGAAATAATCTCCAGGATATACTGGTAAGAGAAAAATGCAAGGTATGTAACAGTATATATAGTAGACTGTCATGTGGATAAGAAAAAAAAAAGGAAATAAAAATACATACACAAAAATGATTGCTGGACAGATAAACCAGGAAACAATAAAAGGCAGATTTCTCCAAGTACTTCTTTGCATGTGTTTTGATGCATGAATTGTGTGAATGTTCTACTGTGTTCAAAAACAGAATTCAGGAAAACCCTAAAATTTAAAAGAAGCAGAAGAAAATGATCTTAATTGTATGTCACAATGGTTAGACAAGAAAAAAGAAAGAGAGAGAAAATTATTGCAAGTAATTGTAGAATGAACATAGTGCTCTGGTTGTACAACCTTATTGAGATATAGAAACAGCAAAAAGAAATGCAAAGAAATAATTCAAATCTTTCTCCAGTGAGTAGTAATATTGGTATAGTACTTTTGACATCTTAAGTTAATATTACTAGAAATCATATTTTCCATGAGAGAAAAGAAACAGAGGTAAGATCACAGATATTAAATAAAAGAAATGCATTAAATTTGAATTGAAAATTTCAGTGTGAACTTGTGAAATTGGCCACCAAAAGGGCCAAGAAGTAATCACCCATCCAGTAGCAATGGGCCTTTTTAGCTCTCAGAACTTGGTTTCTCTCCTACAATTAATTGGAACTCCCAGAAGAAATGGTTAATGTCAGATCTGAGCCAGGGTCATTTGAAGGTTCATCTGATTCATTCTGTGCCAGAAAGGAGTGTACCAAAATGATGCAGGGCAAGCAGGATTCAAAGAGTTCACACTGATTGATTATGGGACTTTGAGCATCAGAGCTAATAACTGGAGTGCCTGGGTGACTCAGTTGGTTAAACACCCTTAAGTTGGTTAAGCAGTTGGTTAACCTCAGTTGGTTAAGCAGAAACTCTTGGTTTCTGCTTAGATTGTGATCTCACGGTCAAGGGTTGAAGCCCAGCGTCGGGCTTAGCGCTCAGTGCAGAATCTGCTTCAGATTCTCTCACCCTCTCCTTCTTACTCACTCACTCTCTCTCTCTCAAATAAATAAATAAAAATTTTTAAAAACATTAAAAAAAACCCAAACTAATAACTAGAATTGATACCCATTAGTTGGAAACTTCAGCTACCAGCACTTCTATCTCTTGCCTGAGGGCTTTCTCTAGGGGTTGAAGCCCTGATAGTACCAGAGAATTAACCCTCCTCACCCTCCTTCAAAGAATGACTGGCAAAAGTTGAGGATCCATACCTCTCAAGTGAGAAGACTCTGACTCTATCGTCCATGAACTCCACTGGTCTCTGAATTTTTCAGCAGGATCCAACTCCAGTTCACTGCAGGGAGAAAGGGGTAAGCAGTACTCCTTGATTGTCTTCCTTCTCTTCCCTGTCTCATTGCCCTACCCTCCTACCTGTGTTTCTGAAATCACCTCTCAAATAACAACCCGTCCCAGGGTCTGCTACTGGGAAAATCTGTATCAAGATGGCCTTAAATAATGCACAAAATAAGAAAAAGGATTTAAACATTAACTCATTTGCCATCAATGGAGATGGTTTACTCTGCAAATTGCTAATTAAAGGGGAAGAATGAAGTAATCACCCTAGATGAGGAGCTGAAGTTTATTTTCAGTTGATCAGGGAATGCTCTTCTTTATAGTAGAATGGCAACTAATAAATGTAGAATAATTGACAGAATTAGAAAATTATGATACTATAACCACAAATGATATCATTGATTCAGGCATCAATGTACATCCCAACCATTAGGCAAAAGTGTAATGGGTGAGAGAAAACTTTCCGGTTTGGGGATACACATGTTAACAAATGTAGATGTTAAATAAAAACATGAGGGAAAATCCTGAGAAATCCAGATTATGAGATATACCCCTAGTCAACCGTCTTGATCATTTTAAAAACCAATATCCTAAGAACAAATTGTATGGGTGACTGTTCTAGAATATAAGAGTTTTTGGAAACCTAAGGAAAATGTAAAGAGTGAAACTTGATTGGATCCTGTGTAGAAAAAAAAAGCCATAAAAGAATTTTTGTGGAAAATTGCCATTTTTATATAGACAGAGTATGCATTGAGGTAAGGGGACTGTTAATTTTTCAAAGACAAAAATGAATACGAAGTTTATGTAGGAGAACACCTTAGTTTTAAAAGATATAGTGGAAGTATTTAGGGGTGAAGTGTCATGAATGATGCCTGCAACCTAACATAGGTTTAAATGTTTCATGTATGTGTTGGGGAGGAAAGAGATGGTAATAGAAGAAATGAGAGAGAGAGAATAATACAGCAAAATATTAATGATTGTTGGATCTCAGTACCAAATATATGGGTGTTCTTTGTTTTTTGTTGTTTGTTTTTTTTTTAATTTCTTTTCAGTGTACCAGAATTCATTGTTTATGTACCATATCCAGTGTTCCATGAAATACGTGCCCTCCATAATACCCACCACCTGGCTCACCCAACCTCCCATCCCCTACCCCTTCAAAACTCTCAGATTGTTTTTCAGAGTCCATTGTCTCTCATGGTTCATCTCCCCCTCCAGTTTCCCCCAACTCCCTTCTCCTCTCTATCTCCCCATGTCCTCCATGTTATTTCTTATGCTCCACAAATAAGTAAAACCATATGATAATTGACTATCTCTGCTTGACTTATTTCACTCAGCATAATCTCTTCCAGTCCCGTCCATGTTGATACAAAAGCTGGATATTCATCCTTTCTGATGGAGGCATAATACTCCATAGTGTATATGGACCATATCTTGCTTATCCATTTGTCTGTTGAAGCGCATCTTGTTTCTTTCCACAGTTTGGCAACTGTGGCCATTGCTGATATGAACATTGGGGTACAGATGGCCCTTCTTTACACTACATCTGTATCCTTGGGGTAAATACCCAGGAGTGCAATTGCAGGGTCATAGGGAAACTCTATTTTTAATTTCTTAAGGAATCTCCACACTGTTTTCCAAAGTGGCTGCACCAACTTGCATCCCCACCAAGAGTTTAAGAGGGTTCCCCTTTCTCCACATCCTCTCCAACACACGTTATTTACTGTCTTGTTAATTTAGGCCATTCTAACTGGTGTAAGGTGGTATCTCAATGTGGTTTTGATTTGAATTTCCCTCATGGGTAGTGATGATGAACATGTTTTCATGTGTCTGTTAGCCATTTGTATGTCTTCTTTGGAGAAGTATCTGTTCATGTCTTCTGCCCATTTTTTGATGTGATTATCTGTTTTGTGTGTGTTGAGTTTGAGGAGTTCTTTATAGATCCTTGATATCAGCCTTTTGTCTGTAGTGTCATTTGCAAATATCTTCTCCCATTCCGTGGGTTGCCTCTTTGTTTTATTGACTGTTTCCTTTGCTGTGCAGAAGATTTTGATCCTGATCAAGTCCCAAAAATTCATTTCAGACCAATATCCCTGATGAATATGGATGCTAAGATTCTCAACAAGATCCTAGCTAATAAGATCCAACAGCACATTAAAAAGATTATCCACCATTACCAGATGGGATTCATCCCTGGGTTGCAAGCATGGATAAACATTTGTAAATCAATCAATGCGATAGAACAAATCAATAAGAGAAGAGAAAAGAACCACATGGTCCTCTCAATTGATGTGGAAAAAGCATTTGACAAAATACAGCATCCGTTCCTGATTTAAATGTTTCTAAGTATAGGGATAGAGGGAACATTCCTCAACTTCATCAAATCTATCTATGAAAAACCCACAGCAAATATTATCCTCAATGGGAAAAAGCTGACAGCCTTCCCTTTGAGATCAGGAACATGACAAGGATGCCCACTCTCACCACTCTGGTTCAACATAGACCAGTGGAACAGAGTAGAGAGCCCAGATATGGACCCTCAACTCTACAGTCAAATTATCTTCAACAAAGCAGGAAAAAATATACAGTGGAAAAAGGACAGTCTCTTCAATAAATGGTGCTGGGAAAATTGGATGGCTATATGTAAAAGAATGAAACTCGACCATTCTCTTACCCCATACACAAAGATAAACTTGAAATGGATAAAAAGACCTCAACATGAGGCAGGAATCCATCAGAATCCTAGAGGAGAACATAGGCAGTGACCTCTTCGATATCAGCCACAGCAACTTCTTTCAAGATATGTCTCCAAAGGCAAAGGAAACAAAAGTGAAAATGAATTTATGGGTGTTCTTTGAATTAGTGTTTTGACTTTCTATATGTTTGAAAATATTCATCTTAAAAATTGAAAAAAATATACATCTGAGGTAAATATGGCAAGCTATCAATATTTTTAAAACAGATGGTAGGGATATGCTTGTTTATTATTCTACTTTCTGTATTTCTCTTTATGGTTGAAATGTTTCATAATATAAGTTAATAAATACATAACCAAAACAAAACAAAGCACTAAAGAAATGAGTTGAAGTTGTGTTTTAGGAGGAAGGAATAGAATGCTCAAAGGTCTATGGCATATAAGAGCATGTGCTTTGCTCATCCAGTGTGCTCATCCAGCTTCCCTGATTCTTGGCGAAGAGTGTGGAGAAATGAACCATGAGGCTAGACTGGCCAGCAGAGGAACCATACAGGGCCTTGAGGACATGCAAAAGGGAACAGAATTTAAGATAAAGGGAATGAAGCACTACAAAAAACCTTTAAGCCAAGGAGAAACAAATCTTGTAGACAAGTATAAGAAGTCAGGAATCTTTGGTAATAGTCAAGGTGAGCAGTAACTCAGACATAAGCCCTGTCTGGGCCAATGGGAATGAAGAAGGTTTTGAAGAAGGATTTCAAGAATTGCCTATCCAATACACTATAGCTCATAATACTTGCTAATTAGAGGAATCTAGAGAAACTGGATCAACACTAATGAGTAACCTCATTAGAAAGTGATTGTGTGGGCACCTGGGTGGCTCAGTGGGTTAAAGCCTCTGCCTTCGGCTCAGGTCATGATCCCAAGGTCCTGGGATGGAGCCCCACATCAGGCTCTCTGCTCTGCAGGGAGCCTGCTTCCTCCTCTCTCTCTCTCTCTCTGCCTGCCTCTCTGCCTACTTGTGATCTCTGTCTGCCAAATATAAATATAATCTTAAAAAAAGAGAAAGTGATTGTGTTCTAAATTCACTAAGGTGAATACACAACTTTATAGAACCTGTGTGGGAGATATTTTGTCAGATTAAAAAAAAAAGAAATTGAGCCAAGAAGAGAGATTTTCAGTTGTGGTGATTTATTTATTGAGCTTTTTCATTCCCAAGAGCAGGCACATTCTAGCAAATGTTATCAAAATGGAAGCAACTGCTCTAAAACTACACCACGATTACATTCTCCCAGATTTTCGTCACTTTATGTCATTTGATAAAATACACTTCTGTCCCTTGGCTTATCATTTTAACACCACTTTAGCCAGAACAAAAAAGAGAGGTGAGATGGGAAAAAATGCCTCTGCTAACCTGTGTGAGACCTTTGTGTGAATTAGAGACAAGGTTCTGCTTCCTCGATAATTTCTTTTTTTTAAAGATTTTATTTATTTATTTGACAGAGAAAGATCACAAGTAGGCAGAGAGGCAGGCAGGAGAGGTGGGGAAGGAAGCTCCCCACTGAGCAGAGAGCCCGATGTGAGGCTCGATCCCAGGACCCTGAGATCATGACCTGAGCTGAAGGCAGAGACTTAACCCACCGAGCCACCCAGGCACCCCTCAATAATTTCTTAATAAATGAGTATATTGTAGCAGGCAGGCATTAAGGCGACTCCATGATCCCCAGTCTACTGGAGTTCATACCTTTGTATGGTTCCATCCTGTGACTTGCTTCTAATGAACAGAATATGGCAAAGGTAATGGGATGTCACTCCTGTAATTGCATTACATTATTTAAGACTCTGTCTTGCTAGAAAACTTGCTATTTTTCTCCCTTGTTCACTTTGGAGAAGCAAGCTGCCAAGTGGGGAGAGAGAATCTGGGGAAACACTCATGGCAAGGAACTGTGGAAAGCTTCTACAAGTGAAGAGTGGCCTGCAGTTAATGGCCAGCATGAAGCTAGTGCCCTTGGCCTTCTAGCCATTAGGTAATGAATCCTGCCAATGACCACAAGAGCTTGGAAGCAGAGCCATTGCCAGTAGAGCCTCCAGATAAGAACCCAGCTCTGGCCAACACCTGGATTATAGTCTGGCTGTAAGCTGTGCCCAGACTCTTGACTCCCAGAAGCTAAGGTAATAAATGAGTGTGGATGTAAGCCACTAAGTCTCTGGTAGTTTGTTATCCAACAGTAGAAAAATAACACACGTATGAATGTGCAACCTGAGCAATCATACATAACCAGCCGTTGATCCCTCCAGGCACATTAGGTGGTCCTATCTGTCTCAAAACTCCCTCTACTTCTCTAAGAATATTTTTGATCTCATTCAAGGCCCTCCAAGATGAACCAAGATAAACTCCACATCTCAAGATCTTAAATCACATCTTTTCCCATATAATATTCACAGGTTCTTGGGATTAGGAAGTGCATCTAACTTGGGGGAGGCCCATTCTTTCAGGCTACCACAGTCACCCTACAAGTGCCTATGTGTAAAGGACAGGAGGGCCAGGAGAGGGAGACAAGAAAGAAAGTAGTGGAATGTGATTGCTAGGGTTAAAGCAGTAGCATCCAGGGATTTTATAAGTTAAATTATTTTGTAAGCTGTTGACTAGACACAGGTATCCCACTTGAATTGAATGAACCTACTAAAATGCATCCCGTCTGAGTCTGAAGATCTTTCCAGACCCCAAGGCAGCAGTGGCTTGAATGTAGGCCCCCACCCACCCTACATTACTACACACTTATGCCCTGCCCAGCATGTAAGCTGGGAGGAATATATGTACTCCATCCCAAGATGAGGTGACTATGACAAGTTCAGAATAAGGGAGACTGCTTCCTGAGTGAATCCAGTCACTCAAAGCACAATCAAGTGGAGGCACGACCATGTGCACACATGCATATTCAAGTAAAAATGAGTGTGCAGGCTTTGTGGGACTGTGTGGGCATAAGTGGGCAAATAAAGGTTTATGGGGCTGAAGGCTCTCTCTTGCTGTCCCAGAACTCAGCCTCACTCCTGGAATGTCTACACTTACATGCAGGGCTCTCGCAGTTCTGTATATGTCTACATTTTAACAATGTTTATTCTTCTGATCCAAGAGCATGGAATGGTCTTCCATCTATTTGTGTCTTCTTCGATTTCTTTCATGAGTGTTCTGTAGTTCCTCGAGTACAGATCCTTTACCTCTTTGGTTAGGTTTATTCCCAAGTATCTTATGGTTCTTGGTGCTATAGTAAATGGAATCGATTCTCTAATTTCCCTTTCTGTATTTTCATTGTTAGTGTATAAGAAAGCCACTGATTTCTGCACATTGACTTTGTATCCTGCCACGTTGCTGAATTGCTGTATGAGTTCTAGTAGTTTGGGGGTGGAGTCTTCTGGGTTTCCCATATAAAGAACCATGTCGTCTGCGAAGAGAGAGAGTTTGACTTCTTCATTACCAATTTGGATACCTTTTATTTCTCTTTGTTGTCTTATTGCTGTTGCTAGGACTTCTAATACTATGTTGAACAAGAATGGTGAAAGTGGGCATCCTTATCTTGTTCCTGATCTCAATGGGAAGGACGCAAGCTTTTTCCCATTGAGGATGATATTTGCTGTAGGTCTTTCATAGATAGATTTGATGAGGTTCAGGAATGTTCCCTCTATCCCTATACTTTGAAGCGTTTTAATCAGGAACGGATGCTAGATTTTGTCAAATGCTTTTTCTGCATCAATTGAGAGGACCATGTGGTTCTTCTCTCTTCTCATATTAATTTGTTGTATCACATTGATTGATTTGCGAATGTTGAACCATCCTTGTAGCCCAGGGATGAATCCCACCTGATCATGGTGGATAATCTTTTTAATGTGCTGTTGGATCCTGTTGGCTAGGATCTTGTTGAGAATCTTAGCATCCATATTTATCAGTGATATTGGTCTAAAATTCTCCTTTTTGGTAGGGTCTTTGCCTGGTTTGGGGATCAGGGTAATGCTGGCTTCAATGTGAACGATGTCCCCCTTCTGTGGTACATGATCTAAATGTGACACACAGACCAGGGACAAGGTGTAATGAGGAGCAGTGACCATTCCAGAATGCTAAAATATCATTGCAAAGTTGAATCTCAAGAAGATTTAGGTTTCATTGGTTGCCTCAAAGGAGATAAACATCTAAAAATAATAATCTTGATGCATGAATACCTCTCCTATTTTAAAGCATTCCATAATTACTAGTAATGCTCAACATATAGCCACGCTCCCATCTTTTCAGTGGCGTGTGGCTGATCTTTCATTGCCTACCAAGGAGCAATGAGCTTCAGCACACGTTCCGTGTTTGTGAAAGTTAAGATGAATCCAAAGATCAGCCCTTGGGTGGATGGAAGACCCTTCAGTATCTTTTTCTAACCAGTGATGTGAGTCAATCACCCACTTGGGTTAAGCTTACAAAGTGCTTCGTTGTTTTGACATTGCATGCACACAGCTTGTCCTAATTAGCTGTGACCACTTAAGTTGGACTAAGAAGGAGACAACACTAACAGCATCCATGGAAACACTGTCAATTCACTTTGGGACCTACATACACATTTCCAAGCATAGTCATGCTAACTTCGACAAATCAGAATTTTTTTATAATTTTCATGTACACGCTGGCTACCTTGATAACCTTTTACTTCCTATTACCCTCCCAGTACATATCTAAGAAGAGAAGGTGAATCTTCATGTCTTTTGGAGGAGAATACAATTCTAATATAATTGAAGTTGTACTGATGTCTGTTGTAGATTTCATCTATCGCTTCCTTTATGTCAGCGTGACCTGTCAGTCTATCACACAGAGACTTTCATTCATTCTAACATGATTTCCCCTGTTGCTTAAATTGTCTGCTCATCACAAATTTTAAAATAAATTGTTTTATTATCATCCCAATTATTGAAGCTTAGCTTATTAGGCTTAGGTACTTTCCCTGTGTGCAAGAGTTGGATGCTATTATTTTCTTTAAGAGTAGGTGAGGCACAAAACTGATAAGTCAGGGCACACCTGGGTGGCTCAGTGGGGTAAGCCTCTGCCTTCAGCTCAGGTCGAGGTCTCAGGGTCCTGGGATCAAGCCCTGCAACAGGCTCTCTGCTCAGTGGGGAGCCTGCTTTCCCCTCTCTCTCTGCCTGCTGCTCTGCCTACTTGGGATCTCTCTCTCTCTCTTTGTCAAATACATAAATAAAATCTTAAAAAAAAAATACTGATCAGTCAGTCCTGACTACCCAAACATCTATCTGTACCCTGGTGATTTCATCCCAACTAAAAACTAGCCCCAGAGAAAATGTCTTCCAAAATAGTATTCTTTCCGTACCCCACCCTTGTTCTCAACCACAGTGAAATCAAAAGAAGATATTCCAGCAAACTTGGCCAGGGAGAGGCAGGGCACAAATCCAGGTTTTCACGAGGCTTCAGAAAGTCCCATTAGATTAAAGAAAGGCCGATTCCCCATGTCTCCTCCACTTAGAGGCCAGCTCAAATTGCCATTAACTATATTTTTCTGTATTTCCCCCCAGATGCTCTATTTTACTTGCATAGAGCTAACTTCAAGAGACAAAAAAGGGTAATAGAAAGATTTATCAAAATGAGAACAAAACAGTCTTAGCCACACCCTGCCCAGAAAAGAGTAGAGCCAAGCAAACTTGTAAAGTTCAGTTATTTCTATTCTTTATGTTGGTTCCAAGTCTTTGATGGAACATTAAGGCACAATGATGAATTGAAGTGGTGATGGCGGGCAAACTTGTCTTGTTCTCATCACAAGGTAAAAGCTTTCAGCAATTTATGATGAAGTCGAGTTTTGGTGTAGGTGTTTTTTTGTAGATAATTTCATCAGTTTAAGAGAGTTTCCTTTTATTGCTAATTTGCTCAGTGGAGCTTTTTCCTCCATAGATGGATAGAGAACCTTATGAAATTTGTTTCAGCCTCTATGGAAACAATCATATGATTTTTGTCCTTCATCTTACTGTGGTGAAATACACGGGCTCGTGTTCTATTTCTAAAGTGACCTTGCCTTTCTGGAATAAACGCAGCTTGATTCAAATATATATTTTTATATATTGCTAAATTTGAATGACTTAGATTGTTGGGCTAATACATGTATGTTCTCCAATGATACTGACCTGAAGAGTTACATCTTGTCACTTTTTAGTATCAATAGTTCTACTCCTCTTATAAAACGAGTTAGATAATATTCCATTTTTCTTCTATATTTTAGATGAATTTTTGACAGATTGGCATTGTTTTGTTTTTTTTTTTTCCTTAAGTGTTTGGTAGACTTTACTAATGAAGTCATTTGGGAATTTTCTTTGTAGAAAAACTTATAAATCCCATTTTTTAAAATGCTGTGTTCTTTAGGTTCTCTGCTTGTTCTGTGTCAGGCTTACAATGTTGTATCTTTCTCTGAATTTTTCCAGTTGATCTAAATTTTTAAAATTTTTTGGCGTAAGTTTGTACATAATAGCTCCTATATATATTTAATATCTGTGGGAGGTGCAGTGATTTTTGAGATTTTTTTAATCAATTTTATTTGAAAGTACCAACTTTGGGGGTATCTGGGTGGCTCAGTCGATTAAGCATCTGTCTTCAGCTCGGGTCACAATCTCAGGGTCCTGGGATCGAGTCCCACATTTGGCTCCCTGCTCAACAGGACATTTGCTTCTTCCCCTCTCTACCTCTCACCCCTCCCACTTGTGTGCACATGCTCACTCTCTCTGTGTCCCTCAAATAACTAAATAATATCCTAAAAAAAAAAGAATTCCTGAATGGTGGTGGTTTTCTTTCAACCTTTTGGAGATGCCATTCCAAGGCATTTGGGCTTGTCTCCTTATGCATCTGGTTAATTTTTCTTACCATGCACTGAATCTACATAGAAAGAATATGAGATAAGGATCATTTTAGCTTCCTCCAGAGTGGACTTCCATTTGTTTCTTCTAGGGTCTGGGGATATAAGCAATCCAAGATCATTTTAATCCACTCCAGGATCAGAACAAGTTGAGCTATGATGTCTGAGGGTGTACCCTCTCTCCTCGAATATAGCACTCTTACCGTCCCAAGACCACCGAGTCCTCAATGCCAAACCCTGTATCTGTATTCTTGCAAAGCTCTCAAAAACACTATTCATGGCTGCTAAGGCCCAAGCATTTTAGGCTTTCAGTCACCTGGGAAGGAATTGGCAAATTCCCCAGGAGGAAAGTGGCCCCAAACTCTGGTTTGCTCTTTGAGTATCTATCTTCTGTGTTTTTGTCCAGGGCCCAGCAATTCACACTCTGGTTTTAGCTATCTGACCTAGTACTTTCTAGAATATTCTTTAAATATACTGGAGTGTATGTGTGTTTTACAGATGTAGATAGATGAGAGAGAGAGAAAGAGAGAGAGATCCTAGCTTCTTCTTTCAGTTGTCTTCAACAGGAGGATTCATCTTAATGGACTGGTCCACCATTACCAGAACAGGAAGTTCTGTACCCCAGATCGCCCCAATCATCACCTCAATTTTTCTGTGATCTCCTTACTCCAGGTCCTCGGCTATTCTCACTTGCCCTGCATCGTGACCCATATGGTGTCCCCTCTACTCCATTCTCATTCTGCCCCCCATCTGCCAGGGCCCGTGTAAGATACAGGAATGCCGAGAGCATCATTCACAGCTCAGTTCATGCATTTATTTACACAGAAGACTATCTCAATTCTAAACTCCAATGAAGAAAACCTTCATTTTCTCTTGACTGACTCCACATACAGATTTTATCAATTATCCAATTTAGCTAGCACTCAGAGACAGAATTTAGGCAGAACTAATCTAAGTTCTATTTTTATTTTTTTTCTCTGAAATGGCAGGCATATATCCAGCTCTCTGACAAGTGAGGAACTAGATGTATAAATGTCTTTAAAATGGTAATACTCTATACAGAAATGAGGTCGCACATGCAATTCTGGGCCCTTTACATTGACCACTCGTGTTTTTCCATCTCTATGTATAATCCAACAGCAGTAGTCAGCCTCTAGTCTTTCCTTCTCTCAATAGAAAAGTCTTCTAAAAGACCTAACCCTAACCGAATAGTTTAGCATGTTTATCCCTCTGCCCTTCACCTCCCTAAGTTCTCTTACTCTTTTAACTTTAAGAAAGTTGTGTTTCTAATATTATAACCCTCATCTTTTCAGGATTATTTTAGCTCTGTTGAGCATAAGAAGTCGACCAAGCTCCAGGTAAGGAATTCATCTATCTACCAGCTAAAGCAAAGAAGTATAATTTGATAAGTTTGCTATTCATTATAAATAATTTCAATATATATCAATATATAGTTCATATAATAAGCCAAAGAAGTTTTAAAGTCACTTAAGTATGATTTTTGAATATTTTTTAACAGCAGGCTATTTTTTTCTTTCAATGGGTATTGATCTAATTCATTTTTAATAATCGCATAATATGGGCATGGTACAATCTATTCAATAGTTTCGCCAATCATGTATATTCAGATTGTTTACAGGTTTTTTTTTCTGTCACTACAATGACATAACAAATACTGTTGAATGTAAGCCCACTTGTTCAAAGAGGGCCAATTCCCAGAGACAGGAGTGTTTTTCAGCCAAAGGTATCAGGTAGCTGCCAATTTCTGATGAATTTCAAATACACTTTTTTAAAAAAATTTTTATTAACATATAATGTATTGTTTCTTTCAGGGGTACAGGTCTGTGATTCATCAGTCTTACACAATTCATAGCACTCACTATAGCACATACCCTCCCCAATGGCCATCACCCAGCTGCCTTATTCCTCCTCCCCCTCCTCCCCTCCAGCAACCTTCAGATTGTTTCCTGAATTCAAATATGTTTTTTTTTAATTTAGTTATTTATTTGACAGAGAGATAGAGAGTACAAGTAGACAGAGTGGCAGGAAGAAGGAGAAGCAGGCTCCCCACCGAGCAGGGAGCCCAATGCCGGGCTTGATCCCAGGACCCTGAAACTGTGACCTGAGCCAAAGGCAGCCACTCAACTGACTGAGCCACCCAGGTGCCCCCCTCAAATACGCTCTTAACACAAGTTGCAACCAACAAGTTAGTCCCCTGGCTCTCTAGTCAAAGTCAAAGTCATGTCAGCAAATTCATACAGTACATAAACATGTTGCCCTTGCCTCTCAGAGATGCCTGACTTTCAAACAACATTGAAAACAACAAGGAGTGCCTGGGTGGCTTAGTCAGTTAAGCATTTGACTCTTGATCTCAGCTCAGGTCTTGATCTCAGGGCTGTAAGTTCAAGCCCCTCGTTGGGTCCCATACTAGGCTGGAACCTACTTTTAAAAAAAGAAAGAAAGAAAAGAAAAGAACAACAAAACCCCACTTTGTTTTTAATCAAAAACTTTAAAATGATTCCAACAGGATACTGGCTGCATAAACACCAATATTCCTTTTCACCCTCATCTCATTTTCAACTGGGGTAGAAAATTTAGACGGGGTCATAGCAGCTGCGGTCATGGCCTCTGCCTGCACTGCCAGGCCCGCTGCTGATTTATTAGCACTGTTGATTCCCTGGAGATGTGATGCTTTCATTGGTTTCACATATCCAACACCTGTTAGCTTTTCTTAAGCAGTGACTTGATTCAGCCACAGACCAGCTCTCACTTGGCCTTGAGGCTCCAGTCTGGTGCCAGTCTGGTGTTTTCCATCCTTTTTCTTCCCTTTTCCCCTGTTCTCAATTCCAATGCCTCTCCTTTATCATAGTAAAGTTCTAATTGGAAAGTTTGTCATTTTTTTCTTTTACTTTCCAAAGAGTTGGTTCCCTGACCTATGCCATCCATGAATGTCATTAACTAGTCATTAAATAGTGAAGAAACACAGAACTATTGAGACAGTAAGAGTATTATTACTGGGTATTACATACCACCTTCGATCTGGGCCATCAAATTATGCAACAAACCAATATTTCAGCGTTCATATCATGGAGAGTCCAAAATACACCATAAAAATTATTTCGAGTGGAAGGCATTTGAGTTCCTGAAATTTCTTATCTGCCTAAAAACAGAGGCTCCCAAAAGAACTCAAAAGAATTCAGTTGTCATATTATTCCCTCCCCAGGAGCAGCTGGGGAAGATTGACTCATCACTGGACATAAGAAGTCTCCACAACACACCTAAACAGGCATTGTCACAAAACTATCATATCTGTCTCTCCTGAGCATTCACTTATCTTCCCAAAAAGTAATTTGTTTTCCCATAAGTGTTCATCATCTCCCTTTCCCTTATTAAGATATAGATAAGCCCCAAATTCTAATCACCCCTTTCACTCACATTTCTTTGTGAACCCCCCTATGTACATGATTAAATCTGCCTTTTCTTTTGTTACTCTGTCTCTTGTCAGTTTAATTCACAATCCCCAAACACTAAAACTAAGAGGATAGGGGAAAATTTTTTTCTCTCTGGTATCACAAATGAAGGGGAAGATAAAGCTGAAACATGGAAGGAGCAATGGTTTCATAGCAGAGGAAATTAAAGCTAAAAGTAAATTTGCAAGATCCCTCCAATATACTTCTACTAGTATATTCCTGAGATCCCTCTAAAACAGAAAAAAATTTAAATAAATCTGAGTAATGCAATTAGACAGGAAGAGAAACCAGAATGAATTATTGAAACTTCATAACTTAAAGATGTCACTTAACAATATACTTTTTTTCCTCAGTTAAATGCAGGTAAAGGAGACTTACGGCCTAGCTTCCTTTGAGGAATCAAAGAGGACAAATGGATACCAGCAGTGCTCTTTTCCAAATGGAAACTGTGAAGCTGATTTTTCAACAAATTTATTTTTCAGCAAAAATCATATTTGTTTGGTTAAATGCCTCCATTATTCTTTGGGACTACTCTTGGCAGTATTTCTTTTCTTAGAAAATTCTATTCGACTCCACATTTATAGAGGGTCTGTTTTGTGGCCTTGACCCAGACCAGGAGCTAACTAACATGAACAAAGATGATTCTGACTGGGATGGAAATTACCATGGTCACCTGCGGTGCTCATGGAGGTACATCACGGAGAGCTCCCTTCAAGAGACCCTGTCTGGGGAGCACAGATCACTGACAGCCCCCTGCTGCTGCATCTTCCCTCTGGGATCTGCTGCAGCATTCCTGCTGAGGCCCCATTTTGCCCAGGCCATTCCCACCCAATGACACAGCACAAAAATACCTGGCATAGGACTTCTCTGATGGACAGTCTTTGCTCTGGGCTCCCCATTGGCCTGGTGGAGACTTTCCCAGAGCTACACTGTGTCTGCGGCCCTTCACAACCCTTCACACATACCTCCTTCCTTCCCTCTTTTTCTCAAGGGTCAGACTTGCATCTTGGTCCAAAGGCTCACCCCACCTACTCCTGCCCCCCCCCATTATCCTTCAGTGTTTCTCTGCAGGTAAGTCTCTTTTTCATTACCCCCATCTTCTAGGAGGACCTGCATGGACTCAGCCCATAATTCCTGCAAATCCTGAAGTACAGCAGTTCATTCCTGAATAGCATTGGTTATGGCATTGGCCAAACATATCCCTCTAGGAATTACGAACATTCCATGGAGTAATAACAGCTCCCACTCATTCAATTTCCATGTGCCAGACACTTCGCTCAATTCTCTTTGTAAGTAAGTTTATGTAAGACTCACAGCAACCATGTAAGGATTTTATAGTGATATGCCCAAGGACACATTGCCACTCACATTTAAGAAAACAATGACAACCTGAGATTAAAATCCAACTCTATCCACTTTCAAAACCCATGTCCTTCCCTCCACTGTACTGCCTTCCAGCAGTCAAGTGGGGGCGCCTGGGTGACTCAGTCAGTTAAGCATCTGCCTTGGGCTGGGGTCATGATCCCAGGGTCCTAGAATCGAGTCCCACGTCTTGGGGAGCTCTGCTGCGGGGAGTCTGCTTCTCCCTCTCCCCCTGCTCTTCTCTCTTTCTGTGCCAAATACATAGATAAATAATTTTTTTAAAAAGTGATGCTAAAAATTGTTCTAAATGTTAGCTGGTCTTAAGGACCAGGCCCTCGGCTAAGAATGTCACATGTCTTCCCTAGTGCAATCCTCCCAATAGCCCTCACAAAGGAAGGATGCTTACTATTTCCCATTGTGCAGATCGGAGAATGGAAAGTAACAAATAAATAACACATCACAGAGTAGCATTTCCTGGGACACACTAAAAGGGTCATTCCACTATAATAAATGATATGATAGGTATAGATCAATAGGATTTTCCTGAACTGTGATATGGTTAATAGCAATGCCATTTAGATGTCCCCCCGCACCCCCGCCCCAGAATCTGGCCTCCTTACTGATATTCTAAGCATTCCAATGCCCTCTCTCAGCTCCCTTAGGTTTTCTGTGTTGAGCCTTTAACACTGTAGTCCAGAGGACTGATCTCTTGCTTTGCCCCTGTTTCTTGCTAGCCCTGGGGCACTTCATAAACAATAGGTTAATTCTGAAATCTATCCCCAGCGAAGGACTCTGGTTTCCTAGAGAATACAGCTTGGAGTTTGTAAACACAGGGTCTGTCTACACACAGTTGATTTTGCTTTTTGCATAGTTTGGAAGCTGTTCTATTATGTTCTTTCCTGAGCTGCATATTAACTATAAAGCATGCCCTACCCTATAACAGTTAATACATATTTTTTTCCCCTCAGAAACATGCTTGGATTTCTTTCTCTTCCCTCTGATGTGATCACCACCCACACCCACCCACCAGTAAGATTAAATATTCTTTAACAAGAAAATAATAAAAGCTGAATAAATGCCCTCCAGCATCAAAAATTGCAGCAGAGGCAGGAGGGAAAAAAAATTCTCTCTGAGTTCAGCTTTTGTGATTGCGTTTAAGACGCGGAGGGAGGGCTGCGCTTGTTCCTGCAAGAGGCTTCTGGAGGCTGTCTGTAAATCCAGCTCTCTGCCCTGCCCAAAGAGGGGCAGTGGGCGGATAAGCGTGGAAGGGATGGAAAAAAGGAACAAAAGTACATTTCCTGACGGGGGGTGGGCTGGGGGTGGGCTGGGGGTTTAGTCAAGGGTTCCGGAGTCTCAGTTCACACCTGAGCTGCCATATTCCCGCTAACTACCTGTTTTACATGACGCAGCGCGTCTCAACACTGTCTCCACCAGTCTCGGACTAGTCTTTCAGAGACATCCTAGGAGGTGATCCCGCCAATCTGCAGACTCACGAGTTATCTAAATGGTTTTTACGCTACAGGGTATTTTATTTGGAGCAGGGAGTGGTCGTTCCTGAGCAATTAAGTCACTGACAGGCAGAAAAGATGAGATGGGAGACTGGGCCGACCTTCAAGGTTGAGGAAAAGCTGAAAATTCTGGGTTTGCAAAACAGTCTTGTGTCTAATGAGACTGCGGAGAGGAGCCATCCCTCAAGTCCACCCAATTCTAAGTGAATTTTTTTGGCAAATTATATCACAGAGCTTCAAACCCACTAACCCAGAGGTGTTCAACTTTTGTTTTGTTTTGTTTTGTTACTGTTCAGAAAGATGATACCATTCTAAGAAAATTTGGTTTGGGCATGATTTCTTTCTTTTCTGATGTTTAAATCTCAAACTAATGTATATCTGAAAATATTAATACATTTCCTCTTTAATATGTATTAACTACCTTTTGTATTAATAGTTTCTTAGAGACCCTAGGACACATGAAAGGTGGGCAATAAAGACCATACCTGATTTTTAAAAATATGAGCATCCATGGCTTTCACCGCCACTCCAGAATCACTGCTTACATCAATCCCAAGTTCATCATGCGGCAATTTAATCTGATTTCCTCTTACACTGTCCCTCGCTGGAGATCAGAAGGTTTCAGTTCCTTGGCTGTGTTTTTAAAGATATTTTAAAATTTCCCCTTGATCTTTCCTTTGGTTGATGAAAAAGCTTGGACTACCCCAGCATGTTATTGTGTTTTATGTATAACCTTTAGATCACCCTCTAGCTCTCTGAACTTTCCCCAAGTTCTTCTTGCCTCTCCTTACGGTTGCCTATAGTTGCCTAACGAACCACCGCAAACATAATGGCTTGAAAGCAGCCACAATCATTTGTTAATATCTCTCATGGGCTTGGGGGGTAACTGAACTCAGCCAGCTGGTTCATCCCTCCAGGGAGTCGTCACAAAGGCTTCTTTTCTCCCATGTCTGGGTGATGATGCTGGCTATCAGCCAGAACATCCACCTGTGCCCTGCCCCTGGGGCCTGGGCTGGGTTCCAGAAGTGAGGGTCCCAAGAGACAGAGAGTCAAACGAAGCTGTCTGCCCTTCATGGTGGAGACTTGGTGGTCCTAAGACATCACTTTCATTATATTTTATTTCTTAGAAGCAAAACACTATGGCCCACTCTTGTTCAGGGTGGAGGAGAATTTAGACTCCCCCTCTCCAAGAGAAGGGCAACAAAAAGTTTGCAGCCACATGTGAAGACCAGGACACATCTCTTTAGCTGGGAAATCCATTGTGCTCTCAGGGTATAGGAAGCAAGTGGGGCTGGCCACAAGGGGCTAGAGTCAGAACTCATGGGGACAGCCAAAGATTTGAGGGTCACTGGTGGCTGTGACCAGAGAAAATGTTAAAAAAAATAAAGAACCCATAGAAGAGCAGGGAAGGTTGGCATCAGTCACTGCAGCAGAACAGGAACCCCAAAGGAAACTCCAACCTGAGGGCAGAAGCTGTTCGATGTGAATGGGACCTATACAGGGCAGGGAGAAGGAGCCCAGAAAGGCGGTGGTCAAAGTCAAAGAGCACCCAGAGATCCTCCCGAGGAGTGCAAGGGCGAGCGTCACTTTCGGGATTATGATTGTGCTAGCACCCAGACTGGCTCAGGGTTTTTCCTGGGAGCAGACCTGGACCAAAGACACAGAAAGCTTCCTGTCCCAGAGCCCACCTCCGAGCACCACCCACGTCTCACTGATGCACAAACACGACCTCCGGAGAGAAAGCAGGAAACCACCCGGAAGAAAATTAGCCTGTGAGCAGGCTGAGTTTCTGAGAAGTTGCCCTGGGCAGTGGTGGGGTTCCTGAGTACAGTGGACCCGGCTTTCCACAGGACCAAGAAGTTCTACTGAGATTTCTCCAGTTATCCGTCCAAAGAGACTCTGAGGTTGGCAGGAGGTAGAGGCAGTGACTCAGAACCTGAAATGCAGGAACACCGACTGGTCCCAGAGGGGTTTTCAGGGCTGGGACCACCATGTCGAAAGGTCTGCCTCCAAGGAGACACCTGTTAGCTCAAGGCCTGGTGCATGGAATGTTAGCCAAATCAAACAGAAGTGAGACAGCTCAGACCCAGATGACACGGTGGCCAGCCCCATTGTGTGCAAAAAGAAGGGCAAAGCAGGGGGATTTTAAGATAGACAGTATGTCCTGCTCCTCTAAACTTCATGCTCAGCCTACTAACAGAAAGAACACTTCACCGCAAATTCTTATTTAGACTGTGATCTCGTGTCCAAACTTACATTCCTAACCATACACATACAACCACCGACAAACGCAGGTGCAACCAGGCACATGCACCAGCACACACACACACACACACACACACACACACACACCCATATACACTGACCATGCATGGACTCACACGCACACAATCGCTCTGACAATTCCTTTCCCTTTAACACCAGCTCCCTTTGTGAAGTCTACGCGGCCCCTGTGAGAACTGGTGCCATGGTTACCTCCATGTGTGAATGAGTTGTCACACTGATTGAACATGGTGACTCCATTCCCTTATTGTTCATTCAGACAGTGTTTATGAACTGCGGGCCAGGCACGACACTAGATAGAGCAGAGCTGGCAAAGATGCATAACGGTAGAGTCCTGTCCCCCAGGAGTGACAACTGAGCAACAGGACTTGAAAAATCATTCACACCACAACCTGCAAGTGTAGAGGACATTTAGCTTCTCTGATTGTGTCTGTAACGAATGTGACACCCTGCCGTGAGTGAGACAGAGAGCCCATTCGTTAAGGGCCCAGTCGGGTTCAAATGGGACCCTATTCACCACCTACCGCAGGCAGCCTCCTCCTACCACCCCGCCCTCCCACCCCGCAAGATCGTGCCTCAGTACGGTGCCAGCAGAAGGACACTAGCCAAACAAGGATTTTTTCAGTGTGAAAGGGGAATGCTGCGATCATTAAACTGGAATGACTGGGATAGCTTCTACTGTCTGGGGGCAGACCAGGACAGAAAGGATTCTACCCAGCAGGAAATCTCACGCAAAAGGGATTTAAGTAGGGGGCTGTTTTCAAAGATGTCAACGCAGGTAAGAGGGGCCAAGGAGGGATGAGGAAACCCCGAGGGCTCACAATAGGAGAGGGCTGCCACCTCTAAGTCTAAAAGGGTAAAAAGAGGAAGAGGTGCCAAGCCCTATAGTGAGACCTGTAGAAGTGGAAGAGGGTTGTCCTTCGGACCTGCCTAGAGGGAATGCAATCACTTGCAACCAGGAGGGAGGCAGGAGGGAGCAGGAGACAAATAACCCCATCTCTCTTTCTACCCGCACTCTGGCCTCTGGAGGGAGGGTGCCCTCCACTGCCAAAGGGCATCGAAGCTGGAGGTCAAGGGAGCCCTGTCTTTGAAAGTCAGGCTCCTTTGGTGCAGAGCAAGGGGGAAAAGGATGGAGAAGGGTTTTGCATTGGGCCGAGATGTGAAGGAGAATTACTAATACAGTACAGTTGAATGGGGCAAAGGAACAGAGGGATCATCGTGGTGACAGGAAAGGCTTGAGGTCCTCAGGCACGGTGGCCTATGCCTCCGAGGCACCAAGGGGAAACACCTCCACTCCCCTTTGGGCTGCCCGGCCTGCACCATCCATTGGATGCCGCAGTTCCTATAAGCCTAGACTCCTAACCTCCTTGGCATCTTTAAAGCTTAGTGGTGACTTGGCCTCATTGCAACCCTCATTGGTTACTAACTGGTCCCTGGGTCTCTGCCGAGCGCTCCATCCTGTCTCCTTGTTCAGCTGTCCCCCTTTGCAGAAGGGCCTGTCATCTTGCCATGCTGGGCCTCATTTGTTCTTGGTATTACCCTAATTTCCCTAAACCACCTCCCCATCTCCTCATTGGAGCTTAGACAGAAACGAATCAGGGTCTCACAGCTGCTAGGTTTGTTCTCCTGCTTCTTTCTTGATCTTTCTCCTTGCCACGTTCCTCTGGGAGGGAAAGGGGCTCAGCTGTCTCTTCCTTCCCCTGGCTTGCATTCTCCTTCTACAACTGAGCAGCAAGCCTCATGGCCTCACTGTGTGGACTCGGCATGCTTCTGTTCTAATCAGGAGCCCAGGGGCTGACTATGCAACCAAGCGAAAGGGGAATGAGCCAGAAGGGTCTGCCCTAAAAATTGAGCAAATCCTTTCTGAACACCACAGCTGAATTTATGAGGCTCTTATCCTACCTGCAATACAATATTTTGTGAACATGTTCATGGTCTTTCCATACTCCTTTAACACTTCTACTGCATGCACGTGTGTGCATGCACACACACACACACACACACACACAACCTCAAAAAAATTTCTAGGGGCCCCTGGGTGGCTCAGTGGGTTAAAGCCTCTGCCTTCGGCTCAGGTCATGGTCCCAGGGACCTGGGATCGAGCCCCACATCAGGCTCTCTGCTCAGCAGGGACCCTGCTTCCCTCTCTCCCTGTCTGCCTCTCTGCCTACTTGTGATCTCTCTCTATCAAATAAATAAATAAAATCTTTTAAAAAATTTCTAGAAAGTTCAATATCCTGGGTCAACTAGGGTAAGATTGCATGCTCTGGGAGGCAGAATAGAATATTACATCAATATTTTTAAAATATTAATCCCCCTTAAAATTTTAATTTCCTGTTCCTAGCTGTATTCTGGAAGCCTGAGCTTTAAAGTGAAGGGCACCCATGCCCTGGGCTAGGGCAGCAGCAGATGAAAGCAGTGTGTGATCCTGGATGGGACCCCTATCTCTGCCCCTTATTAGCCATGGAACCTTGAGCAAGCCACTTCAGCTCTCCCAGCTTCGCTTTCCTGTTGTGTGAAATGAGGAGGCTAATGCCTGCTTGTCGGTGTCATGGTGAGGGTTAAATGTGCTGGTGGAAATCCTGGCTTGTTGGACATGTTTACATGACCTTCCTTTCCTGCCCTCAGAGCCAGCCCTGAATAAGAGCCGAAGTACAGTTCCCCCCGTATCATTTGAAAACACAGGAGCTAGAATTCTGGACCTGAGATTTTTGGTCTTGTGGTACTGAACAAGGTAGGACAAGAACTAGAATTGATTGTCTCCTATGAGAAAGACACAGTAGTAGAACACTGTTAGACCTTATCAACCATCTCATCTCCAATGCACAGGCGAAAATGAGGCCCAGAGAGTAATTTGCCTGAGTGTTTGCCTTTGGTTAGTAGATGCTTAAATACTCTTCAGTAAAAATGTATCCTTCTTGAAACAAGTAGTGAGTTCTGTGGTGTTCCCTCAAGGTCCTCTTGTCAGAGCTGGTGCCCCCATCGCCAGCTGTTGGGACCATCAGCTGCAGACACAGCTGTATCTCCTAGTGGGAGGTGCCCTTGACTACAAGAAACAACCTTGTCCAAATTTACATACCTCCAATGTCTGAATTGGAGATGCCAAGGCCCAGCCTTCTCAACCTCGATCTGGGACAACTCTGGAGGCCTTTCCCAGCTCCAATGCTCCCTGTTGGATCAGCCGAGGCCTATGTCCTGTCCTTCCCCTGTCACTTCCTCAGGGGTATATCCCTCTGGAGCACTGCCCAATAAACCTTTGCACACAATTTCCAGGGAGCTCCACCTAAGTCATAGACTTAAACTTGAGTGTTAGGAAAAACCAACAAACAATCACCAGGCCTCAAAATCCAAGTCTACTTGAACTGTGTTGATTAAAATGATGGTGTGAAAACTGACTGGAGGTGGTGGAATGGGAGTGGGCAACTCCTGGGGAGGAGGCAGAACCGGGAGGAGGAGTGCAATGGGGGTCAGAACCCCAGGAATGAGATAGGGAAAAGGATGCTGAAACATGGTCTCTCTTCCAAAGATATTCTCAAGATTTTTAATTTTTTAAAAAATTTTTAAAGATTTTATTTATTTATTTGCAAAGAGGAAGAGTGAGATGGTGCACAAACAGGGAGAGTGGTAGAGAAAGAGGGAGAAGCAGGATCCCTGCTAAGCAGGGAACCCCACTCAGAGCTTGATCCCAGAACCCTGAGATCCTGACCTGAGCCAAAGGCAGACACTTAACCGACAGAGACACCCAGGTTCCCTAAGATTTTTTAAATTCATAAATGGCCTCCTGGTTTATAGCAGGCTCTGTCTGATGTCCACAGATAAAAGATTTATTGCTAGGTAGGGTTCTTGGCTATAAGGTAATAAAGAAATAAAACGTGGAATAACCAAAGTCAATATTAACAGTAACAATGATACCCAGCATTTATGCAGGGCTTTCTATGGTTGCAGGCATTGTCCCCAGTTCTCTATATACATGAACTCATTTGACCTTAAAAAAATCTTATGAAAATAAAAAAATAAAAAAATTTTTAAAAAATTTTTAAAAAGTGTTAAAACAACAAAAAAAAAATCCTATGAAGCGGTTGCTACTATTATCACCTTGATGGGAAAAATGAGACCTACATAGAGAGGCCTAGTAATTCATCAAAGGCTGTGTTGCTAGTGAGCTGGTCTTTTACCCAAATTATTTGGCTCTTCGGGTGTTGTTCATAAAAAGGCCACTGCTCTCATCCCAAGGAACAACAGTGGTAACCATCAGTCTGCATTTCCCAGGCCCACTGACTACTAACTACTTAGCTAGAAAGAAAGAAGAGCCTCTCGTCACTATAAACCTGTACTATTCTAGCTAGATTTGTTGATTTGGGGTGTAAAAATTTGTTTCACATACAGCATAATGCCATCTTTTAGATGTATTTTTTAATTTTTTAAATTTATTTTCAGCGTAACAGTATTCATTGTTTTTGTACCACACCCAGTGCTCCATGCAATCCGTGCCCTCTCTAATACCCACCACCTGGTTCCCCCAACCTCCCATCCCCCGCCCCTTCAAAACCCTCAGATTGTTTTTCAGAGTCCATAGTCTCTCATGGTTCACCTCCCCTTCCAATTTCCCTCAACTCCCTTCTCCTCTCCATTTCCCCTTGTCCTCCATGCTATTTGTTATGCTCCACAAATAAATAAAACCATATGATAATTGACTCTCTCTACTTGACTTATTTCACTCAGCATAATCTCTTCCAGTCCTGTCCATGTTGCTACAAAAGTTGGGTATTCGTCCTTTCTGATGGAGGCATAATACTCCATAGTGTATATGGACCACATCTTCCTTATCTGTTCATCCATTGAAGGGCATCTTGGTTCTTTCCACAGTTTGGTGACCGTGGCCATTGCCACTATAAACATTAGGGTACAGAAAGCCCTTCTTTTCACTACATCTGTATCTTTGGGGTAAATACCCAGTAGTGCTATTGCAGGGTCATAGGGAAGCTCTATTTTTAATTTCTTAAGAAATCTCCACACTGTTTTCCAAAGTGGCTACACCAACTTGCATTCTCACCAACAGTGTAAAAGGGTTCCCCTTTCTCCACATCCCCTCCAACACATGTTGTTTCCATCTAACTAGTGTAAGGTGGTATCTCAACGTGGTTTTAATTTAAATCTTTTAGATGTATTTTTAAAATTTGATTTAAATTCAATTAATTAACAGATCATGTATTATTAGTTTCAGAGGCCATTTAAAAGACATGGTCAATGTTCCAAGCCCTCGGTCACTGAGGGGATGTAGAAGTAAATGGACACCTCAGTGCCACTGTGGAGAACATCACTTTAGACAAAATGTAAAAAAGAAAGAAAGAAAAAAGAACGTTTTCATTATGGTTTGGAGATTCACCCATAATTGGCAGTCATCTCCACTAAGTCTTGCAAAGAGTCAGTGTCGATCACTGAACTACCATTTCAATAGAGAGTGGTTGGCCCATTTGTCACTTACGCAGTTAATTTAACCAAAGCTTTCTCCATTAACCTCTGCTAAGAAGCCCAGAAGGAGCCGTACTCAACCAACATTTGATCCACTTAATGGCACAATCTCCTTGCTGCTGTTGTTTCTGTTTTAAATTTTGGAGTAAGCATTGATTTGTCACAGGTCTGGAGCCAATTTTACACATAACAGAACATTCTAATGGAGACGCTGTGAAGGAACAAGAGGTGTATCAGCTCTCTCGTGCCGTGTAACAAACTGCCTCAAAAGCTCGTCGCTTAAAACAACAGTAATCATGGTTTTGCTCTTGAATTTGCAATTTCTGAAGGTCAGGGGAGGGATAGGTGTTCTCTGCTATATGCAGCATTGGCTGGGCCAGCTCAAGTGGGAGCAGGAGGATTCATGTTCCCCATGACTCAATCACATGGCTGGTAACTTGTAGCCGGCTGTCAGCTGAGAGCTTAGCTGGGGCTGGGGACCAGGGATCTCAGTTTCTTTCTGTGGTGGGTCTCTCCATGGGATGCATAGGCCTCCTTATGGAACGGTAGCTGGGTTTCAAGGGTGAACATTCATAGAGGCAGGAAGTAGGAGCTGTCAGTTTCTCAGTCTGGGCCTGGAAACTGGCAGAGCAACCCTTCTGCTCTGTTTCATTGTAATCAGTCCCAAATGCCATACTGAAGAGAAGGGAACAGAGACCCTGCCACTGAGTGTGAGGAGAGTCAAAGAATGTTTGCATTACATTTTAAAATCACCCCAGAATGATAGTCACGGAACATTAAGCAGGCGACATCTTTTATTCCATGTTCTTTTTTTTTTTTTAAGTATGAGGAAAACAATTTAGAGAGGTGAAGTTATTTCCCAAGAGTACACAGCAAGATAGTTTCAGAGCCAAATCTCGAACAGGGTCTTAAATTCTGGCTTTGTCCATCTCATTGAAAAAGAAAGCCCTTTACTCCAATCAGTCTGACAATGCAGTCCACAGAAGTTGTGCAGATAACTCTTTAAAAATGACAGCTAGCTACAAATGGCTAAATCCCTCAAAGGTACACAGACATTCAGCACTATTACAGGGCACTGACATGGTAATATATTGTAACAATATAATCATAGGATGGCCATAAAAACCTAATGATACATTAACCAACTTTCCTTGGCCATTCTGGTGATGCAGAGGGATACAGCAATGAGCTAGAAACAGGCTTGTCCTCCCAGGGTATATAGGCCAACAGAAACTATAGGCAGCTACACAAGAAAGCATGACACCCTTGGTGCAGAGATAAAGGAAGTTTATATTGTGATGAAAGTGCATCAAAAGGGAAACTAAAGCCTGGTCTGGAACTCGGAAATTCTTCTCCAATGAGGGGGTGTTGAAACCAAAACAAGAAGAGTAAGTAGTCATTGTTCAGGTCAGAGATCAGAATATTTCAGGCAGACAGAACAGCACATATGAAGACACGTGGAGGACAAGACGCTGGGATCACTTGAGGCACTGAACAGACTCAAACTCTCACAGTGATACGGCATAGAGTATATGCTCAATAAATAATAGTCAAGTTTAAAAAAAAATACAAAGGAGTCCTGGAGTTTCTTTAGTCACTAAAGAAGAATTGATCATTCTTGGTTGACCTGACTTAGGACTAAAGATCGTTGGTAAAGAAAAGGAACAGGAAGACACGGTCATGGCTCCCCCACGGCAAGCCCACCATGTCACACGCCCAATGCTTATGGATCGGAGACAGCCTAAGGAATCCCATTTTTCTTGCTGCTTCCAACCAGGGCTGAGGATATTTGTTTCTGTTTGTAAGTGCTTAACACGTCCTGGAAAGGGTATGGACAAACACTCGCGGGGCAATTATGCAATCTCTGTTGTCAGAATGGAATGAATGTTTCTCCTTTCTGCAGTAACTAATTATAAACTAGCTGATACAGTTCTTCGATGGCTTTAATTTTCTCTAACAGCCTCTGTCTCTTCTGAACCCGGCAAGAGTGGTTCTCAGGAGTCTTGGCTGACATTCCAAGAGTTTGCCATGCTCAGTACCCAGGACTTCCCATGTCACCCACCCATGAGTACCACTCACTTCTCATCTCGGCTCTTCAACTGACCTAAATACATACATAAATACAATAAATACAAATATTTAAATCAATGGTATGCAAGACATTAAACTAGGCACCTTGAGAGTCGTAAGGGTGAGTAAGACACAGTTAGTAAACTCCTTAAAGATAAGTACCTTCAAGAAAGGAAATATAGGGGCACCTGGGTGGCTCAGTTGTTAAGCATCTGCCTTCGGCTCAGGTCATGATCCCAGGGTCCTGGGATCGAGCCCACATCGGGCTCCCTGCTCAGTGGGAAACCTACTCTCCTTCTCCCACTCTCCCTGCTTCTGTTCCCTCTCTCACTGTCTCTCTCTGTGTCAAATAAATAAATAAAAATTTTTTTAAAAAAGAAGGACATATGTATGAAATCATATATTATAACATGTGGCAGAGTATGATGCATGCTCTTAGAAGAACAATGGCATACCATGGTGGAAAGAGTTTATTCTGCAGCTTGAAAAGTACAAGAATAAGATGGAAGCATTTTCTGAATTGAGACTTAAAGGATAAGTAAATCGGATTACATAAACGGTTTTCCAGTGAATGGATAATCATATAATTAGACACTCATTATTTCTCCATGTTTTTCTGGACAGTTCAGGGAAATAAACACTCAGCTAGATCAACCCTGTGGTCAACCGCTATTCTCCACCAATATTTGTTGCTCATGCATATGGAATGATTATACTTCTCCATCGTGTTGAATCTAGGAGTGGCCGAATCACTTGCATTGGCCAATGAATGAGCAGAAGTATCAGTTTTGAGTAGAGATTTTATTTTTTTAAAGATTTTATTTATTTGGGGACACTTGGGTGGCTCAGTTGGTTGGACGACTGCCTTTGGCTCGGGTCATGATCCTGGAGTCCCAGGATCGAGTCCTGCATCGGGTTCCAGCTCCGTGGGAAGTCTGCTTCTCTCTCTGACCTTCTCCTTGCTCATGCTCTCTCTCACTGTCTCTCTCTCAAATAAATAAATAAAATCTTAAAAAAAAGATTTTATTTATTTGACAGAGACAGAGAGAGAGAGAACACAGGCAGAGGGACGAGAAAGAGAAGGAGACTCCCCGCTGAGCAGGGAGCTCAATGTGGGACTCCATCCCAGGATCCTGGGATCATGACTAAGCTGAAGACAGATGTTTAACCGAATGAGCCACCCAGGTGTCCCTGGGGTAGAGACTTTAAAGGTGAGCAACTTCTTCACAATGTTCCCTTTCCCATCTGCCACAGATACAGACAACGTTCCAGATAGAAGCAGACAAGCTACCTAATACTTGTGCCAGTGAATTCAATGTTGGAAAGTAATATGTGGCTCAAAAATGGGGTAGCAAGGTATTGTTTGTTCACTACTCTTCCAGGCATTGTACAAGGTATTTTGCATATATAATTTCATAATTCCACAATGTATAAATCATCACTTCCTTCATACAGCTATAGAAACTCAGGTTAAGAAACTTGCCCAAGGTCACAGCAGGTAGGAATCCTTGCTAGGAACAGGGAATCTGCTCCTTTTGTAGCCATTACACTACCCACCAAATCACAAAGACATCACTCCCTTAACCGTGTCCCTTATTCTTAACTTGATGATCATGTTACTGAAGCCTGGACTTTGGAAGCAAGCAGATGAGAACCTTGATACCTGTTCCATTATTTGATATGTGTTGGAAACATGGATCCCTGACCAATAAGAAATAATTTCACTTAAGTGTGTAAACCTGGCGATTCACAGACCTGTACCCCTGGGGCTAATAATACATTATATGTTTATAAAAAAATTTAAAAAGAAATCATTTCACTTAAATCAAGGAAGAGAGATTAACCTCAGAAGTTATTTAAATCCTTTGTGCCTTATCAAACCTGAGTGCCAGCAGTTACTCATCTCGGATCCTAGGTGTTTTTTAGATTTATGATCACTTATGAAGCCACAAGGTTATATTTCTTTTGGATTCCATGAGACCACAAAAGATTACATGGTTCAGTAGTAACAGAGTGCTCCCCGAGACTTGACTTTACCTCTATAGAGCTCTCAGAAACATGGGGCTTCAATCACTCTGCTTTCATAGGCTGGAAATCTTGCTATGGAAAGCCAGAAATTCACAGTCAATGGAAACTAGTGCTGTCAGAATACATATCAAACAATTAGCAACGAACCCAGGAAACTTGGTCACCAGGCAAAGAGGTGCCCTGTTGGAGGCAGCAGCTGAGATGAGGGCAGAAGAAAAAGAGAAGCTTCAACAAAGACTCTTTTATAAATCAGCTCGGTTAGCTGGTACCTTCTTTTTTTTTCTTTTTTTTTTAAACATTTATTCATTTATTTTAGGGGGGGAGGGGCAAAGGGAGAGGAAGAGAGTGACTCCAGCAGACTCCCTGCTGAGTGCAGAGCCTGATGCAGGGCTCGATCCCATGACCTTGAATCACCACCTGAGCAGAAACCAAGAGTCAGAGGCCTAATTTCCTTGGCCACCCAGGCACCATGATACCTTCTTTTTCTTATTATCCATCTCTTTTTCCCTCTGGTCACCTCCTTCTGCAGATTCTTTATTGCCATGGATGCGGCTATCTGTGAAATGCTAATGAAGAGGGTGCAGAGGAGCTCTGGGCCCCTGTGAGGGCCCCAGACAGTAGACACTCCAAGGTGCACCCTGCCCTTCCCACTTGTCTAATATAAGTGCCCCCATTGGATGTCATCTGTGAAGACTGCTGGGCCTCGGCTCCCTGGGAAAAGCCTCCAGGAGCCCAGAGTATGGTAGACCTACTCTCCGGGTTGAAGAAGGGCATTTGTCACACTGTGACATGGCTGTGTGTGTACATGTATATGTGTGTTTACATATATTAAAACAGGTTTGTTGACACCGACCAAAAAAAAAAGTCAATGTTAAAGAAATTTATATTTCTCAAAAAAAAAAAAAGAAAAGAAAAGAAAAGAAATTTATATTTCTCTTTCTCAAGCTTCTAGTACATTTCTGGTGTAGAACTGAATTTTTTAAAATTTTCCATAATATAATTTCCTGGATATAGTTATCCCAACCACAGTGTTAGATGTTTTAGCTGATATTTAAAGGTACTTATTAATTTCATAGTTGGGTTGGTGGTTTCTGTGTTTCTATGCGTGTATATCTGTACCACACAAAACCCACAGAAACAAAGAGAAGAAAAGCAGACTTAAGAGAAACAGCACACAAATCAGACACGGACAGACTTCAGACACAGACCATGGAGCCGTGGACCTGACAGCTGAGTAGCTGATGGAGGGCCAGGCAAAAGGCAAAGGATGGCTGGCGAGATATCGTATCAACTAAGCCAAGCAAGGGCTGATGTAGAAATGAGGCTGGATGGGTCAATGCACTGATGAGCATCCTTCATGATTTCACTGAAATTTTTCTTTCAATAATTTCAGTTAAATAACTTTTTAGAATTAGCCCAAGTTTGACACTGAGATTCCTTGCCTTGGGCGAGACATTTTATTAAGCTGATCAATTAGAAGCCACTTGATCTTTTGATTTTCCTTTGCTAGATTTTTAACTTTGAGCTTCTTCAAACACACAAACACACACACACACACACACACACACACGCACACACTATGAAAAATACTGTGGCAGATACCCAGTTACCAGTAGCCTTCCCCGTCCCATAAGCTTCTCTTGCCTCTTACAGGAAAACTATGGCAGGACCCATGACTTTTCTTTTCACATTCAGACAGAATGAAAAGCCCCCTTCAATTCCCAAAACAACTTCACTTCAGTAATTCCACTTTGGAATAATATGCAAAACTTGAAACTATTATCAAAGTCAGAGTTTTCCCCTCTCCCAGCTGAGACGTGATTCAGGTTGAAAACCTGCCTTGAGAAAGACACAGGGTTTGCTTTTTCTCTACTTTACCACCTCGAACATCCACTTCTCTGTCCCCAGCTTGCTAACCACCAATTTTAACCACTCAAGAGTCAGATTGTGGGGAGTTACTAGGAGAGATAAGAGAAGCCAAAAAGGCCTTGACTGGTAGCATAAGCGAGTACTGGTTTACTCCAGCTGCCGTGAATTTTTACTCTTATCCCTCCTGTGGGATGCTCCGTGAGTTCTTTGGAGAACTCCTCCACACCCACCACTGAGTGTTTTTCCACCTGCTGGTTCCTGACATGGGGGATGCATTCTCCACCTGGCCATTTGTGAATCTACCGTTGATTTACTGTTTCCTGGAATTCTTCCTCCACAGATACCTTCTCCCGTTACCCCTCTAGATGCCCTCTTGGGCAAAGTCCTTTGAGTAATTTCAGGCTCACCTAATCTCTGACCCAAATTTAGTACATCAGGAACTCAAATCTGTGATCTGTCATCAACAGGTGTCACTGACTCCCTGCCACAGCCACCGGTTGCTTCAGCCAAGCCCTGGAACTTCCAATTCCTCAGAAGGGTAGCATATATCAGTGTATAGTGCCTCCCAAACTCCAGGACATATACTAAGATCTTGAAGTGATTTCAGTGACAGCCTTCTCGAAAAAAGACTTGAGGTGATGGGTGAGGGTCTCTATCCCTTTCCCACGATGACCCAGTATTCACAGGGCATACCAGCATTCTCTAAAGAAGAGTCTTTTTATTCTCCAGCTGTCTTGGCTCCTTCAAACTTTTTTATAGGCTGGAGGTGCTTGGGAGTCTAGTGCTTCACTTCCCTTCCTGTTTTGGGGGTTTGGTCAGATCTGAAACCATCTCCCATTTTAATAGTCTGCGTTGACATATTTTTATATGTGTACTCTCTATGAGAGCTTGGGTTGCTTAACACTGTTTAGCTCAAATATGATAGGCCAATAGGGGAAACCCATCAGTATTATAGGGAAGCTGTATAGTGCATATGTGATTTCTTCCTTGCATGCTAAATGATTTGAAAAAGATCAGAAGTAAGCTTTCTCATAATTAAAGATAAAGCCCTAGTCTTAGGCAGTTCAGGGTGCTAAAACAAATGACCACAGACAGAGTGGCTTCTAAACAAAAGAAATTTAGTCCTCACAGGTTTGGAAGCTGGAAGTCCAAGATCAGGGTGCTGGCATGGCCAGGTTCAGGTGAGAATCCTCTTTTGGTTTGTAGACTTGTGTATCTTGATGTGGTGGAAAGAGACATATATCTTCAGACTTATGTATCTGAAGGTGGTGGACTGCAGACTTCTACAATATCTTCACATAGTGGAAAGAGAAGGCAACAGAGCTCCCTGGGATCCCTTTTATATAGGTACTAATCCTCTCTTGAGGGCTCCTGCTTCATGACCTCATCATCTTCCAAAGGTCCCACCTCCTAATACCATCACAGAGAGTTAAGATTTGAACATATGAATCTTGGGTGGGGAGGGAGTGGTATAAGCATTCAGTATTACAAAGGCCTTAAGAATAAAGGTAAAAAAATTAATCCAAAGTGCCTTTCTTTGGCTGTAGAAGCAGTGACTAGTTTAGTGGATTCAAAAGTCAGCACAATTTTTATTATGTTAAACTATCTGGAGAAGCTGCAAAGACATCTCCTCCTATGTTTCCAGGAAGGAAAGAAAAAAGGAAGAAAGGGAGGGAGGGAGAGAAAAGAAGAGGGGGGAAGGAAGGAACTTCATTTAAAAATATCTACACCTTACATCTGGCTTTCAGTTTTGATGAGACTATTCTCATCAGAACTCAATTCTCCCAATATCTAGCCAAGAGCAGGGAGGCAAGGATCGGTCAATTGTGAGGGCTGGGTGTAAATATCAATGGAGACTAAACTGTCAGGATTTTTAGTAGAATTGGTATGTTTTTTTGTTAGTAGTCTAGTTAGAAATTTACGTATGTTTCCGGTGGTCTGCCCCAACTACATTTTCCCCAACTACAGAATAGTCAATACTTAGAGTGGGATTTTGCAGCATGAGAGGTTTTCCAAAAATGCATATTTGTATAAATATATGAAAGTTCAGTCCTATATAATCATCAAAACTCAAAACTTGATTTAAAGTTAACTTTCCCACCCAGCTGGGGCATTTGCTTGCAGATGGTTAAGACCATTCCAGGAATAGTGCATAATCCTTTTACTCTTCACTCTTCTACCTAAGACCTCCAACACCCTGCCACCTGGCTTTCCTCCCAACTTTTCTGATTCTGGCACGGTCAGAGAAGGCGAAGTGAAAGATGTCCTCATGGTCACTGGATCCAGAAGATGCTTGAAGCTGACTTCCTTGGGTTTTATAGAGGTTCCTCCTGAGTCATTTACATGAGCCAACAAATACTGACCCCTTCCTCTGAGTGGTTGGCTTCCTCTTGGCGCTTGTCTCTTTGCTGTCCACTCCATATGGACAACTCGCTTTTGTCATTCCTTTGCCTCTGCTGGTGGTTCTAGAAGCCAGAGTTGTATAAAAGCTCTAGGATGGCTCTCTTCTCTGCATGTGGTTCCAGCTCATCTGCAGAACCACTTTTGCATCCTCAGCCCCAGCAGGCTCTGGAAGAGGCCAGTCTCGGTGCAGGAGTGCCCACAACCTTGCTTCACCATCAGAGCAGGTCACTGACCCCTCCCAGACCCTCCAGACTTCCTGGAAGGGGAAAAATGCCAGTTCATTGAGCCCCACCAACTGTGAGAACCAGGCACCAAGCTTTCACAGACAACTCCTCTTCTTGGACTTGAGGGGAAGACAGAATAGTCAACCCTCTTGCCTTAGAAGGGGTTAGAAGTGAGAATAGCCAGCACCTGCCAAAGAAATTTTCTTCACCAATCCTCCTCCAAGCCTCCACTCTTATCTCCATCCTCTATGAAGAGGGGGTGGCAGGGCTGAAGAGTTCCATAAACAATTCTCATATTTTGACTTTGACGATGTCCACATGGTAGCGCTCTTGGAGTCCAGGAGTGATTGTCTGCATGCTTCAACCAAAACTGAGGCAAATAGAGTCCCATTTTAGAGTAGGACACACATACACTAAATCACACATACAGAAGCACATTCACACAGAAATATCTGTAGTTTCTTATGATAAATGGTGTACTTTTCCATCCCTGCCCCAACACTGTACTGTCATAATTAATGTAGTTTTGCAAAAGATACATCTGGCAGGGCAAGTTCTTCTATTTTGCCTTTTTTTTTTTTTCAAAATTGTCTTGATGTTTTTAGCTTTTTGCCATCCTGTTTAAATTTTAAGATCATCTTATCCACAGACACACACACACTCACACACACGCACATATGCAGGTACAAAATGGTTGGGATTTTTATTGAAATAAAATGTAGTGCTCTCCACCTGGTTTTTCTCCATTAAGTTGTATGTATTTTTGATTAGATTTATTCATCAGTAAGGTTCGTTGCTCTTGTGAGTAAGATTCCTAAAATTACATCTTCTAATTGGTTGTTGCTGATATATCGGGACGTTGTTGACTTTTTAAATCTTATTTTTATCCACTAACCTTGTTGAAATTTCTTATTCGTTCTAATAGCTTGTTGAGTCTCTTGAATTTTCAATGTAAGCAATTAGGTTGCTGAAAATAATGACAATTTAACTCCTCCTTTGGATTCTTCAAACCATTATTCCTCTTCCTCATTTGTTGCATCGCTTACAACCTCTAATACCATGTTAAATCCAGTGAAAACAGGCCCTCTTATCTCATTAGTAAATTTTAAAGGAACACAGGCATCACAATTTAGGGCGGTATTTGCTGTAGATTTCTAAAGTTGCATTCAGTGATTGCCTTTCTTCCAGACTACTCATTGCAAATGGCCTTTAAGATGGATCTCAGAGGCACACATCAGCAGGAGAACTGTCCCCAGGGGCACGGAGCTCTGGGAAACAGGCATTTCAGTGACCTCCTTGAGGTGTCCTGGCAAGTCTCTGGCAGAGGCAGCCTTGGGTCATTCCTTTACTATGCTTGCGTTCATTCCCTACGACTGAAATGCATTCTTCATTCAGTAGCCTTGTTTTTTGGCATCATTTTGAAATTTCAACTCAGTGCCTGTCCTTAGTCTTTCCACGTAGATTGTGAGAGCTTGGAGGATAAGGGCTAGAGAGCCCCTTTCTTTGATCTCATAGAAAGTCTTTAGAATATAAGCTCTGTGAGGGAAAGGGGGCTTTGCCTGTTTTGTTACTGCTGTTTTCCCAGCGCCTCCTACAGTGTTGAGCACTGCAGGCTGGAAACCATTTTTTGAACACATGAGCCCGCCTCATGTTCCTCCTGCCCCTCGCTGACTTCAGCCCAGGTCCGGCCCGTTGCCATGTGCACCCAGTGCGCTCCGCGAAAATATTGATGGAATGAATGAGCCATTTGAGCCCCCTAGTCTTTTCTTCTGATTCTACCATTCTTTCACCTGGATATCTTCATTTCTAAATAGCTGAAGTAAATGCTGGATGTTGATGTTTTTGTCAATGCCAAAAGGAAATGCCGGGAAGGAAAAAAAAAAAAAAGTTTGACAAGTGTGCAATCTAACTTCATGAATTTCACAACAGATGACACCCATTTTGATAAATGCATATGATTCTGCAGCTGATGAAAAAGAAAAATGAAAATGGGGCCAAATTACAGTTTGGTACCCAAGACAATAATCAATCTTTCATCACGCTAATGGTCTGTCATGAGACTGTAAAACCACATGAAGACAGCAAACAGGGAAGTCCTCACACCAGCTTTCCAAGGGAGTCAACATAATTTGGTTAACAAGACACACTTATCTGTGAATGAATTATAGCTAAGTGTGAACCTGGCAGTTCAATTATAAAATATGTCAAAGCTTTCCAGAAGCGATTACCACCATAACATTGAATAAGGTTACCACGGGCAGAGCAGACTAATTGGTAGAGTTAGGTCTATTTTTAAATGTCAAACAACATCTTGCTCTTCTTACAGTGCTGCTCACTGTCCCTTCCCTGGGATTACTAACTACCTATGGGTTTCTCACTCCCACCATTGTGGTCTCTCCATATTTGTTTTTTAAATAACACCTTTGGGGAGAAATACATGGGAATCTGAAAGTGAGTCCTAGCCCTCCCTCCAATGGAGTGGTGGTACTGTAGGGTGGGGGAGGGGCGAGCTCTTGTTTCCACGCCTTCAGGTGGCACCGCCAACTTCAAGCTCAGTTCGTGCCGGGCAAATTCTCCCTCTCAGTTGCCTGAACTCAGTTATCTGTCCACCTGTCCCTTTACTTAAGAGCAGAAAGCTTTCTCACAGCCCTCAGCAACAGCTGTCTGATCTGACTCAACAAGGTCACTCACCATCCTCCCATGATCCCTTTACTGATTCAGCTGCCACCCTCCCTCCGGAAACATATTTGAATGGACAAAGAATCGAAATTCCCAACTGCCTTACTTTGGGTTCCCTCAGACGCAGACTTTTAGTCAAGGATTTCAGTGCAAGTAGTTCTTTGGGAAGTGATCCCAGAAAATACCAGAAAGGGAGTAGGGAGTGAAACAGGAAAGAAAAGGAAGCCAATGGAAGGGACATTATCATGAAGTTGCCACTGGGGACAATGTGGGCTCAATCCCTCTGGGAACTCTGGGAAATATGATAGAACCCACACCTCAGAATGGACTCAAGTGGTCCGGGAAAGCCCTCAGATGCAATTTCTGGCATTTAAAGTTGGGTTGGCAGGCAATGAAATAGTTAAGGCTGAGGAGATACGGGTAGGGCCTTGACAGCAACCAGGTTATTTGGTAACCCTGTATTTACATAAAAGCCCTTTCAGAAGCCTTCACAAAAGAAAAGGAAGGGGCACAAGTTCTCATGCAAAGTACTAACAACTTCAACTACACCGTCATTCCATGCCAAAGCATTAAATGCAAGTACTCATTCCCCTATACCTACTTCTTATCTTTGCACTGACAACCTTTGCAGTTTGCACGAGAGATTAAGTCCAGAGTGAAAGTGTTCAGCGTTCAAGTGTATTTCTTTCTTCAGAAAAAAAGTTTATATAGATAATATTTTCTTAGAACTAGTCAAATACTTTCGTGTGGGCAAATGTTCTTATTTTAGGAATAGGAGAACTATAAATCCTAAGGCAATTATCTTTAGGAAAGCAACAAAGTAATAGAAGAAGGAGTATTATCTTACCTTTAATGACTTTTTGTAATATCAAAATAAATCATTACTGACTCAGCTGAGAGGTAATTTCAATATTATAAACAAATCAGTGTAACAATTAAGTTATCAGGAATGAAATCAAACTAAACATAAAAACTCTTCTCCAGTAACTCAAGACGGCTTTGCCCCTTCAGCAGGAGACTAATGAGTTCTAACTATTGAAGTTTCAAAAGACTCTTAAATGTTATCTCTGGAGTCTTGGGTGCTATTTTGCCCCAACTGTTTATGGCCCAGGACAGGGGAATGGACATTACCACCTAGAAGACACTAAAAAGAAATAGTGCATAGTGAATGTGTTCTAAACGGTGATGGAAAAGTGGTTCAACCAAAGTCTTCAGCAAAACAGAGAAAAAGAAATGTTGCCAAGAATGGCATACCAACAATCCAGAAGAAAGAACCCTTGTTGACATTGGGTTGAGTTCTCCTTCTAAGAAGAAAAGTCGCCCATATTTACTTTATCCTGAATTCTTTTCAAAGTGCTTGTCCAAAAATGGGATGCCTGGGTGACTCAATCCATTAAGCATCTGCCTTTGGCTCTGGTCATGATCCCAGGGTCCTGGGATCCAGCCCTGCATCGGGATCCTTGCTCAGCAGGAAGCCTGCTTCTCCCTCTGCCTGCCCTTCTCCCTGCTTGTACTCTCTCTGTTTGTCAAATAAATAAATAAAATCTTTAAAAAAATAACACTAAAATAAAATTAAAATTTTAAAATTTTTTGTCGATAACAACCTTATGAGTCTCTGAAAAGTTCTATAGGTTAAAACCAAAGATATTATTACTATCTTACCGAGGAAGACTGAGGCCTGGAAAGATTCTAGTGTCTTCAGTGAGATATCACTATAGCAACAGAATTATGAAGGTCACCTCACCTAGCCACTGTATAATGTGCCTCCTGGAAAAAAAAAATGAAACTTAGAACTAAAACTCAGGCACAGAAATACTCGACAAATCAACAACAGGCTGGTGACTTTCAGAATATAAACCCAAGACAGTGACTCTTGGATGATGAGGAGGGCTTAAATAAGGACAGTGGAGATAGGAAGCACACAAAAATTGCCCAAAATGATCTTCAGTGAATGCTAGATCTAGGGTTGCCCAAATATATTCAGACTGTTTCATATTAGTCCTTGACAATTTCCTTTAGCTTTCGAGATTGCTGGAAATAAATATATGCTATCCCTAAAGCTCAACCCTCCAAGGAAATACCTAGTGCTGATAAACAAGTTCTATAATTTCATGTGCTCTCTGAAAAGTAATGACTCTCAGAAACTTCAGAACATTCCAAGAGCAAGTTAAGGAAATGGCAATTTATTTAGTATGTTAATAAAACATGGAGATGCCTGAAGCAAACAAGTATAACATGGTGGGAAATTTGCACTAGATAACACCCGTTTGCAGTTGTCACTTGATCTGCGTAGAACTGAGGACAATACCAGATTTGCCATTGATTTCATTGGGTGGGCTCTTTTTCCACTTCGGAGACCCTGATTGGCATATTTACGAATTAGGTTTCTTCCCAATATCTGTTACAGCTAATGTTAACAATCTTTACTTACTAGGTCTGTCTGAAAGAATCTCAAAGCCCTTGTTCAATAACGCCCTGTTTTGGGGTGCCTGGGTAGGCTCAGTTGTTAAGCGGCTGCTTGCAGCTCAGGGTCATGATCCCAGGGTCCTGGGATCGAGTCCTGCATCAGGCTCCCTGCCCAGCGGGAAGCCTGCTTCTCCCTCTCCCATTCCCCCTGCTTGTGTTCCCTCTCTTGCTGTGTTGCTGTCAAATAAATAAAATCTTAAAAAAATAATAATGCACTGTTTTACCTATGGCTATACACAAGAATGTCTGTTCATCTATTCGATACATTTGTTGAATGCTTACCCATGTGCAGACAGACACTGCTTCTGACATTCGATCTGAAAGACAAGAGCTATTTTAACAGCTACATTGTAACAATGAAATGCCTTAGCCTGAGTGTTAAAGAAAATGTGAACTAAATGATATTGGGTGAAGAATCAATTCAACTTGGAATATGACCAAAATCAACCACGTGCCAAAAATAATAACTTTAATTTTAAAAATGTGTAACCTCTGCTTTTTTTAAGCACCAGGCATTCCTAATTTATATTAGGAAAAGCTAAAGATTGCTTTTCCAATAATAAAGCATCCCTAAGCTCACTTGTATCCTTAATTCTTTGCTTCTTTTTTTACCCACTTCTCCCTTCTTTGTCAATGCCCTGAACTACATTAATCCCACAACTCGCTTTTCCTCTTCTGCCCCAAGTCTATCAGTAAAATTAATCAAAACAAGGAACTAGGTGGGGCTCTTGGGTGGTTCACTCAGTAAAGCATCAGACTCTTGGGTTTCAGCTCAGGTCAAGATCTCATGGGTTGTGCCATTGAGCCCTGAATCAGGTGGGGAGGGGGCCTGATGATTCTCTTCCTCTGCCCCTCTGCCCTTTCATGGGTGCATATGTGCACACTCTTGAATAAGTAAATAAATATTAAAAAGAAAAACACACAAGGAAATAAGAGACCATTTCAACCAGTGGTCTTAGGCCCCCAGGTAGTTCCTCAGTGCAGGTCTGCATTAGTTAGACCTGTTGCTTTTTAGTTGCCATATTAAAAATTCACCAGTATTCTCCTCATGCCATCTAAGTCACGTTACTGGTAAGACACAACCTTGTCTCTTTCACCACAAGCAAAAGTGGAGCTGTCAACTCTCCACCCTGCAATGTGGAATTTTGTCCAACACCCCTCCCCTCGCTCTGGCTTCATTACTTCTGATCTCAGGGAAGGAGGTGCCTCTTCTTATGGTCAAGGCTGAGCTTGTGACCTGGGTTGGAACCCCTCTCCTCTTCCACCTTGCCAGGCCCACTTATTCTTTAACCCATTATTTTCCATCTCTGTTGTCGTTTTTCCTGAACCAGGTCTGGACATTTCTTGGTAGAATTTTCATGTGTTATTACCTACATTATATATGATCCAATATATGGCATTTAAAAGTCTTGAGCCTTCCTTCACTTCAAATTTCTCTTTCTTGGGGCACCTGGGTGGCTCAGTGGGTTAAGCCTCTGCCTTCAGCTCGGGTCATGATCTCAGGGTCCTGGGATCGAGCCCTGCATCGGGCTCTCTGCTCAGCAGGGAGCCTGCTTCCCTTCTCTCTCTGCCTGCCTCTCTGCCTACTTGTGATCTCAGTCTGTCAAATAAATAAATAAAATCTTAAAAAAAAATTTCTCTTTCTTGGGTTTCCAGAAGGCACCATCTCCTGACCTACCACTCTGCCACCCACTCTCAGTCAATGTTACTGACTTTTCCTCAGGGTTTTTCTGCTCATAAAAATTAACACATGCAGATTGCAAAAAATTTTGAAAATACATCCAAAGAGAGTAAAATAAAATTTTCTAAATATAAATAATCTGAGCATTGTAGAGTAGTTCTTGCTAGGCCATATGTTTTCATAATCAAATTCCAATTGTGCTATGTTCATTATCTTGATTGTGGCGATGATTTTACAGGCATATACATATGTCAAAATGTATCAAATTGCACACTTTAATACATGCAGTTTATTGTAAGTCAATTATACTACCATCAAGCTGTTTTTAAAATGTAAACAATATAAAGAAACATACATATTATTTAGAAATATAATTAAGGACATTGAAATTGAGTATTCATATCCACTATAATTTTAAAAAAACCTTTGGCAACAAATGTGTTGACAAAGATGAATGAAGAAGGTAGGAATATCACCATAACTGAAATGTAGAACTGAATTCCTTGTTTCCTTTTTGGGCTGAAACTCTCCTGCCTTAGGATGGCGGTCTCTTTCTGGGAGTCCGGGGAAAAAAAGCACAACCTAACAGACATGAGCACTAAAGTGATCAGAGCCATGTTTGTGAGATTAAAAAAAAATTCAGTCATGCTATGAATAGCTTTGTATTCAACTTTTTTCCCTCATAAGCACTTTGCCATATCAATTAAAATTCCCCAATACGTGGAATATTTGGGATATTTCACAGATGCTAAAACCATTCAGTGAAAAGATTGTCATTTATTTACCTAAAGACCCAATAATAGGATAATGGCTTATTTCTAGCTTTTGATGATTTCTACCAAAAAATATATACGATTAATATTCTTATGCATAAATTGATTTATGTATCCAGACTGTCCCTTGAGATAGGTTCCTAGGAGTGAAACAGCTAAGCAGAAGAGAATCAGTAGTCTTAAGGCTCTTTTTACATTATTTGCAATTGTTTACCTAGAAGGTTAGGTTAATTCATTCTCTCATGAGTGGTGGCTAGAAATTATCAGCTCACTGTACTGTCAACATCTTTGTACGTTTTAAAAATCTTTTTATAGGTGAAAAATTGTTTTGTTTTGTTATTTGATATTTTATAGGTGAAAAGTTGTTTTGTTGTTTGGGTTTGAATTCTTTATTGCTAGAGAAGTTAGATATGTTTCGGATAGAATTTGGGGGCATGAGTATATTTTTCTTCTCCGTTTGGTGTGTTGGCCCATTTGTCCATGGAGACACTTATGCTTTGATTGCTGGTTGGTAGTATATTTATGCACTAAATATACTAAACTTCTGTCTGTCATGTTATCCCAGAATGTACTCAACATCTCTCATTTGCTTCTTTTAATGGAGTTTTCTGCATACCTATGAAATATTTGCATGTTGGGGCACCTGGGTGGCTCGGTAGGTTAAGCTTCGGACTCTTGGTTTCTGCTCAGGTCATGATCTTATAGGTCATGAGATCAAGCCAAGGTTAGGGGCTCCCTGTAGGCAGAGAGTCTACTTGAGATTCTCTTCCAATCCCCTTCCATTTACACTCATGTGTATGCTCTCTCTCTCTCTCTCAAATACATAAATACATCTTTAAAAAATGTTTCATGTTTGTTTATTGGACCCAACGTGATTAATCATTTTTCCTTTGTGTTTTTTTTCCCAATGCTTTTAGGCTGAGAAATATTTTCCTCAATTCAAGATCGGTTCTAATACTACCTATTCAATCTTCTAGGGTTTGTTTGTTGTGGTTTTTTTTTTTAATTATATTTGACATACAATGTTATATTGGTTTCAGGTTCACACCATAGTGATTCTATGATTCTATACATTACTCAATGCTCATCATGATAAATGTTCTTCTAGAGATTTTCTGGTTATATTTTTAACTATAAATCTATCTGAAACTTATTTCCATGATACGATATAAGATGAGAATATTACATGATATTTTTCCCCCAAGTAATTTTCTCAGCATTTTGTCAAGTAGGTTATCCCCTGCCATTAGTCTGTGATATTTACTTTAGCATACACTAAGTCCTTCCATATGTTAGGATCTGCTTGAGGGCTATATGTTCTCTCGGGTTGATCATTCCATATTTCTGGTCATAATGATGTTGTGGTTTTATGTTATGTTTGATATCTACTAAAGCAAATTATTCCAACGGCCCACAGTTTCACATTTGATAGCATGATTCATCAGTGCCTTCCTCACAAAGAACTTCCTGTAATATTGCAAGGAAGCAATGCCACGGGGACTTAAAAAATTACCGTCTCCCCAGTTCATTAGAGGGGAGAAGAAAAAGGAAGGCATTACTGGAGTCCTAGGCCATTAGAGCAATGAGGAGGTCTGTAGAATTCCCTTCCCTTCCGTTCCCTTTGCTCTCCCAAATAACCCAATGTTTTCCCCACAACCAAAGCTGAACAAAACACAATAATAGTCAAGCCAAAGGAAAGGCCAGTAGAGACTTGATGGGGCCCCAGAAGAGGTGGAGAATGGCACCAGGTCCTGTCTTAAAATCCCCTTTAGGGAGAGGACTTGCCGATCTTTCCCCGGGGTCCTTCTGAGCAAGAGAGAAGGGCAGTAGAGGAGACAGCAGGCCTGACCACATGGAGGGTGGCACGTCCCAGGTTTATCATTAACGCCTACGTTTCGCAAGGGTCACGTGAAGGGCTTGGAGGGAGCCAGTCTTGGTCAAGTTTGCAGGTGCCCTTACCCGAGGGGGCAGCGATGACCACAGGAGGCTGGTGGTCAAGCAGGGCTGGTGAGTAGATGGGGTTTAAAAGGGATCAAACAAGAGCCAGACGATAAACCTCTCGCTGTCCTGAGTGAGAGCAGGTGGTTAGACCCTGTCACACAGCAGGCAGCGGGCACCTGTCGGAGAAGGAGCCGCCACTGACAGCAGATTGCAAGGGAACCCAGCTAAGCCATTTGCACTTTCCCCCCAATCCCTCCTCCTTCCCCTACAACACAGCCTAGGAGTGGCAAGAATCATGAGGGCCAGAGGAGGGGCAACCGGGAGAACAGAGAAGACAGCCACCCACCACGCTCACCCCAGGCATCTCCAGCCACAAGGCTGACAGGCCCTGGGGAAAGAGAAAAATCTCAGATGGGTAAATGAAATGGACAGATTTTTAATAGCATCCAAAAAAGAAGTCAAGGAGTCATCCCCAGATGTCCTTAAGGGGTCTTTGACCCAGCAGGGGAGGGACTTTTCATATGGCACAGTTGTGGGAGTGACGGCTGGGAATGGCGCAAAATGAAACCATTTTCTCCCTGTATCCCACAGAGATGAGACAGTTCAATAAAACACTTACTACGAATAAGCAAAGAGGAGAAAATAAAAATCATCTGTTATCCCATAAGGCAGCTATAACTAATATTAACCGATGTTTGCTAGAGATTGGTAGGCGAATTTCTTTTCAAAAATGCAATTACAATGTATTCTCTGTTTTTTGACCTATCTTTCATTCTCAAGAATATGTTCGGAACATTTGTGCTTTTAAAAAAGCATATAACATAATTTGTAAAAGCTTAGAACCTTTGATCCTATGGGTTCATGATCACTAACTCAAGCAAGGCCATTAACTTTTTTTAACGCTTTTATTTTATTTTATTTTATTTTATTTTATTTTTAAGATTTTTATTTGACAGAGAGAGACAAAATGAGAGAGGGAACACAAGCAGGGGGACTGGGAGAGGGAGAAGCAGGCTTCCTTCATGGAGCAGGGAGCCCGGTGTGGGGCTCGATCCCAGGACCCTGGGATCACGACCTGAGCCAAAGGCAGATGCTTAAGGACTGAGCCACCCAGGAGCCCTAAGGCCATAAACTTTTATGTTTGGATTTGTTTCCAGTGCTTTGCTATCATATATAATCCTGAACTGGACATCCCTGAACTGAATTTTTGCGCCTCTCTTAAATTATTCCCTTTCTGTAAATCCTAGTAGCAGAGTCACTTAATCAAAAGGTATATACATGCAAAGCTTTTCCTCGAGGCTATGAAATCCCCTTCAGGCTACACACCCACCAATAGCTCAAGAGAGTCTGTTTTTCTGTATCTTGACCCACGCTAAGTATGTTCCCTCTTTCAGGTTGCCTGAAAGCTATTTAAGATATTTTTTAAGAGATGCATTTTAAAAAATGCTAGCAAGAGTTGACATTTTTCACTGGTTTGTTGGCTGTTTGTTTATCTGTGCTGTGCCCTGCCCGTTTCTGTCTTTTGCCCATTTTTCCACTACTGCACAGCTTTTCCTATTGTTTAGGAAAGCTGTTTTATAGATTTATCATGTATATTGCAATACTCTTCCCAGTTTTTGATTGCTTATGATGTTATTTTCCATGCCAGAGTTCTAACTTTTTACGATTTGACCACGTCAAATTATTTTATGATCTATGCCAAGGGTGAGCAAATGTTTGCTGTAAAGGGCTAGAGAATAAATATTTTAGGCTTTGCCGGCCAAACAGTCTCTGTTCCACCTCTGTCTTCTCAGAGCAAAGGTGTTGGTAGAAGGACGCCTCAACGAATACGTGTGTCTTCATTTTATATTTGGCCATGAGTGGGCAGCGGTTTTTTCCCCTTGACATTAAGCTCTCAGTGCCATGCTTTGAAAGTGGTTCTCCACCACAATGATGTATTATTCTATATTCTATCCTAGTGTATATTCTAGTCTTACTTTCATCGCTTCACTTCTTAAATTTTCGGTTTTAATACGTTTAAAATTAATTTTGTTGATTTAATTTTTTCTCAAATGGGCTAGCCATCTGGCCTAAAATCATTTATTGAATAATCCCTACTTTCCCAACTGAATTGAGTTGCATGCTTTTCTGAAGTAAAAAATCATGGACACCAGCACACATGCGTGGATTTTTAAAATGCTATTACTATTCTGGGGCTAGCCTCACGCTTTTAATCATTAGAGTGTTTTACTACATTTTGATATCTTGTATAGTAATTTCACACTACTCATACTGTTGCAGTGTTTGTTGTTGATTTTTTTTCTTCTTTTCCGGAATATTCTTTAGACTCATTTTGTGACGTTCTAATAAAAATTGCATTGTATTTTGATTGGAATTGCATTAACCTGTAGATTAATTGTCAGATAAACTGACAGTCCAAGATAGTGGTCTACACACAGTGGAGGCTACTTTCTCATTATCTTTGGTCACATTAATCGACTTCATACTCAACTGATGCAACTAAAAAAAATATATAGCTTTTTAATTTGGGATGATTTCATTTGAAAATAAGATTCGAGGGCTTGAAATTTTGAAAGCTACTAGTTTAACCTACTGACATTTATCGTTATTACTAATTTGGCTTCTGTCATCTTACTTTCTACCTTAATGTTTTTCGTTCTTCCTTCTGGTTTCCTTTGTTTTCCATCCCTTGACAACAACTGACTTTAATTCCCCCAGCAGTTATTTAGAACTTATTTTTTAATCAACAAGTTTACAGTCTATCCAATCTGGACAAATTGATGAAGTCTTAAATATAAGTGAGGTTCGGTGGGGTGAGGGCCGGAGCCAATGACCAAGAAAGAATTCTTGAGATGTCTTTGGCGCAAAATGGTGGTTTATTAAAGCATGGGGACAGGACCAGTTGGGCAGAAAGAGCTGCTTCCCCCGGGGCTGTGAGGAGTGGTCCATTATATGCTTGCAAGTTGGGAGGGGGTTAGGGATGGCTCTAAGGAATTTTGGAAACAAGTTTCCAGGACCTTGAGGGGCTAGCTGTTGTTGGGAAAAAGGTGATTCATTACTGGTAATAAAACCTTTGTCCTGAGACCCTTCAGAGTGGGCCATAGGCTTGGGAATGATTGTCCACATGTATCTTGGAGGGTTTAGAGATAAAGGAAGTTTCCAAAGGAATTGTTAAAGTAGCCCTCAGGATCCTGGTAGGGGGTAGGGGTCCATCGGCTATAATTACCCTTTGCCCTTAGCAAAGTGTTAAGGCTGAGGCAGTGGAGTCCCTAGAGAAATGTCACTCTGCCTGTTTTAAGGGCTTGTCAGTGGGTAAGGAAATTTAATAATTTTTCTTCTGCCTCTGTTTCCCATGTCAGAGTGAGGAATGAAATAGCATTTGAGTCACCCTTGTTTGAGACAAAGCGTATAATACAATCTTCCATTCCTCGCCCTCACCACCTGGCCCCAGCAACCTCGGTTTTTATTAATATCATAATAAATAATTTTAGATCCACTGTCTTTTTAAATAATTGTGTGTCTTCTCATTTGGGAATGATTTCTGAAATTTATATTTGATTTTATAATCAGATTTTTAAAAATAATATGCTGTCCTTCCATTCTACCACTATTTCACGAGGGCCATGTCTTCCGGTGCTCTGTTGTAAATGTCAGGTAGTGTCTTGAAGTTCTCTTCTGGATTCACTGGTAGATGATTATCAGAAATTTGCTATGCTTCTGAGTCTTCTAGATAAATCTCTTTCTCCTTGTTCTGAAGTATTGTTCACAGGTCTTGTTACTTTCCTCTTTGTTCATCTTAGTCTTTGGTCCCACACCGTGTTCCCTGCTAGGGGTAGAAGAAAACCCTTCCCCAACTTACCAGAAAATGACAGAATGATGAGCAATTATTAGCAAAGTTCAATTTTGTGCACCTTTGCACCACGTAAGGGGGTGTCTTCCTCCCCCAATCTAGTTCTCTGAACTGATGTGGTACATGAAAAAACTATAATTCCCAGCATGCACTGCTACCTGGTTCTTCCTACAATGGCCTCATGTAAATAATGTCCGATCACACTATGTTCTGTGTTTGTACTGCTCCTTCCCATACCCAGAAGAAAAGAAAAAAAGATGCACAGGTTTTTGGCTGGTTCAAATCCTGAATCTCTGGGTGAATCTCTAGTGACTGAAGCACATAATATATTTCTACCTTTTATGAAGCTGTCTTTGCTTTCCAACCCAGCTTCTTGTTGTCCTGAAATTAGTTCCTTCAACGTTCTGGTGTTATGTTACCTACCAGTCTTATTTTCCATGTTGGGAGCTTTATTCCCCCACCTTCCCCTCCAGGTCTTCATTAGTGGGTTTTGTTAGATGTTGAGAGAGGCTTCCCTGGAGACTGTAAGCCAGATGCCACTTTGAATAACAACAGCAGCAGTAGCTAACATTTATTGAGCACTTACCAAGTACCATACATCCATTTTCTCACTTAATCACCACAACAACCCTCATTTAACCTCTCTAAGACTCATTTGTCCAAGGACACTCTCTGCTAAGGCCACACATTGCCATGCACAAGTATTTAAAATCATTTGCAAACTCTCAGGCTGTCTAGGATTCAAACAAATATAGTATACCATCTTTCTTATTCTTCTCTAAACTTCGTAATTTTTCTGACCCTGACTTAACCCCTCAAATACCAGTATTTCCTTCCTCCTTTGCATGTTGTTATGATACATAACATCATTAGCTAACTGTGATTAATCTCTCACTTGATGGATCTCAGGGCATTCATGCCTCATTAATGAGCATTTAGTAATCAAGAATCCTTTAAAGTTCCTTTAATTGGAGAAATTATATGATCCAGGTATTTGAAGGAATGTCTTACTTCACTGTGTCATTTTTTCAAGTTTGGAGAAGAAAGCTTTTGTACACCAGTACATGGGTCATATACCCTTTCAAACAGATAGAGGACATAAAGTGTTCACAAACCTTTACATGAGTGACAGCTTCACTAATAGATGGTCACAGCAATGCTAAGAAGGTTAAACACCTACACATGATGGTTCTAAGTTGGGTTTTCTGGAAAGTAGGATAATGTGGAGTTTAACCTGCAAAGTGGTTTTTAGGGAGCGATCGTGGAATCGACAACAGTGGGAAGAAGGAAAAAGCAGCAGGATTGACCAGAGGGAGAAACCGAGTAGCAAATGCAGGACCAATTCTCTGCCTTAGCTAACCCCCTTACAGAGGTCAGAGCCTTCAGAGTTCTCCCAGATTTTGCCAAGATAGTCAAATGGTCGTACTCCCTCATCAATCAGCAACTGGGAGTGGGCCACCTGGGAAGGGGGTGGCATTGGAGGGATGGCGCCCCAGCTTGAGGCAGTCTCTGAAAAGGGCCAACTTTGCAGTCTGACCACTGGCAGTGAACCTTCCTTCACTGAAGGGGGCAATCTACGTATAGAGGATCACAGGGTGTACCACAATGATCCCCTCCAAAGACTATCATGCCAGAGATGGCCACACAGCTTTACTGCATATCCAATTACTTTAAGGCTTGCTGTCATTTTTTTTTAGTACTTGAAAAATTCTAATAAAACAAAGCTGCTAAGTGAATCACTACTTCTGATGGGACTTGGCTAGGAATTACTAAACACAAGAACATTTGGGAAGGAAAGAGAACTGCCACACTGAGCATTCTCTGGCTCAGACCTTTCACATACATAATTTCATTTCACCAGCTTGAGGCTACAGATGAGAAAATAGAGACAGAGAACTTATCCACAGCTGCTCTGTTGTACACTTAGAACAAGATGGTCACAAAACCTTTGATCCGCCATGATGGCTCCTCCTGACAAAGTGGCTGTGATGTCACAGACATCTCATGGCTGGCTTTTGGAGTGTTTTGGCAAATGGTGGCAGAGCCTATGGCCAGGGAGCCTGGGCCAGAGCAGATGGTCTGGACAGTGCCCAGCACTACCCCAGGAGAGAACAAAGGGATCTACTTAAAAAAGGATCTATTAAATGTGTCCCCTCACAAGGGTCTTCAATGATCCCAGCCTGCCGATGGGCCTTGCACATCTTGAGAAAACCTAAGTGACATAACCCATCAGTCCATGACTATATTCTGAGAGCATCTGCCATGTGCTTAATAGCAACAGAAGAGACACAAAGGAATTTAAGAACAGCATGTCATAGTCAAAAAAGCACTGGCTTTCCATTTCACTTAGAATAAAATTCAAATTCTTTGCCATGGCTTATAATTTGGACCCTGTTGATTTCTCAAGTCTTAGCCTCCCCCTGCTTCTCTTTGGTTTTTTCCCCATTAGTTAATCCCCCTGCCTGTAAATCATCTTTCCCAAATATCTTTGTAATTGACCCATTCCCTTCCTCCAGATTACAGCTCAAATTTTTCTGTTTCAGAGAGGTTTTCTCTGATTCCCATAGCTTAAATTGTCCTCTGGTTAGCACGGCTTTATTTTCTTCACGATACTCATCCCTTTCTGGAGTTATCTCTTTTGCTCATTTACTTATCCATCATCTGTCTCCCCAAAACATGTAAACTGCATGGATATAGGGACCTTCTTTGTCCCCATGAGGTAGAACTGTGCCTGACACGTAACAGGGATTCAGACATTCACTGAATGAACAACATAAGCAAGAGACTTAAACTCCCTCCTACTTCTACAAGATGTATGAAACTGGGAGGATCATTTAAACACTTTGTAGGGTTTTTTGTTTGTGTGTTTTAATTTTTTTATGATTAAGTCATCTCTACACTCAGCGTGGGGCTCGAACTCACAACCCCGAGATCAAGAGTTGCATGTTCTACCAACTGCACCAGCCAGGAGCCCTCATTTAACCACTTGGAATGGAAGCATATTCATGTAGAATAAGAGCTGGCACTCTAGGGCTCACAGACCAAATATAGCTGGTTGCCTAATTTCGCAAATAATGTTTTATTGGAACACAGCCATGCTCTTTCATTTATGAATCGTCTGTGGCTGTTTTCATGCTCTAAGGGCAGAGTTGAGTAGTTGAAACAGACATGGTATGGCTCACAAGGCATAAGATATATACCATTTGATTCTTTAAGGAAAATTAGCTGACCCTTAGCAATCACAATATCTGTTCTACATTCCTTGCAACATTTTTGTAAGGAAGAAATGAGAAGATGCACATGAAAGGTCTTTGTGAAATGGAAAAATGCTACTTGTGAAAGAGGTTAACTTTCTTAGGAAGATGATTGTCATGAAGCCACTGCAATCACTTAGTCAATGATTGTGTATAATAAAGTCACTGACTTAATACGATTCAGATGGTTTCAGGAGGACTTCAGGGAAGTGTGAAATCTTCCCTCTGGACTTAGGCCAGCCAGCCCTAACTGAATATCAGCCCAGCCTTGGGTAACAACTACCACACCAAAGTGGACATAAAAGAGACACACAGGGACACCTGGGTGGCTCAGTCTGTTAAGCGGCTGCCTTCAGCTCGGGTCATGATCCCAGGATCCTTGGATTGAGCCCCTCATTGGGCTCCCTGCTCAGCGGGGAGACTGCTTCTCTGTCTGCTCCTCACCCTGCTCATGCTCTCTTTCTCTCTCCAATAAATAAATAAAATCTTTTAAAAAAAATAAAGGAGGGGTGCCTGGGTGGCTCAGTGGGTTAAAGCCTCTGCCTTCGGCTCAGGTCATCATACCAGGGTCCTGGGATCGAGCCCCGCATGGGGCTCTCTGCTCAGCAGGGAAACTGCTTCCTCCTCTCTCTGCCTGCTTCTCTGCTTACTTGTGATCTCTCTCTGTTATATAAATAAATAAAATCTTTAAAAATTAAAAAAAAAATAAAGGAAACATACATACATGAAATCAAATTTCTACTCTACCACTTACCAGCTGTGTGCCTTCAGAACCTCTCAAACTCTATCTGTCATGTTCTTCATCTATAAAGTGAGGAGAGGAAAGCTACCTGTTCCATAGGACTGTTGTGAGGAATAAATCAGATAATCAATGCATGGAAGGAGAGTTGGGCTCATTGTCAGTATCACTGGTGATTGTCAACTCCATCATCCCCCACATTCTGCCCTAATTCTGTGGCTAAGGAAACGAGTTTGTGTGCCTGTCCTGTAAAAGCCTGAAGCAGTCGGCACAGGATACCAGGGGTTTCATTTTCCTCTGTGCTTTTCCTGCGTGTCTCCACTCTCCAGGGTGGCACTACTTGCTTCCCAGATGACCTCTGAACCTTGGTTTCATCCTAGCTTCTCCTCACCTTTACTCCCTACATCAAATAGCCTGCCAATTTTTGCATCCTGAAACTAAGCTCCAGTATCTGTGCTCTAAGACCTGACTCCTAAGGTCAAGGTCTTAAGTCATGGGCTCATCAGCTCCTTATTCAACTCCCATCCCAGGCTTCCAGGTGGGCACCTGCCTCTAGGCAACTCCAGCTCCACCCCATCCTCCACCCAGCATCAGTGTTATCTACGCTGTCAGATAAAATCATGCCACTTCTTTACACTGAAAGCTCTGGGATTCTCCATTGTTGGCTTGTTGCATGAGGCCCTTCTAAACCCGCCACCTGCCTAGCCATGGAAACTCATCTTCTTCCAGCTGTTTCCTGCTGGTCCCCTCTCCGTGTCACACGCACCTACTTGCAGCTCGCCTAGCCAACCTACAGACCCAAGAGTGAGAAAAAAATGCTTGATGTGGCAAACGATTGAGATTTGGGGAGCTGTTTTTTTAGGCAGCATTATCTCAACAAAAATTGAACTAATATGTGGCAGAAATTGTAATTTGAATAACCAGATATTGAGCTGGAGTGTTTTTCCCCCCTAATATAACAGCTGTAACACAATTTCACTCCAAAATAGGCATGGATCGAAAAACTCACAAATACACATGAAGATGGAAATCATGTATGCTGTCTCTGGGCAACATTTGCTAAATGTGTGTCTTATCTATCCACAATCTAATCTCCATTAGTGGGGATAATTTTCTTTTATAAAATAAGTCTAGCTTTAAAAAATAAAAATTATGACTGAAGAAAAACCAAAGATGCAGAAAAAAAAAATGCAGACAAAATGGCATTCAATAAAAACCCCAAGAAGAAGTGACACAAAATGAAGACAGTTACGGTTGATTGAATGATTCAGGGTGCAGGAAAGGAAGCTCAGCAAGACGAAGAGCTAACCACATGAGTATATAAATAAGAGGTCCCCAAAGGGGCAGGAAAAGTGAGAAGAGTGAAAATCTGAGCAGGGCCCTGGATGTGGATCTGAGCCCAATGCATCACCATTGCAAGGTTGGCACAGTGGCTGGGTAAGAAGGCCCAAGTCATGGGAGAACAGTGGGCCCAAATAGAGGTATCCATTGAATTAATTCCCTTGGGCATTTATCTGAGAGCCTTAATGGATGCTTGAAGATCATTTTGCCCACGTTAGCTACTATGGAGACTTGACCCTCAATGAAAGTTACCACTGGGTACATTAATCCCCCTGCTAATGGCCTGACCTCTTCGACAATGTCACATATACAATTCTTTTCCCAGATTGGTTTTGGAGTGCCCCTGCCCCCACAATAATTCCATGATGTTTATCTCACCTTGTTGCTAGGAAGGAAGGAAAGTAGTAAAGATGGTAGGAAGAAGACAGGAGGGTCTAGACAGGATAAGCTATAATTCATCCTGGGGAATTCACGGAGCCCATGTGTAAGGCAGTGTTGATATCCTGAGAATTGTCCAGCAAGGTAAAGATGTTCTGTTTAGTTCCTGGGGCCATGTGTGCCTACTCCGAATTACTTTTATCTTCAGTCTGAATGAGGGCACTTGAAATAATCCAGGAGTTGGAACCCATATCTAAACTCCTTGCTGGAAAAACATGGGGAGCAGGGTAGAACCCACTAGATATCATTAGTCATCAAAGGAAAAAAAATGTTTCATCCAGCCTTTCTAGGTAATTAACATGACATCATCTAAGAGCCTGTGGTGTGAAATGGGTCCTAAGTACCATGGAGAATTGATCTTAGCTCTTTCAGTGCTTCATTTCAACATAAACTTTGATAAAGAGAATGGAAAGCAAATAAGGTATTTTTTTAATTTAACTATCTTCATATTTTCCATCTTGGAAATTATTTTTTTTGTTTCATTTAATTTTTTTAGTGTTCCAGGATTCATTATTTATGCACCACACCCAATGCTCCATGCAATACGTGCTCTCCTTAATACCCACCACCAGGCTCACCCAACCCTCCACCCCCCTCCCCTCCAAAACCCTCAGTTTCTTTCTCAGAGTCCACAGTCTCTCATGGTTCATCTCCCCCTCCAATTTCCCCCAACTCACTTCTCCTCTCCATCTCCCAATGTCCTTGTGTTATTCCTTATGCTCCACAAGTAAGTGAAACCATATGATAATAGACTCTCCCTGCTTGACTTATTTCACTCAGCATAATCTCCTCCAGTCCCATCCATATTGTTACAAAAATTGGATTATTTCTCAGAGTTAATAAGATACCAATATCTGCTGAGCAGATCTAACTTCAGTGATTTCCAAGTTTCCATGCACCATAAACTGTTACATCCTTCGGGAACAGCTTTATAAGAAAAAGGCTTCGTCTCCAGAACATGTATACTAAATAAACAAACAGACAAATAAGTAAACCTCCCATATCAACAGGGAGTGCCCTGGGTGATTTTTGGAAATGGGTCTTCTTTAATGACAGTATCCTAGTCTAGAACACAGACTTCCTGTAAATTCAATTAGTACAAAATAAGCAATAGCTTCCAGTGGCCCATTTTAGAAAAGGGACTCTATTATTTTCACTAGAAAAAAAAAGTTAATTATAAAAATAGTAGTAATTAAGAATTTTGAAGGAAAACTGTCCTAGCATTCCAATAATTCCTAACAAAGTAAAAAATAGAAAATAATAATAATTTTTTTTAAAAAAGCAAAATAAATTTGGGAAGGGAGTGAATCATTTTCTTCTATAGGCCTTAGGTTTCTATATTTCTAAACCAGAAAATTTCTAAGTTCCTCCTGGTGGCGAAGGACCAAGATCTCCAAGTCTGTGTGTGAACATAAATTAAAAGTAGGCCCTCATACCTGTAGCCAATGCTTCTCTGAATCTGGCCTCTTATCCCTACCCCTACCTCACTCCATTTTGCCTTAACTCACACAACTCAACAGAAACCCATCCACTTTACCAGAACCACTCTTCTCAGTGGGACATCTTTTGAAAGGTCAAGCTCCAACCTTTTTCTGGACCTTGGCCAGGCTGCTCCCCTCATTTGGAATGGCATCCTTAAATTCTCCAAATCCCACTTTCTCTTCAAGACACAGCTCACTGTTTGTGTTTTCTGTGAAGCTTTCCTTGCCTAGATCAGCTCTGGCTCTTTCATTTCTCTGAGCTCTTCCATTTCTCTGATGTTATTGTTTGTGTGATCTACAGTGTGACTACATAGAGTCTAGTATGTGCTGTGGATGTTTCATTTAACTTAAGAGCTTGGGCTGTAGAACCAGGCTGTCCAGGTTCAAATCCCATTTATACCACATACTTATTCTATGCCTTTGAGCAGTGAGGGAACCTCAATTAATCTCTCTCTGCCTCAGTTTTATGAACTGAGAATAATGTGGTAGTTGCTTCAGAAGTTCTGTGTTAGGGAACCATTTCTGGCCAAAACATTTTAAGTGAATTTACTAAGAACGTCTCAAGAAATGTGTTCAGCATTCTACAACATGAGCATTATGTAACATTTTTGTAGTCTACTTAAAAATGTGTATTATTTTAATAAAGTCATGTTCATATAAAATACTTAAGGGGTGCCTGGGTGGCTCAGTTGGTTAAGCATTCAACTCTTCATTTCTGCTCAGGTCGTGATCTCAGGGTCATGAGATCAAGCCCCATGTGGGGCTCCATGCTCAGCAGAGTTGAGGAGCTCACATGCACTCTAAATAAATAAACAAACAAACAAATAGATAAATAAAACCTTTTTTAAAAACTTAAAAATACAGATAAATAAAGAACTCATAATCCCATCATCCAGAGATAATCATTATTGAAAATGGTGCATTTATTCTTACAGATAATTTCCCTTCCCACAAATTGTAGTCATTTTAAAATATGTCCAAATAAGTCTTTGGCAATCCTTCCCTCAAAAGGAGGAGCCTAATTCCATTTCCACTGAGAGTGGGTCAAACTTAACCACTCACTTCTAGCTATTCAAATGTGGTAGATGTGATGGTATGGTATTTCTAAAACTGTCTCTCTGTCTCCGTGTCTCACTGCCTCTCCCTCTCCTTCCCACCCTTCTTCCCTCCCTCCCTTTCTCTTTGTCTCATCATTCTCTCTGGGGGGGGAGGGGTTGCAGCTGCCATATGGGGACATTCAAGCAGCACAATGGAGTGGCACATATGGTGAAGAACTGAAGCTTCCTGCCAACAGCCACATGAGTGAGCCATCTTGGAAGGAGATCCTCCAGCTCTAGTCAAGTCTTCAGAGATTATAGCCCCAGCCAACATTCTGACTCGAAAGACATGAGCTACCCTGAGCTGAAAGAACCCAGCCAAACCATTTCCAAACTCTACACACACAGAAACTATGAGATAATAAACTTTTGTTGTTTTAAGCCACTAAGTTTTGAAGTAATTTGTTAAGCAGTAATAAATAGTTAATACACATACATACAACTTACACATATATACAATATACACTATATATATTTCCCCCCAAATGGGGAAACACTTCACCTGTCTTTTTGTAACCTTCTTCATTTTATTTATTTTTTACATTTATTTTTTATTTAAATTCAATTAATTAACATATGGTGTGTTATTAATTTCAGAGGTGGAGTGCAGTGATTCATCAGTCTCATATAACACCCTGTGGTCATTACATCACAGGCCCTCCTTAATGTCCATCACCAGTTACCCCATTCCCCCACCCCTCCCCCACTTTTTATTAATAATAATTTATCATTGACTTCTTTCCATATGTATCCTTGGTGATGATTTTAAGAGTCAGGAATTACTTGCAGGCCCTATCAAAAAAAATTTTTTTATTATTCCATTTATCCTGTCCGGGAAGAAAAAACTTTTGCTTCTACCCTCCAAGGTTCAGTTTCAGGGCAAAATAAAATGACAAAAAACTGATTAACAAGAAAAAGGGCACATCACTTTATTTGATGTTAATATTGTATTTCCATGTACATGGAGGTCTCACAGAAAAGGAATTATATCCAAGTGGATGGGCCTGAGAGCTTATATACCACTTTAACAAACACTGATGAATTTGTTGAGAAGTGACAAGGCTAAGAAAAGCAGTTTGGGCCTCTAGAGGTGGCAAATTATGGGTAATAAATATATGGGGAAAACTAATAAAAATAAAGGTTATTTCAGTGAGGTTTGTTACTCAGATTCAATCTCACGCAGTCTCTGGGGTGATAAGAGTGTCTCTGGTCATTTTCCTCTTGCTGGTTTGGAAGTGGGGAGAAGAGACATCTTCACAAAGGGAAATTTCTACCTTGCCTTTGGGCAAAAAGAGGAGGGTAGAGAACTTTCCCCACACTTGCTGTTTCTCAATTGCCTTCAGCTCAAAATCATCCTTACACCAAAGTGGCATATTCTGAGGTAGAATATTCCAATCTCCTTCAGTGTAGTGGGGTTAAGATGCAGGGGCATCCCTTGTTAACAAGGGAAAAAATCTATATTCTACAATTTGAGATGAGACTTAAAATGCAACCATTGGCACTACTGCTAGAAGGAGAAAAGAAATTCTAAGTGAGATGTTAATAATGGCTGCTGTCTATGCGTTCCTGGAATGGTAGTTTTTACAGCAGGAGGAGGACTATGATGGGACTAAAGTAGATATGAAGACAGAGAATGAGCTGAGTATGTACATAGTTTGAGGTGTGGTGCACATTTTAATGAAAGAAGAGTTAGACTAGAGGTGGGGATTAATGAACTCTCCCAGAGGGAGAAGAAAAATCCAAGGATCCTGGGCTGAGCCTTCAGTGAGTTGCACACACAGAAGGAGGGAAGAGAAAGAGAGATTAAAAAAAAAGAAAAGAAAAGAAAGAAAGCATGAAAAGACACATCAGCAAGCATAGGGGAAGAGCAGGAGCAGATGAGACCCCAATAGCCAGGATGACTAGCGTGTCAGGAAAGTGAAGGGATAATAGGCATGGTCAAATGTCTCAGATGCCATTAAAAGAAAAAACAAAAACAAAAAGAACCACTGGACTTTATAAGGAGGTCATTTACTGGTCTTCCAAAATACCACCTGGGGTGAGCAAGGGAGACAGGAACCAAATGAATCTTGTTTTTGGTTTGGTTTGGTTTTCCCCCAGCTCTTTTTCAGCTGGCTTCTAGGGATTAGTTCACTGGGTGTCCCTAGGCAGGTTCCTCTGCCATTCTAAGCTGGGCAAGATGCCACATTCCTATGAGCTCCCTCAGTGCCCTGTGGTCTCCTGGTACATAACATTTAACCACACACTGTAGACACGAATCCCCTATTTGCCTATCTTTCCACCTCTAGAGCAGCAGCTGCTTGAGAGAAGGGAATGTTTAGCTCTCAGCTGTATGTCCAGGAACTAGCACACTGCTTGTACATCGTGCAAGCTCAGGGAAGCTTTGATGAATGAATGAGAGAGGGCATAGCCTGGAAGTGGAAGGAAACGGGGGAGACCTTTATGGAGAGGTGTGGCCTCAAAAGAAGAGAAGTAGTAGAACCACTGTGAAGGAGAGCATTCAAGTCAAGTGAAGAGATGACCTTTTATTTTTACTTTATTTATTTATTTTTTTAAAGAGATGACCTTTTAAAGGAAGGCTGGTTTGAACTTGGTCCTGAAACCATCTCAGCTGGGACCTGAGGATCAACCCACCAGTAGGCTCTGGACTCAGTATAAAGATGAAATCTTCATCTGTCTTGGCTCTTGAAAGACCAAAAAAGCCTGAACACCTGTATCATTTTTTATACCTTCCCATCTATGCATGAAGATCACATGCTGATGTAGATCACCCTCCCATTTGGTCAACATAATGTTTGTGAAATGAATAAGACACAGCAATCGTTATCTTTGTTATCATTGGAGTGTTAGTATTCAAATTCTAGATGTAATTCGGAGGTAGGCATTCTAGATATAACTTGGAGTAGAAAAATCTCATGTGCTTCACATATGGAAATTTTTTCAAACCGTTTAAGTATAAATGTATATTGATCTTTGCGAAAGTTAAATGCTACTACAGTTAATGATGATGTGAAAGCTATTAATTTTACGTTCCAAAACAATTATTAAGAACTTTCAAATAGTTTAGTAAGTAGAGATTTAGATTGATGGTTTATACCAGATTAGCAGAGTATTAGTTGATAAGTTTAAGAAGAACATTAATTCCTTTTGGAACCGACAAGTGTTTTACAAACACTTAAATTCAGAAATAACAGAAGTCCAAATTATGGAGATTAAACTATATCATAAGCCTCCCTCTTGAGAGATTGTTTTCAGTGCTATCATTTCTACTGTTCAACAAGATAACATAGAAGACTTTCTGAACATTTAAAAGAGTAATTTTCTCAAGCAACTCACAGAGCTTCATTGAAGGTGTGCTGGGGGGTGCCAGGGGATTGTTTCAATTAGTCCCTCAACTTGACCAAAGTTCAAGTCCAGCAAAGGATAAAGAAATCTCCTTAGTCCTAGTTGGTCGCTAGTAGAAAGGAAGGCTGGTTTAACAATCTGGTGGCAGCCTTCCCCCAGCAGAATCCTCTACTAACAGAACAAGCCTCAAAACATCTTGTTTATCCCCCAACCTCATTTGAAAGTGAGCATCTATTCTGTATCACAGATGTACATTGTAGTGATCACACAAGCAAGAAGCTCAGAGTATCTGAGAAAATATTATCTCTCATCTGCAGTGTCAATCTTGTACAAGATGAATATTGGATTTTTAATAATAAATATTTTGATACATTTTCACATTTAGCCTTATGACCTCAAAGTTCATTTTATGATGGTGATTTTCACCTTTGGCTTTAGCTTTGACCAAATATGATTTTAACACTGGCCTTTTAGCATTTGGCCACAATGTGTATTTAGTGTACAGTAATAAAAACTATGAATCCTGATGGGAAATAGATAATCCCTGCAATGTTTGGAAGAGGTCTGTGGCTCCAAATTCAAACGAAGGGAAATATTGAGAAGCTTTTTTGTGGGTTTTTTTTTTTTTTTTTTTTTTTGGTCCCAGAGGGGAGCTGGAATTGATGGAAAGACGCGGACCTACCTTTACCCTCGTTAAAGGGATAGGGGAAGAGAGGAAAGTCCTCCCTGACAGATGACAGTGGGGCAAGGGATAGGAAAGGGGAATCATGATGGGGAGGCACATTTTGTATCTTTAACAGGCCAAGCAGGGGGTGAGAAGAGGCACAAAAAAGAACCTTTTCACACTACAGTAACAAAATTAAACCTTCTTAGGGCTCCAAGCTGGCTCTCCTCAATCCAGATTTCTCTTTAGAGAAAATGCTATTAGCATGAGGATGGGAGATGCCTGGGTGTCTGCTGACAGACGCAGGAATTAATTAGCAGAGTTGTGAAGGTGTTGTGGGGCTGCAGGGATCAGAATCCCATGGTCACCAAGTCTCCAGATAGTGCTGGCACTGAGCACCCTAGCCCAGCCCTCATAGCCACTCTCCAGCCTGTCTTGCTCAGTGTGGAGCTCAGCTGTCCAGACCCCTAATTGCTTACCAGCTGCTTAAGCTTCCCCATTGTTCACAGAGATATTTGAAGCAGAATAAAATTTACCTTCCACTTTCATAACAAGCACAAATTGTTCCCCACAAGCCCTGGTTTATCTGGACATTTATTGAGCACCTAGCAGGAAAAAAAAATGATAACCAGGAGATTTTTTGGCATTACCACAGAACAAGGTAGTTAAGAGTATGAAATACAAATTCTGACGGGGCTTGAAATCCTGACTCTTTGAGCTCCTTGACCTTAGGCAAGTTAATCAAAAACCCGAGTCTTAGTATTTCTCATCTGTAAAATGAAATGAAAACCTTGACAGACCCAGCAAACTCCATCTACCCATTTTTTCAGCTGGAGCTTTCAAGTCTCCTCAGCCTTCTGAGTATTCATTTGGCCTCCCCACTTTGCAGTCTTAGAATTGTTCTCCTGGTAGAAAAGATTTAAGTTTGAGCAGGGCTGTCAATCTGGGCATAAGCTCTGTTCATCCCGGGTTCAGCACTTGGGCAAATCAGGAAGTCTACTGGAGTCTGTTTGAGGGCAGGTCAAGGAGCTAACAGGAAGGACCACCTCCTAAGGGAAAATGAAGTTCAAGCAGTTTGACTCAAAACCAAGGGGCCAGTAGACATACAATCACCAAAAATATGACCACAAATATTTTAGTCATATTTTAGTGTATTCAATGATAAAAAGTGTACATTATCACAGTATTTGCAAATTTGGAGATTTGCGAGGGTTTAGAGAGGTATCTTTGTCAAATGTCAAAGGCATAATGTATAATCTTATAGATCCTCTTTATTCTTTTAAACAATATTTAAGATGGTTCCCAAACTTCGGGATAGCAGGAGGCTTGTATAAGCTACTAAAGGCAACTAAAATCCATAGCAAATAACGAGTTATTTGCTTGGATTTTATGATCAGGGTATGTTTCCATCAGGTCATATTAGATAACATCTACCTGAGCAGGGAAATGCATGGATGTGTTTACTGAGGGCTCCCTATGAGTATAATAAGTACTAAACGAAGTGTTCATAGACAAGGGATCACAAAGGCATCATCACACGAGCCCTGCTTTCAGGTCATTTTTATAGCAGTTTGACTAAAAATAACAAGAATAATTTATATTTTCATGATATTTTACAATTTTTTGAAGATTTTATTTATTTGAGAGAGCATGTACATGAGTGGGGGAGAGGGTGGGGAAGGGGACAACCAGACTCCCCACTGAGAGGGGACCCTGATATGGGGCTTGATCCCAGGACCCTGAGTTCAGGAGACCTGAGCTGAAGGCAGACACTTAACTGACTGAGTCACCCAGGTGCCACCATTTTACAATTTTTGGAGACTTATAATACTTACTCTCATTTCAGCCTCAAAGACTTCTGTAACACAAGTGCGATTAATCCCATTCTAAAGATGAGGAAGCTGGAGGTCCAAGAAGTGGAGACATTTTTCTAAAGACATGAAATTTTATTTATATATATATATATGTGTGTGTGTGTGTGTGTGTGTGTGTGTGTGTGTGTGTATAAAATCTTAAGGCAAGCCCAGGATTTCTGACTGTAGATTTAATGTGAACAGCTAATAATTACATAAAAAGAAGATTTTGTTCTTGACTTAAAATTTTTGAATTTCTATGTGTCCAAGGACACCATGAATGTCATATGATGAACAGGAAAATATGTTAACAATAAATAAGAAAAACAAAGATTAATCACTTAACATATTAAAAAATATAAAAAGATCTATAAAAATTACTAAACATATAAAAAGCTAGTAACCCAATGAAAAAAACATAAATACACTAAGAAAAATAGTCAAAGGATATTTAAAAAACTAATTCATAGGAGAAAGTAAAATGGAAAATAGTTGAAATAATATCCAACCTCACTGTTAATCAAAGAAAAATAAAAACACTGAAACAGTTTTTCCCTAATACATTTGTCAAAAAATTAAAATCATAATGCTCAATACTGCCCTAAGCATGATGAAATGGCTTTCCTAAAAGCAGATGGTAGCAATTAAAATGGTAAAACTTCCAGGGGTGCCTGCGTGGCTCAGTCGGTTAAGCCTCAGTCTCTTGGTTTTGGTTCAGGTCCTGACCTCAGGATGCTGAGATCAAGCCCTGTGCTGGGATCCACGTGGAGCCTGCTTAAGATTCTCTCCAGATTCTCTCTCCCTTTCCCTTTACCCCTTTCCTCCATCATGTGCTCTCTCTCTTTCTTTTTTTTTTTTTAAAGATTTTATTTATTTATTTGACAGAGAGAGATCGCAGGTAGGCAGAGAGAGAGAGAGGAGGAAGCAGGCTCCCTGCGGAGCAGAGAGCCAGATGTGGGGCTTGATCCCATGACCCTGGGATCATGACCTGAGCCAAAGGCAGAGGCTTTAACCCACTGAGCCACCCAGGCGCCCCTCTCCCTCTCTCTTTCAAAAGTAAAATTAAACAGTAAAACTTATAGAAAGGCAATTTGGCAAATGTTATCAAACATTGTTTAATGTGTAGAAGCTTTAAATCAGTAACTCTGCTTCTGGAAAATCATCACAAGGAAATAATCAGAGATGCAAAAAATACATATATCATGATCCTCTTCATAGGATATGCTTCTGGAAAATTATCATAAGGAAACAATCAAAGATGCAAAAAATACATATATTGTGATCCTCTTCATAGGATATTCATACCATATCATTAATTCTTGATATTAATGAAAAAATGTGAACTAAATACTCAATGCCAGCGGAATGTTAAGCAAATGATTCATGAGATGGAATGCTATGTAGTCATTAAACATCAGGCTTAAAAAAATACAAATAGGGGCACCTGGGTGGCTCAGTGGGTTGAGCCTCTGCCTTCAACTCAGGTCATGATCTCAGGGTCCTGGGATCGAGTCCCGCATCGGGCTCTCTGCTCAGCAGGAAGTCTACTTCCTCCTCTCTCTCTCTCTGCCTGCCTCTCTGCCTACTTGTGATCTCTCTCTCTGTGTCAAATAAATAAATAAAATTTAAAAAATACAAATAAAAATAGAAATCTGGCTTTAGATGAATATTTACTGAAACATGCAGTACTTGATATGTCCAAAAGAGGTATTAAAAAAAGACTACAGAAGAGCTTTATAACTTGGTATTATTGTTTTAAGAGACAAGAAGGAATAAAAGAAGAGAGAGATAAAGAAGGGAAAAGAATAGTAACAACATAGCAGCGTCTGATAGAAACAGGGGTATCTCAGAATGGTGACATCACAATGGATTTCTTATTTGCTGTTTTGATTTGCTTTTCTATGATTTAAAAATTTTTCCACAATTTTTGTAATTTGGACATACATTTATTTATTTATTTATTTATTTATTTTCGATAGCAAAAAGAGCCAGAAATCTCTGGGCAATAAGATTACAAATATTCTTCACTTTTTGTTTTGAGTTTCTCTGCAGTTTGTCCATATTTTTACAGAAAGCATGAATTATTTTTTATTGAAAGGGGGAAAGGTTCCTTTTTACCCAAAGAAGACAGGGCTATTTCTTGTGTGTGACATTTTATTTCAACATAGTATTTGTACAATACTGTGAAATATATTTTTAATAATAAAGATCTGGTCTGAATAATCTTGGAGAGATGAAGGGTTCCAAATGGATACAAATTTGGCAGTGAGTCCCAGGTATCAAATTTCCTTTCGGTTCTTTCCACAAGGAAACTGTGACAGAAATGAAGACTTATTTCCCTTATTTTCTGTTCAGCTTTCATGGGAGCTTGTGGGATGAAGAAGGCTTAGCTGCAGGCATGTCTCTGTGTATTCAGAATTTGAGAGAATGAGGAAGAGTAGCTGGGACGTGGCTGAGTGGAGAGGTCTAAATAGTATTTATTCGGCCTGTACACATTTTTTCAGGATCTTACAATTTTTTAAAAATCTGTAAATAATGTTTATTTCACCTCTGTGTGAAGCTTAAATAATGTCAAGTGACTTTTCAATAAATGATGTTTACAAATAACAATGGCTGACATTTACTGCATACTTGTTCTATGCAAAGCACTGCATTACATTTTAGCCATATATTATTTCTTTTAATCTGAACAACAGCCCTATGAGACGGGGACTATTTGAATTCCTCTCTTACAGATTTTTTTTTTTTTTTTTGAGAGAGAGAGAGAGAGAGAGGAGAGACAGAGGGAGAGGGAGAGAATCTTAAGCAGGCTCCACACCCAGCATGGAGCCCAATGGGGGGCTCAATCTCACAGCCCTGAGATCATGACCTGAGCCAAAATCAAGAGTCGGACCCCTTTTTTTTTTCAATTTATTTATTTCCAGAAAAACATTATTCATTATTTTTTCACCACACCCAGTGCTCCATGCAAGCCGTGCCCTCTATAATACCCACCACCTGGTACCCCAACCTCCCACCCCCCCGCCACTTCAAACCCCTCAGATTGTTTTTCAGAGTCCATAGTCTCTCATGGTTCACCTCCCCTTCCAATTTACCCAAATTCCCTACTCCTCTCTAACGCCCCTTGTCCTCCATGCTATTTGTTATTCTCCACAAATAAGTGAAACCATATGATAATTGACTCTCTCTGCTTGACTTATTTCACTCAGCATAATCTCTTCCAGTCCCGTCCATGTTGCTACAAAAGTTGGGTATTCATCCTTTCTGATGGAGGCATAATACTCCATACTGTATATGGACCACATCTTCCTTATCCATTCATCCGTTGAAGGGCATCTTGGTTCTTTCCATAGTTTGGCGACTGTGGCCACTGCTGCTATAAACATTGGGGTACAGATGACCCTTCTTTTCACGACATCTGTATCTTTACTGACTGAGCCACCCAGGGACCCCAATCTGACAGATTTAAAAACCTGAGCTCATGGGGTGCCTAGGTGGTTCAGTAGGTTAAAGTCTCTGTCTTCAGCTCAGGTCGTGATCACAGGGTCCTGGAATCGAGCCCCGCATCAGGCTCTCTGCTCAGAGGGGAGCCTCCTCCCCCTACCCCCCTGCTGCCTGCCTCTCTGCCTACTTGTGATCTCTGTCTGTCAAATAAATAAATAAAATCTTTAAAATAAAAATAAAACTGAGCTCAGAGAGGTTAAGGAACTTGCCCAAGTTTCTAGAAAGTAGTCAAGTTGAAATTTAAAACCAGGTTTATCTGAATTTAATCTCCAAGTACTTCATACTTCACTGCCTCACGTATCTGCTATAGCTAAACAAAACCCAACAAAAATGCGTTCACATAGTCATCCAAAGACACATACTAACTAGAAAGTTAAATAGCAGCACAGTTTTCAAAAGCCCCCAACTAGAAAGCACCCAAATCCACATCATTATTTGAACACATTGAAGTCTGTTTACTCATGGAAGACTATAGAGCAATGAGAAGAAATTACCTACAACTTCACATAACAAATGGATGACTATCACAGAGGTAATAATGCTGAACAAAAGACGTCAGACCCAAAAGAGCACGTAATTAGGACTCACTTTACATATTTAAAACATGCAAGAAACAATCATAGTGAATCTATAGTTTTAAAACCAGGGTACTGATTAATCTTTGAGGTTGGGAGATGATGGTGGAGGTTGAAGCCTGGGCAGAAGAGGGTTTTTGGGGTGCTGGTAATGTTCTGGTTCTTAATGTTCTGCTTCTTAATCTAGGTCCTGCTTACAAGAATGTGTTCACCTTGTGAAAATGAACTGAAGTGGACATCTGCCGTATGTATACCTTTCTCTCTGGTCAGTGACTCCAGAGGAAGAAAGCAGTGGGTGACAGAAACCTAGTTTAGTTTCTACTATGGGGAAACCTAAAACAAACCCACTCCTGGCACAGGAAAATAGTCCAAACTGATAAAGGAGGATCGTGAAAATACTGATCTGATAACAGTCAGCTTTCTGAGATATCAACAATTAGCCCTGGGGAGTGATGGATAATATGCCACAGCAAGCTCACTTAGTTACCTTTCCATCAGAATTCAGAACCACAACATGTCTGTTTGGACAGCAGGAAAGTGTTTTCTTTAATATCACCACCTGCAGAATGAAATTCAACCAATTAAGTTAGGAAATTGCCATTTGCAGATAATTATTATTTAGCTGGTTTCTAACTTCATAGCTCTGTAGCCATTTGAGGACAAGGTCTCAGAACTGCCACAGGGTGTGGTATCAGAGTTGGTCTATTTTAACTTAATGATCTGGAAGAGGAAATAACCAGTATGGTAATGACATTGCAAACGATGCTAAATTGAGAGTGTTGCAAATGCTAATAAAGGCAGAGGAACAAAATGAGAAGACTTTGCTGATAAAATCTGGGCTTTAGTGAATAATACCAGTGTATTGAATTTCCAATTCTCTGCCTTAGCAGTGGATTCTTGAGCACACTCCTTTGTGCTCAAAAATAAATGTCTCATACCTCCCCAAATTGAATACTCTATCGCAATATTGCAATTGTCAATAAACTTTTAAAATTTTAGAACAGCATTGAACTTAGGAGGAAGAATTGCAAAAATGGTACAGAAAGTCCCTATATACCACACACCCAGTTTCCCCTATTATTTATATGTTACATTAGTATGGTACATTTCCTCAAAATTGATGAACTAGTATTGATACTTTATTATTTATGAAAGTCCACACTTTCTGCAGATTTCCTTGCTTTCTACTAATATCCTTTTTCTGTTCCAAGATCCCATTCAGTGTACCAAATTCCATGTAGTCATCATGTCTCCTTTAAGTTCCCACGGCTTCAACAATTTCTCATACTTTAGTTTTAAAGACCTGGACAGTATTGAAAGTACTGGTAAGATATTTGGTAGAATGTCCCTCAACTGGGATTTCTCTGATATTTTTCTCCTAATTAGATAAGGCTTATAAATTTGGGAGGAAGACCACAGAGACAAAAGGTCATATCATATTCAGGGTGTGATATCAACTATCAACATGACTTCTGTTGTTGATGTTGTTGATGTTGACCTTGACCACCTTGCTAAGATAGTGTTTGTCAGATTTCTCTAATGTACTTACCCTATTCCTCTCCTCTTTCCATCAGTGAACTCTTTGGGAGGAAGTCACTACTTGCATCCCACACTTAGAGAAGGGGGAATTATGCCTATCAGAGGGCAAAGTATATCCATAAATTATTTAAAATAGATTCTGCAGGGGATATTTATCTATTTTCCCCATGTGTTTATTTGACCATTGACTTATGTCACTATGGACTTATAGATATTTATTTTATACTTTGGCTTATAATCCAATACTACTTTATTTTTCCCTCAAATCATTATTCTTTTAGCCATCACAGAGCTCTTTTAGTTGGTTCCTGGGTCTCTGACATAATACCGACATTGTGGATCTTCTCGAATACTTCTTTCTTTTCTAGCAGTAAAAGATGCTCCAAGATCATCTGTGTATTTCCTACCCCAAGCCAAGAATCTCCATTTCTCAAAGAGCTCTGGTTTCTTTTATTGCAGAATGGCATTACAGACCAAGACCTGGGTTCTGGGTCTGATGACTACAACTAGGATATTTTGGCTTCTAGGCCTTCTCAGCAGACAGCGCCAGGAAATATATGGATGTAGACTAACTTATAAGTGTGCACATATCCACGAGTATTTTTATGCGTCCCCTCTGTATCTATATTAAGCGAAACATGAGTTCATAATGATGTTTCCAACTCCAGTACATTGCCACATGGATTATTCTAGTTTCTTCTCCTTGCTTCTCTATAACTTTTTCACTTCAACAGTGAGAAACCTAGCTCCCGCCACCTACCATCCATTTACTTGTTTAATCCCACGATACATGTATAGTGGTTTCAGAATTGTTAACCAATATCCCAATGGGAAGCAACTTTATCAACTCTAGTGCTTATATATAGTTCCTTTTGTCTTTAGTCTTATAGATTCTATTCATTAGCTTAGTACATTCCTCCCCATCCTATTTGGTTATGCTGTTGAATACATTTGTAGTATTTAGTTTCCTTAGTCCTGTTCTGCATTCTGTCCTGGGATTCACTGAACTCCTAAATGACTTTTTAAAATTTGCATACATCAAGTTTCACTCTGGGCCACAGTTCTCCAGGTTTTGATAAACACATAATATCATTTATCGGCCATTATCTAGTCTCATACGGAATAGTTTCATTGCTCTGAGAAAAATCCTCTGCTTCTCCTAGTCAACTTTTCTTCAACCCCACCACTGTACTTCTGCCTAAACTTTGGCAACTATTAACCTATTTACTGTCTCTAGAGTTTTGCCTTTTCCAGAATCTCATATAAATCGAATCATACAGAATGTAACCTTGCAGAATGGCTTCTTTAAATGATGTGCATTTAAGATTCATCCATGTCTTTGCATGGTTTGATAGTTCATTCCTTTTTATTGCTAAATAATATTACGTTATGTGATGTACCACAGTTTATTCCTTTACCTATTGAAGGTCATCTTGTTTGCTTCTAGTTTTTTGATGATTATGCATAAATAAAGCAGCTATAAACATTCACATGCAGGTTTTTATGTGGGCATAATTTTCAGCTCATTTGGGTAAATACCTAGGAGCACAATTGCTGGATAATATGGTAAGACTCTGCTTAGCTTTGTGAGACACTGCTAAACTGTCCTCAAAAATGGCTGTCCCAGGGCGCCTGGCTGGATCAGTCAGTAGAGCATGAGACTCTTGATCCCAAAGTCATGAGTTCAAGCCCACATTGGGCCTAGAGCTTACATATTCCCACCCACAATGAATGAACTTGCTGTTCTCTTCTACATCCTGGCCTGCAGTCAGATCAGTCAGATTGTTTTTTTTTTTTTAAGATTTTATTTATTTTTAATTTCTTGAGGAATCTCCACACTGTTCTCCAAAGTGGCTGTACCAACTTGCATTCCCACCAACAGTGTAAGAGGGTTCCCCTTTCTCCATATCCCCTCCAATACATGTTGTTTCCTGTCTTGCTAATTTTGGCCATTCTAACTAGTGTAAGGTGGTATCTCAATGTGGTTTTAATTTGAATCTCCCTGATGGCTAGTGATGATGAACATTTTTTCATGTGTCTGATAGACATTTGTATGTCCTCATTGGAGAAGTGTCTGTTCATAACTTATGCCCATTTTTTGACATGATTATCTGTTTTGTGTGTGTTGAGTTTGAGAAGTTCTTTATAGATCCTGGATATCAACCTTTTGACTGTACTGTCATTTGCAAATATCTTCTCCCATTCCGTGGGTTGCCTCTTTGTTTTTTTTTGACTGTTTCCTTTGCTGTGCAGAAGCTTTTGATTTTGATGAAGTCCCAAAAGTTCATGTTCGCTTTTGTTTCCTTTGCCTTTGGAGACATGTCTTGAAAGAAGTTGCTGTGGCTGATATCGAAGAGATTACTGCCTATGTTCTCTAGGATTCTGATGGATTCCTGTCTCACATTGAGGTCTTTTATCCATTTTGAGTTTATCTTTGTGTACGGTGTAAGAGAATGGTTGAGTTTCATTCTTCTACATATAGCTGTACAGTTTTCCCAGCACCATTTATTGAAGAGACTTTCTTTTTTCCACTGTATATTTTTTCCTGTTTTGTCGAAGATTATTTGACCATAGAGTTGAGGGTCCATATCTGGGCTCTCTACTCTGTTCCACTGGTCTATGTGTCTGTTTTTATGCCAGTACCATGCTGTCTTGGTGATCACAGCTTTGTAATAAAGCTTGAAATCAGGTAATGTGATGCCCCCAGTTTTATTTTTGTTTTTCAACATTTCCTTAGCGATTCGGGGTCTCTTCTGATTCCATACAAATTTTTGGGTTATTTGCTCCAGCTCTTTGAAACAGGGTATTTACCCCAAAGATACAGATGTAGTGAAAAGAAGGGCCATCTGTACCCCAATGTTTATAGCAGCAATGGCCACGGTCGCCAAACTGTGGAAAGAACCAAGATGCCCTTCAACGGATGAATGGATAAGGAAGATGTGGTCAATATACACTATGGAGTATTATGCCTCCATCAAAAAGGATGAATACCCAACTTTTGTAGCAACGTGGACAGGACTGGAAGAGATTATGCTGAGTGAAATAAGTCAAGCAGAGAGACTCAATTATCATATGTTTTCATTTATTTGTGGAGCATAACAAATACCATGGAGGACAAGGGGAGATGGAGAGGAGAAGGGAGTGAGGGAAATTGGAAGGGGAGGTGAACCATGAGAGACTATGGACTCTGAAAAACAATCTGAGGGTTTTGAAGGGGCGGGGGATGGGAGGTTGAGGGAACCAGGTAGTGGGTATTGGAGAGGACACGGGTTGCATGGAGCACTGGGTGTGGTGCAAAAACAATGAATACTGTTACGCTGAAAATAAATTTTTAAAAAAAGGGAATAAAATATAGAGAACAAAAAAAAAAGATTTTCTTTATTTATTTGAGAGAAAGCAAAAGCAAGAGAGATCACAGAGGGAGAGGGAGAAGCAGACTCACCACTGTGCAGAGAGCCTGATGCGAGGCTCAATGCAGGGCTCAATGTGGGGCTCAACCCCAGGACCCTGAGATCGTGATCTGAGCCAAAGGCAGACACTTAACAAATTGAGCCACCCAGGCGCCCCAACCAGCAGTCAGTTTTGTCAGAGTTTGAATTTAACATTTCTAATAGTTCGTTGTAGTATCATATTATTGGTTTAATTTGTATTGCCCTAATGGCAAATAATAGCAAGTATCTTTTCATCTCCTCTTTCAGCTGTATATCTTCTATGAGGTCTCTGTTTAAATCTTTCGTCCATTTTTAAATTAGGTTGTTTGTTTTCTTTTTAAGTTTTAAGAGTTCTTTGTATACTTTGGATATAAATCCTTTATCGGATATGTATTTTGCAAATATTTTCTCCCAGTCTGTGGTTTTTATTCTCTTAAGAGTGGCCTTTGGAGTATAGAAGGTTTTTATTTTTAAAAATGTCGAATGGGGGGTGCCTGGGTGGCTCAGTGGGTTAAAACTCTGCCTTCGGCTCAGGTCATGATCTCAGGGTCCTGGGGTGGAGTCCTGCATCAGACTCTCTGCTCAGCAGGGAGCCTGCTTCCCCCTCTGTCTCTGCCTGCCTCTCTGCCTACTTATGATCTCTCTCTCTCTCTCTCTCTGTCAAATAAAAAAAAAATAAAATCTTTTTTTAAAAAGTCAAATTGATCAATTTCTTTCTTTTATGATGATTTGGCATTATCTAAAAACTCATTACCAAACTGACCGTCACCCAGATTCTCTCCTATATTTTCTTCTAGATGTTTTATAGATTTTCATTATAAATTTAAGTCTATGGTACAGTTCATTTTGAGTAAATTTTTGTGAAAAGTTTAAGGTTTGAGTGGAGGTTCATTTTTTGCTTGTGGTTGTTCCAATTGTTCTAGCACTATTTGTTGAAAAGATTATTCTTTCTGTGTTGAATTTCCTTTGTTCCTTTGTCAAAGATCAGTTGACCATGTTTGTGTAGAACCAGTTCTGTGCTTTCTGTTCTGTTCCATTGATGTATGTGTCTGTTTTGTGGTCAATATACCACCCTATCTTGATAACTTTAGCTTTATAGTAAGTCTTGAAATAAAGTAGTGTGAATCTTCCAACTTCGTTCTTCTTCAGTACTGGGTCGACTATTCCTGATCTTTTGCCTTTCCATATATAAACTTTAGAACCACTTTTTGATACCTTTAAATAACTTGCTGGGATGTTCTTGGATTTTCACTGAATCTATAGGTTGAATTGGGAAGAACTGACATTGTAAAAATATTGAGACTTACAATTCATGAACATAGAATATTGCTCCAATTATATTTTTATTTCTTTCAACAGAGCTTTATAGTTTTTATATAGATTTTATACATATTTTATTATATTTGTACCTTAGTATTTCATTTTGAGGGGTGTTAATGTCAATAGTATTTCACGTGTACAATGGTGGTATACAGGAAAACAATTAGCTTTGTATATCAGCCTTGTGCCCTACAACATCTATATTATTTCTAGGAAGTTATCTGTAGATTCTTTGGGATATTATATGTAAATAATCCTGTCATCTATAAATAAAGGCAATTTTATTCATCCTTCTCCAATCGGTATGCCTTTTATTTCTTCATCTTGTTTCATTTCACTAACTAGATCTTTCAATATGATATTTGAGTGCTGAGAGAAGACATCCTTGCATTATTCCTGCTCTTAGGGGAGAAGTCTCCTTACCATCAGATATATATAATTTTAACTGTAGATCTTTTGGTAAACGTTCATTATCAAGTTGAGAAATGTCCCCTCTATTTCTAGTTTGCAGAAGGTTTTATGTCATGTTAAATTCTTGTCCTGCATCAATTGATAAAATTATATGATTTTTCTTCTTTAGTCTGTTGATACGATGGATTGCATTAACGGATTTTCAAATGTTGAATCAGCCTTACATAACTGGAATAAATCCCACTTGGCTATGGTGCATGATTCTTTTTATACATTGATGGATTCACATCGCTAGTATTTTGTTGAGCATTTTTGCATTTCTGTTCATGAGAGATATCAATCGGTTGTTTTTCTTTCTTGTAGTGTCTTTATCTGGTTTTGGTATTAGGGCAATTCTAGCCTCAGAATGCATTAGAAGTGCTCCCTCCACTTCTATTTTCTGGAAGAGATTGTAGATAATTGGTACCATTTAATGTCAAACGTTTTTCTTACATCACTTGGTAAAATCATATGATTTTTCTTCTTTAGTGTGTTAATATGATGGATACATTAACTGATTTTTAAATGCTGAATGAGCTTTGCATAACAAGAATAAATCCCACTTGGCTATGATATGTGATTCTTTTTACACATCGATGGAATAAAATTGTTAGTATTTTGTTGAGGATTTTTTTCATGTCTGTTCATGAAAGATATCGGTCTGTAGTTTTTATTTCCCATAATATCTTTCCCTGGTTTTAGTATGAAGGCAATGCTGGCTTGATAGAATGAATTAAGAAGTATTCCTTCCCTTTCTTTCTCCTGGAGAGATTGTATAGATTGGTATCATTTTTCCCTTACATATTCGGTAGAATTCACCAGCAAAATAATCTGGGCCTGGTGTTTCCTTTTCAAAGGTTATTATTTTTTGGTTTAATATCTTTAATAAGTATTGAGATATTTAGATTACTTATTTTTCCTTCTGTGAGTTTTGGTAGTTTGTCTCTTTTAAGGAATTGGTCCATTTCATCTAAATTAAAAAAATATGTGGGAATAGAGCTGCTTATAGAATCTCTTTATTATCTTTCTGATGTCCATGAGATCAGACCAGTAGTGAGTCCCTCTTTCATTTCTGATATTGGAAATTTGTGTTCTCTCTCTTTTTTTTCTTAAGTAAAGTGTGGCTACAGTTTTATCAATGTCACTGATCTTTATAAAGAACTAGCTTTAAGAGTGGTACAAGTACCTGAAGCGAGTATTTTCAATTCTTTCCTCCCATTTTGGTAACATTTCTGTCATTCATTCATTTCACTTCAGATTTCATTTATTCATGTGTTATGATCACATAACACAACGGAAGCAGTAACAATGACTACTTCAGTTCAGATCTTTTAAATCAATTAAGAATAAAAATGAAAGATTTTATTGTAGGTTCAGTTACTTATTCTCCATTGCTCTTCCTTTATTAACGTACATCCAAGTTTCTGACCTATATCATTTTCCTTCTGCCTGAAGAACTTCTTTTAACATTCCTTGTGCAGCAAGTTAGCTGGCAATAAATTCTCTCAGTTTTTGTCTGAGGAAGTCTTTATTTCTTCTTCACATTTGAAAGATAATTTCGTTGGGTATAGAGTTTGTGATCAGTGATTTTTTTCTTAACCTTCAATACTGTAAATATTTCACTCCACTTCCATCTTGCTTGCAAGGATTCTGATGAGAAGGCCACTGTAATTCTTGTCTTTGTTTCTGTTTAGGTAAAGGGTTTCCTCTCTTCCCGTCCCAAATTTTCTGGCTTTTTAAAGGATTCTCTCTTTGTTTTTGTTTTTCTGCAGTTTGAATATGATATGACTAGGTATGGGTTTGTTTTTTGTTTTGTTTTTGCGGTGCTCAAGGATTGATATTTTTCTTGCTGATGTCTTCTGAGTTTCCTTATCTGTGGTTTGCTGTCTATTGTTAATTTTGGAAAGTTCTCAGCCATTATTACTTCAAATTGTTCTTCCACTCCAGTCTCTTCTCCTAGCATTCCAATTCCTGTATGTTACACTTTTTAACTTTGTCCTATAATTCTTTTCTGTTTTTCCCCATTCTTTATTCTCTTTGTGTTTCTATTTGAGAAGGTTCTATTAACCTATTTTCTACCTCATTGAATCTTTCCTCTGTCATGTCAGATCTACTGATCATTTCATCAAAGATATTTCTTATTTCTGTTATAATGCTTTTTATTAGTAGCATTTCTTTTTGATTCTTTCTAGAATTTCCATATCTATACTTAACATTACCCACCTGTTCATGTATATTGCTTACTTTTCCCAAAAAAGTCCTTACATATTAATCATTATTACTTTAAATTCCCTTTCTAATAATCCTAACAACTGTGTCATATCTGAGTCTGATGCTGGAGATTGTTTTATTTACTCAGACTGTGTTTTATCTGGCCTTTAAGCATACCTTGTAATTTGTTGTGAACACCAGATGTTATACTGGGTAATAGTAATTGAGGTAAAGAGGTCTTCAGTGAGAGGGCTAATGTTAATCTGGCTACAGGTTGGGCTCTATGTGCCAGAGACTTCAAAATCCTCTAGTGTCCTTCCCAAAGGCAAAAACAAGGATACTTCCCAAAGTATTTCTTCTCAGAATAAGTCCATCTTGCCCCTCTTTCAGCTATAATCTACTAATATCATACAGGAGCCTTGTTGGTGTGGTGATTAAGCATGTGGGCAGTAAATTATCTAATCTTCTGCCTAAATCTCAGTGAGATAGTGGTCCTGTGTCTCAGACCTATAACCTTCACAAGTATCTCTCCAGTGCCATAGCTGTTTTCTCAATGCTTCTACTCCTTTCCTGGCTGAGGTATTCACAGTCTATTTCCTTGAAGTCCTGACCCTTCTTGACTATAGTCTCCCCCAATCCCCAAAATAGGTGACCCAGAAGGAATAGATAGGCCTGGTGATGTGGGAGGAATTCTCTTCCCCAGAGGAAATGAGGCTCAGGAAATGTCTCATCCCTTAGAAAGTGGGTCTTTATTATGGAGAAGACCCTGAAAGTATTTCTCGGTGATTATCCTTCCTCTCCCCTAACCAGAACCAAGAGGGGGATCTTTCTCCAATCTTCACCAGGAGAATCAAGTGGGATCCTGAAAGTAAACCCCACAAAAATGTGGGGTCTTTTAAGACCACATCCCCAGGATTTTCTTACTCACTTGCCAGTCCACACTCAAGCTTCCAGCAACTCATCAAAATTACCATCTAAACGTTTCCAACAGTTTATATCTCCAGAGGCTTCTGCTCCAGGTTAATAGACCCCAGTTGTGACTATCTGGATACACCTGTTTACAGATTTCAAAGTGATGATGGTTTGCACAGGAAACTCAGTTCTCTAGTGGGGCTGAGAAAAGTGGTTGATTTTCAGTTTGTCTAGATTTTTCTTTTCATAAGGATAGGTATGAGGACTTCCAAGCTCTTCGCATGTCAGAGCTGAAACCAGAGCCTGTCCAGCACTGCATTTTAATTAAACAATGTGAATAAAGGATGTCAAGTGTTTTGTCTATAGAGAGGCACTGGGAAACTATATTTGTTGAGTTCCTTAAAATGTATGTAGCTTGTTAATTTGATCAACAAACAATTGTTGAGTGCTGCTACATGTCAGGTATTATTCTAGGGAATGAGGCCACCTCAGGGAACAAAGCAAAGTCCCTGTTTTCATGAAATTTCCCTTCTAGTGTGTGAGAGACAGAAAAGGATTATAAGTGCTAGAAAATAAAAATAAAAGTGGTAAGGGTGATACAGAGTTGTGGGATGGAGGTTGGGGGATGCTGTTTTAAAGAAGATGGACAGATTTGCCTATATAAGGCCCCAGATTTGATCCCTGGCATATCCATGATACCTTTATAAAAACAATTCCCCTCCCACCAAAAAATGAAAAAGGCTCTCTGATAAGATAAAATCTGAAAATATTACCAAAGGAAGTGAAGTAGTGTCCACATAGCATATCTGAAGAAGTATTCAGAGAACATGAAGAAGGCCAGTGTGGCTGGAGTAAAGTGACAAGAGATAGCCACAGGAGGGGCAGGCAGTGGGAGGCCTCATCACATGCAGCCTCATCAGCCACAATAAGGATTTGACCTTGTGTGCTGAGTAAAGTTGGAAACCACTGGAAATTTTTCAAAGAGAAGAAGGACATGAATTCGCATATTTCTAAAGGATTGCTCTGGCTGCTGCATTGAAAACAGACTGTTGGGTATGGAAAAAACAAGATGGAAGCTACAGTTACTATTAAGGATGCCACTGGAATAATTCAGACAAGAGGTGACGGTATCTTTGAGGTAACGAAATGTCATCAGATTCTGGAATCATTTTGAAGGTAGACCCAGTTACCTTATGGTAACTGATGGATTGGTTACCTTAGTTAACCTTGCTAACAACCCTTAGTAAAATAAGGGTGAAACAATTTAGCAGATATTAAGAAACTGATCCTCAAGGAGACCTTACCTTGGTCCCTGAGCTAATGAGTGACAAATGAAAATTTGAAGACCCTCCCATTCCCAACCTGTTAGTTATAAGAGATCTTCACTTCATTACATGGAAGAAGAAACCAAAGAAGTTAAGAGACATTCTCTAGGCTCTACAATTTGCTTGGGGTGGAACTGAGACCAAAGACACAGTCCACTAACACCTGAGTGGGTTACTCTCTGCTGTGTCATGCTGCCCTTTCATGTAATAAATGGGAATAAACAGCCAAGGGTGGCAAATAATTGTCAATTAAACCTAAGTTCATAATCAGATAGCTCTATTACAAGAGCCACTGCATACAGGTCATCTCTGAGAAGACATCACAAGACAGGAGTGATATTTATCACCCTGTACCCTTCTCTAAAATAAATAAATAAATATTTTAAAAAATGCTTTTTTTCATCTAGTAGTGACTATTAGTCCTTCACATTCTCCTCGGTCTGCTATTTATTAAGTCCTTACTATATGCCAGAAATTGGGATAAAGGATTTATACTTTTTAAAATTTCGATCTTCAAAACAACTTTAAAAGAGAAGCATTATTATTTCCATTTTGCAGAAGTGATGAAGGATACTAAGTTGTATGCCTTCTTTTGTCTAACAGAGAACCCAAAGTTTACCTCTACACCTTCACTTCCACAGGTCAATCAAGGATTACAGTGCAATGTGATGCCTCTGGTCCATCAGGCATTGAATGCCTTGAGGGCAGAAACCCTTCTTTCTCTCTTCTTCAGTACTTCAACATACCCTGAGAAGCAACAGAGACCCTTTCCCCCATTATTTAACTTAATTCCATTTATTTGTCCTAATTGCCCAATGAGATACTGTTTTAATAGCTTCCTACCCACCGGTTGGTGAGGGAAGGAGTCCCACACTGGGGTAATGGGGATGGCTAAGCACATGACACCTAACACTGCACAGGGGAGATTAACAACAATCTACTAGTCACATCTACTCACACTCCAGAGGAAGAAGGCACCATGCCACACGGGGCCACATGGGGATTGCATTTGAGAACACAGTGAGCCATCAGATGTTGTAGGAGGCAGGCTCTGTGGTCTCAAGAGGGTTGGATACCACCTGGTTCCCACTGAAGAATGTGATTGGTTTGTTTGCATAATATCATGGGCTGGCAGGGAGTATTTTGAAATCTAGTCCTCAGGGATAAGTAATAACTGTGCCTGGTCCCTACGATATGCTCACCTAAGGGACCCTAACCATCAGAGCAGAGTTGGAGGGAATTTGTAGCTAGGCCATCCAAAGCTTTCCCAACTTTACCAGATATCAAGGCAGCACAAAATATTAAGCCTTAATGGTAGGCCTTATACCATATATATGCATCACTATCTCCATTTTATAAATTTATAATTTAAAGGAAATTTATAAATGGGGAAATGGAGTTCAGGATGCCTATAGCATGGACAAAGTCCCACAGCCACCAAGAGGCTGAGGTTAAACTCTGATCCCTCTGATCTCAAAGTCGTATTTTACTTCACATGGTTAATAGAACATTTTCAGTTTCTAAACAACATCTCAATGTGACTTCTGGGAAGGATGAGAGTGGAAAGGAAAGAATATACCAGTTTCTGGCTTAGATCAATGTACAACAGAACATTTCTCCCCCACATGCCTGAATCACCAGTATTTGTTTGAAAGGAATCACAAATGCTTTGCATCAGGAGGTGGAGAAATCTCGTGCCAAGGCACCTGTCTGCTTGCTTATTGAGCCCATTTAGCTGTGATTTGGCCCAGGCTAGCTCCATCTCAGAAAAAATATAGGAACAGCTTAGATAAATTAACAGGAAGATCTTAATATGCATATTGGTGTTCTTGAATGTTTGGACTGTCACTTATCCATAATAATTTGTTCTTTTTTGCTTTGAATATTTTAATAGTTGTCATTCTTCTTATATTTTTATTTTCCTACATGTCAAGTTCTCCCAGCCTGTTTTAAACTTGAACGTGTTTCACTGTCAGTAATGAGTCTTATTTCTAAAATATACAGTAGAGAGGCACCTGGGTGCTGCCGTTGGTTAAGCATTTGACTTTTGGTTTCAGCTCAGATCATGATCTTAGGGTCATGAGATTAAGCTCCATATTGGGCTCCATGCTCAGTGCAAAGTCTGTTTGAGATTCTCTTTCTCCCTCTCCCTCTGCTCCCCCCCACACATGTACACTCTCAAATAAATAAATAAAACTTAAAAAAAATTAAAAAATAAAATATACAGTAAAATACCTTCTTTCTCTCCTAAATTTGCTAAATCAACCAGTCTCAATCAGGAAATCTGAGGCAGAAAAACTGTTGTTCTTGAAAAATTATTTTAATTATAATAACATTAGAATGAATGTGGTCATGTATAGGGGTCCCACAGGGCCATCATTTGTGGATTTTGAAGTATTAAACACCAATTTTTAGGCATAAAATATTAAGAAAATTTCTAACCAGGTGGATAGCACATATAATTTAACAAGGCTGACAAACTGCATCGTGAGTCAGCTGGATTTTTGACTGTGTATAGTCTTTAGAATCTGGTAACCATGAAGAACAAAGACCTCAAGACTTTGAAACTAGTCATCTATCCCAGTGAAAGAAGTCATAGGGGGCAGAGAGAAAGGTGCTGACAAGCAAAACGGAAAGTTAACAATTGACATCATGCCCCATAAAACGGCATGAAAGTTGAGACAAAGGCAAAATATATCATCAAAACACCAGTCTCCTGATGATAAAGCAAAATTAAAAATGCAATATTGACCCAGCAATACCACCTCTGGGAACCTCTACCAAAAATATACTGACAAAAATATGTTATTGGTAATAGCCAAGGACCAGAAACAACACAAATATTCATCACCAGAAGAAAGACTGAATAAAATATGGTACCTCCACCCAATGGACTCCTATGCAGAAATAAAAAGCAATAGGAATTTTTCTTTACACCGCCAGGTGGATGCATGTGTGCATGTAGCATGTGCTAAGAAATAGAGAAGAATGTGCTAAGAAATAGAGAACTATCACAGAAGAGATTTCAGAAACATAGTCCAAATACAATGTGTGACCTTTGTTTGAATTCTGATTTTTTATAACATAAAAGACACTTTTTGAGATTATTAGGGGAGATTAAATATCAGATAATTAAGAATTATTATTAACTTTATGGGTGTGATGGTAAGATTTTGGTCATGTTTTCTTAAAACAGGAGATAAATACTGACATATATTTTTTGAAACAAACTATCTGAAGTTTGATTTTTGCATCAAAAACACTCCAAGAAAGAAAAGAGTAGGGGGTAGAGAAGAGTCGAAACTAATACAACAGAGTGCTGAGAAATGTTGAAGTTGGATGGAAGATACTACATTTTCTACTTTTGGGTATGCTTGAAAAACTCCTTAATAAGGAGTTGAAATGAATATACCATACGCATATATACTTAAATATGCCATATAGAGAGATGTAGAAATAGGCAGAGATGGAAGAGAGATGGATGACAGACAGATGGATGATAGGCTTGAGTCTCACCCAAGATAGCCTGACTCAGTAAGTGTGGTACAGAAGTTGGGTATCTGCATTTTATTAAAGGTCCAAAGTTCTTTGGTCCTTTCATTAATCAAGCAATAGGATATGGCATTTGGGGGTTAAAAATTGTCAAAGGTTTTTGACTATTACAAATCCAGGCTGACTATTAAAGCCACAATGAATACAACATAAATTTTCTCATCTAATTCTAAAAATCCTTCTGGGTTCTAAAGTGACTTAAGGTTACATGAACACCATGATTTTTATCTCACCCTACTTCAATGTTCAGATCAGCCAATTAATAGAGTCCTGGTTGACAGAATGCCAGATACTGGCCTAATAAGCTTACGTCAACTGAGGATAGGGCAAGCATCATCTCTGTCTCTTATAAATGTTTATAGTCTCTGTCACTTCAAAAGATTATAAAGATGATAACAGGCCAATCAGTGTAAGTGCTTCAGAGTCCTCAAAGGAAGATCCTCGATGAAATCCAAGGTGTTACTGATGGTAATAAGGAATAACACTCACCCAGTGGGCTCTCTTTTGCCACCCACCAAGGAAGAAGATCCCAGATTGGTGAGTGGCATAGTCAGTCCCCACCCAGCATCAGGGAGAGTGAAAGTTGCCAAGGAAGACCAGGGAAGGAAGGAGAGACTTGTGAGGCCAGAAGAGCTCAGTTACCTCCTTCACATTTGAAAGCAGAAGGACCTAGAGGCCAGCAATATCCCACCCTGAAGCTTGCTTTCATAGACTAAAGACAGGGCTTAACCCCAGGAGTTTAATCCTACCAATAAACATAAAGATATACTTCCTGCTAACCCCTGAAGGAAAGAAAAAGTGCATGCATGTATTTTCATTTTTATTTTGTTACGACTTTTCAAATTCACTTAAAATTAGTTTTTGAGTGATGTCAAGCCCGCAGCAAAGTTTCTCTAGAGAATGTTATAAGATTGCTTATTTTCATGACAAACCCAGGGAAGGTAGACTTTTCAGTTTAGGAGATCTTTTCTTGAGGAAAGCTATCTTGAGTAAAATTGAGAATGCTGTTGGTGCTCACAAGGCACTTTCATGATCTCTCCACAGCCCAGCGTGTTTCTCAGCAAACCCAGACTTCCTAGGTCCTTCTAGATGATTCTATGCAGGATGCTGCCTCCAATTGACAAAGCTCATTAGGGACTGATGTGTAAATTCAGAGTGCAAATTTAATTTGCAATGAGAAATGAAATTTCCAGGTGGATTGATGACTCATACTGATAAAACTAACATTGGTTCAACAAATCTTATGTGCCGTAGTAACCTGAATAAGGGCACCAACCCCTGCAACCTGTAAATGTTATCTTATTTGGTAAAAGGGTCTTTACAGATGTAGTTAAAGAACTTGAGATGGGGACACCACCCAGGTGGGCGGTAAATGCAATCACCAGTCCCCACATAAGAGAGTCTGAGGAAGATTTGACTATATACACACAGAAGGCCATGGGAGGATGGAGCAGAGGGCGATTTAAAGATGATGGATTCTCCCCAGAAGGAATGCAGTCCTGATTTCATACATACCTTGACTTTGGCCTCAGATACCAACTGCAGACTTCTGGCCTCCAGGACTCTGAATAAATCACTTTCTGTTCTTCTAAGACAACAAGGTTGTAAAAATTTGTTATAGCAGTTATAGGAAACTAATACAAGCCACAAAGTATATACCAGCTGTGTCCATGTGAGGAACATAGTGGCAGCCAAAACTACATGGTTTCTATCTTCATGAAGCATCAGAGCAGCTGGTGGGAAGGTATATGGTTGGATGGCATCAGGCCTCAAGAACCTTCTGTATCCTTGCCACAGTGGAAATGTAGAACCTCTAGGCAGACTAATGTCCTTGTCAGCTGGAAGGACATTTGGGCATTTTTTTCCCCTTCCTCTTTGATCTTCACTATCTGATATATATATATATATATATATATATACACACACACACACACACATATATATATATAAAATACATATTTTATATGTATATGTGTATATTATACATACACACTGTATATACATACATTGTATACGTATATATGTGTGTGTATGTAATATGTGTATTATATATGTACCACAAATATATAATATATAACATATATGTTAATATAATGTAAGAGATAATATATTTTTAAAAATTTATGAGACTGAAAATTTAGCTACATCTTTCACATGGTATTTAAGATTATAATGTTGGGGAAAAAAAGATTATAATGTTGGCAAGGAACAAAATCACAGATGTTGAGCATTGGAAGAGGAATACTTTTGACAGTTTTTGACACTTCGTGCTGAGACCTTCCATTTGGCAAAGAGACTGTGACCTGGACAAATGGCCTGGACATTCTGCAAGTAATTGCCTATGACATCCCTTTGCCCATACCATAAACTATTAGGTATGGCATGCTCCCTTGTGAATTACCATGAACTTCTGTACTCTGATTTTCAAGGTGCTTTGTGAATTATCATATCTAAGATGAACTGACTATATTACAGTTAGACAAGTAGAATGTTTTGTTTGTGATATAGATCAACTGATAAAGTCTGGGTGCCCAGGTCTAAGAAATGCCACCCTCCTTTGCCTCCGACTGGCTTCAAGAATGTGGTTCAGGGGCGCCTGAGTGGCTCAGTGGGTTAGGGCCTCTGCCTTCAGCTCAGGTCATGATCCCAGGTCCTGGGATCGAGCCCCATATTGGGCTCTCTGCTCAGCTGGAGGCCTGCTTCCTCCTCTCTCTCTGCCTGCCTCTCTGCCTATTTGTTATCTCTGTCTGTCAAATAAACAAATAAAATTAAAAAAAAAAAAGAATGTGGTTCAGATCAGACCATCTCCCCCAACGTGGGCCTAAGGTAATTTGTCATTCAGCCTCACAAACAGAAAATATCACCCAATGTTTGTCCTCCACTGTCACTCTCCAGCTTTGGAGCTTCAAAGACAGAAGAGAACAAACAGCTGTTCCAACAGCGTTTCTTCCAAGCCCAATGAGAGCCCAAATCCCTGTGAAGCTGGGAAAGGAACAAATACCATATTCCTCTCAACATATACCATGTTCCTCTCATAAAAGATGGCATATGTTCAGTTTCAGTAGATACTTCCTCCAGCAGTTCCTGTCTTCCACCATGGGTCCACGATTGCTACTCAGAAATGAGGTTAATTCATTCACTTTTTTAACTCCCTGTAGGACTTGTGAGGTTTTCCATGGGCTTCAAATCCTTCTGTTGGAGTTAGTAGGCCTGGAGAGAGAAAATTGGTTTGAATGCCAAGGCAATAAGAAAGGAATTTGCCTGTTGGCTTTTCTGATTTTATAGGTTTTGAAGAAACATGGACTGAAGATGGCAGAATCCTCTCTGGATCACGAATTTATAAAACTTTTAAGTACAGGGCACCTGGGTGGCTCATTCAATTAAGCAAGCATCTGCCTTTGGCTCAGGTCATGATCCCTGGTTCCTGGGATGGAGCCTCCCAATGGCTTCCTGCTCAGTAAGGAGTCTGCTTCTCTCTCTCCCTCCCTCTGCACCTCCCTAACTCTTTCTCTCTCTCTCTCTTTCTGTCTCTCAAATAAATAAAAATCTAAAAAAAATTTAAATGCATTTTCTGATTACAAAACAATAACTAATTCATGGCATACAACTTAGAATCTAAATTAAAGAAAGTATAATGAAGAAAAGAAGATCACCTGAAAAACCTATCACTCCAAAATAACTTGTGTTGCCATTGAATATGGATAGGTTTCTTAATGAGATTATGATCATTCTCTGCACACAGTTGAGCATCCTGCTTTTTTATCACTTTACATGAAATCACATTTTTCCATGTCATTATATATTCATCATAAACATGACTTTTCAGGGCTGCAAATATTCTTCCATAATATATTTGACCATTTTACTATCATTTGACATTTCCATAATTTCCAATTTCTCACTGTTAAAAGTAACACTTTGAAGGAAAAGCCTTGCATATAAATTCTTTGCGAACAGCTATAATTATTTCAGCAGGATAAAACACTAGTTGTGAAATGGCGAGGTGAAAGCGTATGCAGACTTTAGTTTTATTAAAGTATAACCAGCGTCCAGAAAAGTTCACAAATCCTATGTGGGTTGCTTGATGAATTTTTATCAAGTGACACACCAATAGAACAAAGAGATCAAAAAAATATTACCAGTACCCTAGAAGCCAACCATTCAGTTTCTAAACACCCTAAAGGTGACCACTATCCTGACTTTTAACACAATGAATAAGTGTTGCCAGTTATTTTTAATATCCTGTAAATAGAACCATTCATATGATATGTATTCTTTTTTATCTGGCCCCTGTCCCTCAACGGGATGTTGTTGGTACAATTCATCTGTGTCGCTGGGCGTAGTCCTCATTTCTTCATTCTCATTGCTGGTATTGCACTGTGGGACTACGCCACTGCTCACCACCCAAGCTACTGGGGACGGGCATTTGAGTGCTTTTCGATTTAGGGATGTTACAAACAGTGCTGTTATGAACATTCTAGTACATGTCTTTTGGTGAACATATGTACACATTTCCGTTGGATATGTACCTACGAATGGAATTGCTAGATCATAAAAGATGGCATATGTTCAGTTTCAGTAGATACTGTCAAACAGTCTTTCCAAAGAAGTTGTAGAATATGCACATTTTAAGTCTCTTGATGAAAACTGCCATTCACAGTTTCTCTGCCCTTACGGTCTCCCAGTGGCATATGAGACTCTCTGTGGACCCTTTCCCAACAGCAGGGGGTATTACACAGATTTAAAAAAACCTTTACCACTTAGGTAGGTCAGAAAGTGGTTTCTGGCTACTGTTTTAATTTGTATGTCTCTGTTTACTCTAGATAGTTGACAGACATTCTACAAAAGAAGAAAAAAGAATAACCAGTAAACACATGAAAAAAAATGTTCAAATCCTTCCCAAATTATCCATTGGAGTGTTTGTCTCTTTCTTGTTGTTTTGAAAGTCTTTGCTTTATAGTGACAAAATCACAGGAGATCTTTAAATGGTAACTTCGCATACACATACGTACTCAAATGAATGCAAGAGTACATTTTATGTCTCTCACACCTTCTATTTTTTAATTTTTTCATTCACTAGGCAAATTTATTCTGTATACATTATGCTCAAGGATATACGCAGCACACCTTGGTGGGCACAAAATTGTTCAAGATGTACAGACTCTGCCCTCAGGTGGCTTATAGTCCGTAGGACCCCCGAGTAGGTATTGACATTATAGAGCAGCAAGCTATGCAAATCAGATGAATAACAAGAAAGTAATGGGCTTATGACCTTCTTGGCTAGTTGAAGCTGAAGGGGAAGCACAGGCTGAGCTGGGAGGTCCAGGGGCACATTTCCGACCACAAGTGTCTATAAAACAAGAGGAGAAACCAAGAAGCCTCAGTTGATTCTTATCTGGAGAATGGTGAGCTCAGAAGAAGATGGGATGGCTGCTTGAAGAAATCCCTCCATTGGGCTCTGAATACCAGAGGAGGCTGGGGGGACGGGGACTAGTAGTGTGAGCCATAATAAAACACATGTAAACCTCCTACACACAAAGCTAGGAAACCATTGCTGTTGAGAGATGTAAACAAACAAACTGGAAAGGCACATTTATAATGCTGGAGGCAGAGTGAATCAGTCTCAAATGTTCTCGTACTTGAAAGGTGAAGAAAATTAAAACAAGGGCAAAACAAATGGAATTGTGGCTCTGATTAGAGATTCCAAGGAAAGTTTATTTTGAGTTGCTTTTGGTAACTGAGAGAAAAAAAAATGGGGATGAGTGTGGGAAGCAGAGAGACAGCCCCTGAGGATGGCCATGGGAAGTTGCCTTATTCTCTGTTTCAGCTACCTTTTAAGGCAGTTCCCATCTCCAACCCCAATAGTATTGCACAGTCCCACAATTAAACAAGAGACTCAAAATAAACAATGAGAATCAAATGACTGTAAAGTTTCTTTTAATTAGTAAGTAATCTCTACACCCAGCGTGGGTCTCAAACCCACAACTGCGAGATCAAGAGTCACATGGTCCACAGACTGAGCCAGCCAAGTGCCCCAAGAACCACAGGATTGTAAAGACAAAAAAAAAAAGAAAGAAAGAAAATTGAGTTACTTTATTTCTGTCATTCCATGGATGAAATATCTGAATCTGGTGGTAGTCATTCTTTAGAAGTATTTCTTCACTGTGTTTTCCTTTTTTTTTGTTGTTTTTTTGTTTGGTGTTTTTGAAACATGATAGTAACGTCATTTAAAAGTATTAATCTGGTACCTTTGGCTTTTTTTTTGTACTGTAAATTTATTTCTCTATGTATTTTTTTGGTTGGTATAGGATAGTCAATATGTAATCAAAGGAAATGTTCTCTGTCTACATTTCTTTTCTAGCTAGTGTTATTATTCATTTTATTTCATTGTTATTCCTGAAGATAGTTTTGTCAAAAAATGGTCTGCTCAAGGCCCCTGGGTGGCTCAGTAGGTTAAGGGTCTGCCTTCAGCTTGGGACGTGATCCCAGGATCCTGGGATTGAGTCCCACACTGGGCTCCCTGTTCTGCAGGGAGCCTGCTTCTCCTTCTGCCTCTGCCTCCCTCTCTCTTTCTGTCTCTCATGAATAAATAAAGAAAATCTTAAAAAAAAAAAGAAAAAGAAATGGTCTGCTCTGGTTTCAGTACCCCAAGGCATAGTGCTGATGGAGACCAATGGTTTCCCACCAGGAGTCCCACTGGAGCTGGAGGTCTAAAAATCCAAGTAGAATTTGAGCCATGACAGGTCTCAATAACCCATCTGGGAAGACACATCTCAGAGAAGGGAGCAGAGTCTGGAGCTTCAATAGACACACTGAAGCTATGATTCCAGCTCCTTAAACCACAAAGAGTTAAGGAGGGCAACTTCCAGAGTAGAAATTAGTCCAAAAGAAGATGAGTTCAGCAGGGAAGATAGAAGCTTTCAGGATTTTTCAATAGCAACTAGCACTAAAATAAGTAAAATCTACATATCACATGTAACCAGAACACACATGCAAATATCGAAACACATGTATTATTTAAATAATGCTTAATTTTTGCTATGGGTGATGAAGTCTGCCTAGTCTATTCTACTTCACTTTTTAAAAACTGTTAGTTGTGACCCAGCAAATAGATTTCATGACCCACTATTGAGTAATAACCTGCACTTTGAAAAAAGTACAGCATCGGGAATATAGTCAATAATATTGTAATAACTTTGTATGGTGACAGATGGTAACTAGGTTTATCATGAGCATTACTTTATCATGTACAAAAATATCAAATCACTATGATGTACACCTGAAACTAATAAGACGTTGTATGTCAATTATGCTTCAACAAAAACGTTACTGATGTAAAGGAAGGGAAACTTGACCTCTCAGCCTTTGAGTAATAATCTAAGTTTTGTTGGTCTTTTACTTTAGAGCAAGTTTGAATAACCAGATGTTCCTTCTTATTCTGTTTCCTGGAGCAACCTGAGCTCAGCCTTCATTAAGAATCAGAGACAAGGATGAGTCTGGGCCTGAACAAAATTAAAACGGATCCCAAAAGCATGTTAAGGTAAGAAAAAGAGAGCTGGGGATTTTCTGACATTTTTAACTGGCAAAGTAAACACTCTTCAACTAAGAATATATCCATAAGTTGAGGGCCTAATCTGTTAGGGAAATATAAAAGCAATTAGAAGTTTCAAGAAATAGCTTTAGAGAAAGGAGATGTCATGGTATTCTTCTTTGCCAACAGTGAATAATATGTAGGTAGCAACAATAATATAAACGTTTCTGATTTTCCAATTGTAGAACCAACCCATAGAAAAAACAAGCCTTTATTTATTTGAATTGTGTATTTGCAGTTGTTGTCAACCTTCAAAGGCAAGAGTAAATGTAAATTATTATATGATGCCAAAAGTCAGGAGGTGGGCACTGGAGAAGGAGTTGCAGAGGGTGGCATCACTAAGATCCTCATCTTAAAAAGTGAAGAGTCAAGGATATTTTCTTCTTCTCTACTTGATAAAAGAGAAATTAAAATACAGTACTTGAAACCACAGAGGTAACTAGTAGTGGAACCAAAAGAGAGATATAAATTTATTGGTTGGCTGAGGAAAGAAGAAAAAATCAAGTGAGTACAATTCTCATTTCCCATATCAGGGAGTCAATATATAAGGAATACAATTGATAAATCAAGAAATAGTACAATATACACTGTCTTTAGTGATGTAGAGCTAACCACAATAAAAGGGGGGCAAGGTCATTTAAAAGTAGATGCAGTTGGGAAGGGGTGGTATCATTACTGATTGCTTTTTATAACACACACTTTATGGCACAAACTGAGTTCCTCAATTATTTTCATGGATTACTCTGATTTAAAATAATAATAATAATAAAATTAACAATAACAGTGAATAGAGGTCCCTGGGTTGCTCAGTCAGTTAAGCATCAGAATCTTGATTTTGGGTCAGGTCAGATCTCATGGGTCAAGGGATTGAGCCCCTCATCAGGTTCCAGGCTTAGCAGGGAGTCTGCTTGAGATTCTCGCCCCTCTGCCCCTCCCCACACTTGTGCTTGTGCTCTCTCACTCTCAAAAAAAAAAAAAATCTTAAAACAAAACAAAAAAAAAACCAGTTATAATTAGTATAACCTGGAAATCCATAGGTTTTACTCTCTTGAACTTCTAGAGTTGTGACTCCAAGGTTGAGATAAAAATGGTTGTGGTGTATTCTCTTCCTCCTGGCCCAGTCTGCCAGATTCTAAAAATGACTCATGCATCATTCATTCACAAATAACGCTTAGATATAAGTCAAATAGAAACATTCCCCTGAAATTAATCAACTTCCATGGGGCAGAGAAGATTCTATAGTATTTTAATCATATTTTACATCTCCTATTTGGTCCATAGGATTCTTAATGCTATATTGCTTAATATTATGCTTAATGTCAGGTGAGATGTAGCTGGGATCCCTATCAGTTTGGTCTGGGGTAAGATGAAGAGGCAGAGATCAAATTAACCTCAGAGAAGGTCTATCTTCTTGATCCTCAAAGTAGAGAGGAGTAGGGAATTTGGGTAAATTGGAAGGGGAGGTGAACCATGAGAGACTATGGACTCTGAAAAACAATCTGAGGGGTTTGAAGTGGCGGGGGGGTGGGAGGTTGGGGTACCAGGTGGTGGGTATTATAGAGGGCACGGCTTGCATGGAGCACTGGGTGTGGTGAAAAAATAATGAATACTGTTTTTCTGAAAATAAATAAATTGGAAAAAAAATAAAAGTGTTAGAGGGCACGGCTTGCATGGAGCACTGGGTGTGGTGAAAAAATAATGAATAATGTTTTTCTGAAAATAATTTGGAAAAAAAAAAGTGATATACAGAAAAAAAAAAAAAAAGTGGGGTCCCAGGACCGGCTCTGGAACACCATCCAGAGCTTATTGGGCCCATACACTCAGAGCTGCTGAACCAGCATCTACATTTTAACAGGAGTCCCAGCTGATTCTGTTGATTCGTGTGCACGTTAAATTTTGAGGAGCCTTCATCATTCGAATCCAGTCTCCTACTGGTGGGCAAACCCTTCCCCCCACGCATTTCTGGCAGGTTGCCTCCCAGACTCAACCATGGTGAGGATAGTGGAAGTTATTTTGTAAAAGGGATTTATTTGCCTGGGTTTGAGGGAGGCTAATTTCATGATGTGTTGGAAATTGTCTGGTAGACTGAGGCAGGATGAAAGTAAGTGGTATTGGGACTGGTGGAAATGAGGCTGAAGGCTGAGGAGCCAGCCTGATACCATAGTCCAACTAGGGGGAAAGCCTGGGTCTGAGATAGGTGAGAACATACCAGGGCAGAGCTGCTGTGAGCAGCCTAGAAAAGTGGCCGATAGAAGCTCAGAGAAGAACGGAAGATGGTCTGTGTACGGTAGATCACCCTTTGTAAATATTGCACTGGGCTGGCAAGATTAGTGATATACTTTTCCCTTGAGGAGCTTCCAGTTAGTCTTCATGGGCCTTTTTTTTCTTAACAGTTTTATTGAGATATAACTTATACATATGTCACTCATCAAAAACATACAATCCAATGGCTTTTAGTGAATTTGCATAGTTCTGAGTCCATTACCACAGTTCTAGAACACTTTTTTCACTCCCAAAACCAACCATGCACCCCTGAGCCATCACTCCCATTTCCCCCCACACACATCATCTTCTAATTCTTTTTTTTTTAAGATTTTTATTTATTTATTTGACAGGGAGAAAGAGAGATCACAAGTTGGCAGAGAGGCAGGCAGAGAGAGAGGGGGAAGCAGGCTCCCCGCTGAGCAGAGAGCCTGATGTGGGGCTTGATCCCAGGACCCTGAGATCATGACCTGAGCCGAAGGCAGCGGCTTAACCCACTGAGCCACCCAGGTGCCCCCATCTTCTAATTCTTTTCCACATATTTTATTTTAGCAAGAATATATTCCATCTTTATGTATACTTTCTTGTTCTCAGACATTCCCCTCTTCATAATACCCTATACTTGTTTCATCAATACGATATTTACTTTATGCCTTCTAGATTTTAAACCTTCTTTTCTTCCTCCAATCATCTCTTGTCTCTGCAATTGCTTTTTTTTTTCTATTTTTTTATCTAAATCTCTTTTTCATATTGGAGTTTTTCCTTAAATGTTCGCCAGAGGTGGGAGGACGGGATAAAGGATGGAAGTCCTGCATATTTGGATATGGTTGACCTGTAACCTCTGCCATTATACTGTGTGGCTCTTAAGTGCCAGAATGGAGAAAATGTTCATCTGGGGAACTTCAATTTATTTCGAGGAGTCTACTATTTTTTGCTCAAGTGATAGACATGGTACACTATGATCGAGATGGATGGGTGTGTTTTTGGTTTTGTATTTAGACTGCCAATGAACTCTCAATGTCTTCCCCTGATCACCCTCCATTATGTCTGTATTTCTGCAGCACAGGCTGTGGCCTCCTTACTTGTAGTCCCTCCACACATGCTATGGGCTAGATGGCACCTTTCACCTGGTTCATTAATGCGAAACTTGGGTATATTTTCTGCCTTCCAGGAATGTTTTAAACTATCTCACCTGCTCCCAGCCCTTGCTATCATTGTCTCCATTGCTATGAGTTTACATGTTTTTATTCCATTTCTATCATTTTGGTTTTGAGGGGAAGAGGAAGTACAGACATGCGGCCAAGTCATCAAATTTAACGGGGAACTTGACTCTTATTTATTAAAGTTTTTTTTAAGAATTTATTTATTTATTTGACAGAGAGAGAGAGCACACACAGGGGGAGCAACAGGGGGAGAGGGAGAAGCAGGCTCCTACTGAGCAGAGCCTGATGTGGGGCTCAATCCCAGGACCTGGGATCATGTGCTGACCTGAAGGCAGACATTTAACCCACTGAGCCACCCCGGTGCTCCTGACCCTTGTTTTTTATATATGTATTTGAGTATTAAATATTAGCTGAAGGTAGTGAGAGTGATGGCGACTGAAAACACAAATCCTGTAAAGCAAGATAAAGATACCTACATTTGTAAAATGCCATTTCATGTCCTCTCTTTAAGAGCCCTGGATGGTTCTTTCACTGATCATCAGATCAAAGCCAGACAGAGCCATTAAGGTCCCTTCTTAATAGGTCCCACCTTATCTTTAGTCCTTTCTCTTTCCTTGGTCACCATCTCAGAATGTGTCCTCCTACAAACCTTTTTCCTTTTCTACCCTGAAAGTCCAGACTCTCTACATTTACCCCTACAACTTCTTCCACCTAGGCTACTGTTCGGTACCCTGCCAAATACTTAACTTCCTCCTATGCCCATCTCAAAACCCATGAAGCCTGCCTAAATCCACCTTAACTATATGTCCTTTTCCTCCCCTGCAGCCCTTATATGCTTACATTCACCTATCACTGCAGCGCCTCTACTTTTTCAGCAGCATGTTCTCATTCCCTGTCACACGTGCTCAACCCTTCTGCCCAGAACCCCTCGAGTATTTTCTGATACTGGTTTTGAAGCTGTTACTAACATAGTAGGTGCCCACCGCATTATTGCAGTAGACTTTTCCTACATCCGTCCTCCTGCCCTTTAGTATTTTTAGAAGCAGTTCTTGCCATTCTGTTCTTTCCTCCATTCCATTTAGGAGCCCTTCATCTTCTCAAATAAGCCAGAGGTTTGATGGGCATTTCCCAATGCCATCTGCCAAAGACATCAGAATGCATGTGCAGTGTTCTAAACTGACAAACACACCAACCAGAAAGCCTCATGCAGCATCCACTTAGCCATTGGGCTTTTGGCATCTCTCTGCTTGCATACAGCTAGAGACAATACTCCAGCAAAGTCCTATATTCATGCCCGTCCCTACCTCCAACTCTATTAGCCAGCTGTCACTCCTCTGTGGAGAGGAAACATTAACAATGTACACACACACCCTCACACCCACTCATGCGCGTAACACAGATGTTCACCAAGAGTGCACAGGAACAAAGAACACTTTGCTCACCGATCTCTGTGCCTATTTTGCTTTACAAGGTCCTCCGCCCTTTTCTATGTAATAGGCTCATGACAACGATAGTATTTTCTCATGTTGCACTCCTAGCCACTTCTGGGTTCAGCCTATGTTCTGGAGGCTTAATGTCATAGTCTGCGTTTCTAGAAAGAAGACTTTGACATGGAGATTAGAATGCCAAGACACTTATTAGGAGTGGGGGAGGCGGGTTCCTCCCTGTGGAAGGGAGAAGAAAGAAGTTAGAGTAAGCAGAAGTTGAGCTTTGTTGTGGGTCCACCAGAGGTTCCGTCAACCCCCCCTCCAAGGGATCGATGGCAACAGGATGGCCTTCAGTATTGTCTCAAGTTAGGACAAGCGGCTTGCGCCTTCCTCTCTGTGCATTAGTTCATCCGTCATTGGGGGTAGCCCACCCTGGAAGGAGGCAAGATCTTGGGCCAGGCAGTTTCCTTCAGGGGAAACCTACCAAAACCTACCAGCTGCTGGGAGAGCAAGGGTTTGTTCCTGAAGGCATTCACTGCCGTTGACTTTTCCAAAAACCTGCGCTCTGGAGAATGGCCTGTTCCTGAAGGAGGTGTGGGCACACCAGAATCAATTCAAATGCTTCTTGCGCTGAAGTGGTATCTTCACTTTCAGCTACCACTCCCCGTTCGCCAGGCCTTAGGGGAATGATACTGGCGAGGAGGCGCCCACCACTCTCCACTCAGCATAAGTTCTAAGAACTTCTTTGCGACAGAAATAACAAGGGGATTAGGAGGAACATCACAAGCTGTCAAGTTACTAGTATATCCTTTCAGATCAATGAAGGAAAAGAACAAACACAAGACAAAGGAAGAGAGAAGAGAGTGTGCATTCTCACCCCTTCCTTTGTAATGCCATCTGTCCCTTTTTCTTCTTGGCCTTGAGCTGCTGTCGTATGCCCCAGGCCCAGGGTAATCTTTTGTGCACAGTAGGTGCTCAATGAACATTTATTTAAAGAGTGAACAAAGCAGCCTCCTAAAAACCACTCTCCTACTCAATCACGGTGAGGGCAAAAGTAGTGCTGGAGAGTTCGTGTGGAAAGTATATTTCATTATACTCTTGTTTCTCAAGGCTTATTATCTTAAATGTACTCGGTAGGTGACTTTTTTTTTCTTTTTGCTTGACCACTAAGATGTATGTGGTTCAACTCACTAAGCAGTAATCACACCTACTCATATCTTTTATGGCGTCCGTTTTAGTCTGTGTTCCAGAAAGGATAAATTAAAATCCTACCTTGGATTGAGCTGCTGTGCACTGTACTGTTTGCTTTCCCCGTGGGTTGCCAGGAACCAGTGGTGAAGGTCAAGGCATATGTCTCTGACATCGATGATATTTTCAAAGCTTGTTATTTCAACAATGAAAACAAATAAGGGAAGGCCGGAACTAAAACGTCCATTGAATGCACAGTACGTAAATGCTGGCACTGTTATGGGCTAGACAGCAGACGAGGCCTGTGCGCGAGAAACTTCTCAACTGAAAGGCTCCCCGTGGAGAGCTCACAGCAGTTTTCTTCGTCTCTGTCCAAAATGTTGAATCGGCCTGCCCCTGATATCCAGCTGACTGCTGTAAGGCAATGGAGCCCCCTGGTCCTCAGCAAGGTTTCCAAAGCCTCATGATTCAGTTCCAATCTCCTCTCCTAGTTTCAGCTTCGCCCACTCTTACCCAAAGTCACAGCAACTACTTCTTGCTTCCCAGACCCTGTCCATTACCAGCCTTGTCCACGCCTTAATTATTTCAGGGATCTCCTACACATGCACACATGCACACACATACACACACATACACACATACACACACACACAGTGCCTCTGAAGGCCAAGCAGGGGATGTAAGCATGCGAGTCAGAGGCAGTGTGGGACAATAGCAGCGGTCGTTGCTGGATGGGGCTGAGCTGACTGGATGAGATTCGAGAGGCAAGAAGAGTAGCCTGGGCATTGGAGTCGGAGATAGGATGGAGCAGAGATGAAGGAGGCAGAATAATGAGGTGTTATGACCGCTGTTGGTTCCCCGTCCATATTCCTGTGACCCGCCCGTGAAGTCACCTGCTGCTTCAGTGGACAGTTTCCTGGGTGTCACTGCACACCCCCAGGACTTTTTCTACAGCAAGCATCTGTGACTCTGCCTGTGGGCTTTCTCTGGTTACAAGACAACACTCAGCCCAACTGCAGCACAGGCCGGAAGTGTCAAAGAATTAACTCCCCTGGGAGCAGCCATTGACCAAAGAGAGATGGAAGTCTGTGGATAAAGACCCCTATTTCTTGCTGCTCGATTCTGAGGCGACTTCCACTGTCTCTTAGAAGCTCCTCAGTGGGAATTTGTTCCAGTAGCCCACAGAGGTAATCTGCTCATTTCGCCTCATTTATCCGCTTCCCCACCAAGTCTTTATCTCACTTCCTCGCTCTCCCTCACAGTATTTCCTGGAGTTTCCTTCCAAAGAAGCTGCCCCCAATTTCCCATCTCAAGGTCAGCTTGGGGGAGTGTAGAAGATGATCCAAACCAAGACAGTAGGCTAGACACACATGAGTATCTGGCAAGAAGGAGGCAAAGTCTGAAACAGGAAATATCGCATAATATAAAGACATCGCAGGGTCCACACAGCCTCACTTACCAGAGTCTGAGGACCAGGGGACAGAGCCTACCCACCTTCCTCAGGGCATGTTCAGCCCAGCTGGCCCCAAAACCTCGAAAGAGGACATACAGAGATGATCCGACTGAAATATTCCCCTGCCCAACCTTCATTTCATTTATACTTCTGCCTTAGCAAATTTCAATGCCATTGAGATTTAGCTCAGAAATTTATATTAAACATACTCAAAACCTAGCTTGATAAAGCTGAGCCATAAAAATATTGTTCTTGCAAATAAAGAGCAACTTTTCCTTTCCCGTCGGAAGTCAGATGGAAAGAAAATAAATTAGGAGGTGGTGAGGGCCCTGCGTCCCAACCATTGTTTATGGCTCTCTTTACTTAGCCATTCTAAATCATGCATTTCCTCTAAGGGTCATAAAGATATCACTTTATCCACTCAGCAAGAGAAATGAGAGGTGAGGAAGAAGAATGTTATTTCGCAGGAAGGGAAACAGAGCTCTGGAGATTTATCCGGGCCTGTGTCAGAGCAGCTGGCTGACCAAGGGGTTTGCACCCGGAGCATCAGAATTTGAGACCTTTGCTTGGTCTACAAGGCCCAGAAATGGGTGAGATGCCTGGCCTTCTGCAAATGCAGCCACATCGCTTGTATCTTCTGATTAACTGATATTACCCAGCTCTCCCCTACAGAGGAATTTTTAGATATGTAATTGCTAGCAACTTCCAACCAATGGTTTTCTGAGAGACCAGTACTAATAAGAATTCAGATAAGGGCATAGACATGTTGAAACAGCATGTACTACATGTGGGCGTTGTGATAGCAAAGAGTGTGGGACATCCATAGAGGGCCAAGTAGTTAATGAAAGTAACAAGCTTCGGGATGGGGGTGGGGCAGAGAGGGGTTTTCTTACCTCTACTGCTCACTCAGGGCACTGAGATCTTAGCAGCAATTGCCATTCTGGAGCTTTCTGTCTGAATTAGCTATATGTAGTGCAACTGAGAGGAATTTGTTAACAGAGGACTGACTATATGAAGAAAATCCAAAGGCTCATTGAAAATGACTGAATCCAACTTTAATGCCAATTAAAATATATGTTCCTTTATATATACGTATATATGTGTGTGTGTGTGTATATATATATATATATATATATATATATATTCATGTGGTAATGTCATTAAAATCCTAGTAAGGCGCATGCTGTTGATGGAGCCAAGGGTGTTCTTCTCATGAACTCATTTAATACTAATGAAACCCTATGCATTGGCTATTAGTATCTTCATTTTGAAAATAAGGACAAGGAGGATCGGAGACATAAATCAGCTTGCCCCATAACACACAGCTAAGAAGTGGTGGAGATGGGAGGGAACCCAGGACCAGAGATTCTAAAGTCAAGGATCTTAACTGCTACATACGAAAAGTTTTCTAAGTTTTCCTCACTCTATTTAACTGGATGCACAGAGTTAGGATTCGAGATTTACTTAATCTTTGAGATGAAATTTTGAGGCCCTCAAGGGAAGAGATCTGTTCTTTCTTTTCTAATTAATTAATTTTAATTAATTAATTGATTGATTAACAGACATTATCAAATTTTTGTTACATATGCAGAAGGCCATACCATTTACATGTACACCTGTCCTTACATCTATGTTTTTAACTGGAGGAACAGGTGTAACTCACATAAAGTAGGCATGAAATGGTCAAGTAACAAAACCCAGATTCTCAGGGCCGAGGAGAATGTTTAATGCTTTCTCAGAACAACATTAAGGGGACAATTTCTGTGTAGTATGGAAGTGCTTTGATGTTGTATAATAGAGAAAAAAGAGAGCATATGTGTTAAATCTTGTGGTTCGGGAATCAGACAGACTTTGTTTCAAGTCATGGCCTCAACAGTGTGATCCTTAGTAACAGTATAATCATAGGCAAGTGATTTAGCACCTCTCTATTCATTTCCTAGGGCTGCCATAAGAAATTCTGAGATCGGGTGACTTAAAATGGCAGAAGTGTCTTATCTCATGGTTCAGAAGACCAGAAGTCCTCAAGCGAGGCATCTGCGAGGTGGGTTCCTTCTGGAGGCTCTGAGGAAGAAATCAGTCCATGTCTGTTTCCTGGCTTCTGGTGGTAGTTGCTGGATGGCTCTAATCCTTGTCACTGTCTTCGTATGAGTTCTTTCTATATCACCACGTGCCCTTTCCTCTTCTTACAGTGACAGCCATCATTGGATTAGGGGCCCACCCTACTCTTCTAAGAACCTCATCTTAACGAATTACATCTACAAAGACCTCATTCCCAAATGAAGTCTTATACTGAAGTCCTGAGTAGATGTGGATTTTGGGGTGCACAGATACTATTCAACCCACTATACCCTCTAAGCATCAGTTTCCATATCTATAAAATGTGGATAACAGGGGTGCCTGGGTGGCTTAGTCAGTTAAGTGTCAGCCTCCAGCTCAGGTCATGATCTCAGGGTCCTGGGACCAAGCCCTGTGTCGGGTTCCCTGCTCAGCAGGGAGTCTTCTTCTCCCTCTCCCTCTGCCCCTCTCCCCGCCCACTCATGCTCTCTCACTCACTCTCTCTCTATCTCAAAGAAATACATTTTTAGAAATCTTTTTTAAATGTGGATAATAGTATTTCCATTCTGAAATTACTATAAAAAGTAAATGAAAGAATACACAGGGGCAACTGGTTGGCTCAGTCAGTTGAGTGTCTGACTCTTGGTTTTAGCTCTGGCCACAATCTCAGGGTCCTGGGATCGAGCCCATGTCAAACTCCATGCTCCGCAGGGAGTCTGCTTGAGATCCTCTGTTTCCTCTGGTCTTCCCCCTACATGTACACACACACACACACACATTCTCTCTTAAATAAATAAATAAATCTTAGAAAAGAAAGAATACACGTATAGTTCCAGTATATAGTAAGAAGTCGATAAATGTTAGCAGTAAATTACACCTGTAACCACAATCACCAGCCTGAGCTCTCTCCCTACCACAAGGCAGAACAAGCTCCATGGCCTCTCAGAGCAGAGCAGAAGCCTAAGACAGACAGACAGAAGAATTCGGGATGACAGGTACCTGGAGCATGCTCTGAGATGTACTTTACTTCAGCATGCTCTAAGAGTTTCTGCATCACATGAGCTGAAGGAAAAGATCAGCTATTTAAGAACAGGAATAACAGAGCAATGTGAGTAAGGCACTGGTTCACTGCAAACCAAATGTGGAGACTGAACTGCAAACAGACCAGCCCAAGTCTTAAAATCAATACGAAAGCACTTCTACGCAAGAGGTCAGTTTGGTTTTTGAAAATGTCCGTTCATCATGTCCCCTCTCCCACCTCTTCTGCCACTTTGTATCAGAACTATCACACTTCGAGAATCCTCACACTCACACTAATTTCTGACGAAAACCACTTTGGCTTGAATATGGATTATCCTAAAGCTCCAGGTTCCTAACTGGCTATTGCATAGGTTTGTGCAGTGCTGGAACTTCCCACTTATAAACTACAAGGCCACCGCTTACTGACCCATTAAGCTTTTCTTTTTTGTTGTTTTAAGACTTCATTTATTTATTTGACAAAGATAGCACAAGCAGAAAGCGCTGCAGGCAGAGAGAGAAACAGACTCCCCTCTGAGCAGGGACCCCCCCCCCCCCCCCCCCGCCAATGCAGGACTCAATCCCAGGACCATGGGATCATGACCTGAGCTGAAGGCAGATGCCTAAGCAACTGAGCCACCCAGGTGCCCCGCCCTCAGACTTTCTGAAGTTAGCCAAGCCACAGCAACATGTACCAACTTAAAAATAAGCTTCAAACAACTGTGACTATTCCAAGCAATCACCCCCAATTTCTCTTCTTTTTCCTCCTTATATTCGTTTTCCCATCTTCCTAGTTTCTGCATTCCTGGCTTTATGCTTCTTACCTGGGTTTGCCTTAAGCTTACCTCTCTCACCTCCACAGCCTTGGGCAAGAAAATCCCTGTTTTACCCCCAGTCTAGAGGGACTCCTGGTGATGTGCGGTAAATGGAGTCCCACTGCTGTCTTTCTTGCTGGAGTTCTCATTTATTATCTCTCTCTCTCTCTCTCTCTCTCTCTCTCTCTCATCCACTCACCTTCTGCGACCTATGTTCATGCATGCTGCCGGAAGAGGTGGTGGTTCGCTGTGTCTCTCTGGTTTGGAGCAAGAAGAGAACAGCTTTCAGACTGCATAAATCCTGGACCCGTCCCCCGACTCACACACACACACACACACACACACACGCACACACGCACACACGCACACATGCACACACCTTTCCCGAAGGACAAACAGCACGTTCATACACACTGCAGAGAGAACAAGAGATCCAAACAGCCTCCTTCCTCCTTCCTCCTCCTCCCCCACCTTCTGCATCCAAGTGAGAACAGTCCAGAGCTTTGTTTTTTAGTCTTTTGAGTTTCAAGCCTGCTCTGTGGGGGCTACATTTGCACTGAATGTAAATATTCATTAATGTATTTAATTCCCATCGTGAATATCTTTCTGTTTCATTATTGTCTGTCTAGTGGGCTGAGACCGAGGCTGACTTTTTCTGTATATCTTCCCGGTCCAGCATCACATGTAAATGGGCACTTAATAAGTGATTTTGGTCATGATGGTATAATTAAATCTTTCTGTATTGGAAATTACACATGACTTGACTCGGGGGCTGGTCTAGTCTAATTGTGTTTGTGTTCATTTTCTTGCTTTTTCCTTTATCCTGCCTAATCCTGTCTTAGCAGAGTGGGCTTTAAATTCCAAGGAGGCTCACATGGGATTTCAGTCCCAATTCCCTTATGTTGATTGACCAAGGCCAAGGAATTAAAAATATGTATATATATGATCTGCCTGGAGTGGGCATAGAGTGATCCGGCCTTTAATGTATTCAAACCACTAATGCTGTCATTCCTAGGCAGATGTCTTGTCTTCAAGGAAAGCTTTTATTCTTTGGAAAGACTCCAGCTTCTCAGTCTTACTGAAAAAACGGATCCAGCTTTAGGAGGGCAATGCCTGTAGTCTGATCAGAGGCTGAAGAAGATGACAAGGGAACTCTACTCTTAACACCAAATTTACACGTTCCCCAAAGGCACATGGAGTAACACTGCACCCACTCAAACTCACGGACAGACATGGCCACCCAGAAAACCAATTGTTTAAACGGGTGACTCCACGGTACCAGGCTTCTCTTTGATGTTAAAGATAAATATTGCTAATTATTGCATGTTATTGTTTTCCAGGGTTCGCTTCTGTACCGCGTCTAACACAGTAGCCACTGGCCACATGTGGCTGTTGAAACGTAAATGAATTAAAATTAGGTAAAATTTAAAGTCCATTTCCCCAATCAAACTAGCCACATTTCAAGTGCTCAACAACATGTGGCTACTGCTATGTATAGAACATTTCTACTGTCACAGAAAGTTTGATCTAACGGTGCTAGTCTACCTTCAAGTACGTTGAAATAAATCTGCTCGTTATAGACTGGAATTTGGTGGGGTTTCTACCTCACTGAGTACCTCAGAGGGTAAATTATGAGTTGGGTGGTTACCTATCAATGTGCCACAGGCACAGAGAGACTCTAGGAGAAGCCACTGTAGCCTGGAAAATTCTGGCAAGTGGCCAGCTCTGACTGAAACCCTTCGAAGTGGAACCTTCTGCTGCCGTTCAAGTCATACCACACACAATAGTAAAATCGGCAGCTTCTGAGGACGCCTTCAGCCAAGCGTGGGGGCTGTTTGGGGTGAGGGCGTTGGTAAACTCACATATCTCTGCCATTTGGTCTTGTAACCTGCTTTTGTCATTTCTTCACATTTTTCTATAATGATATTTTACACTTTGTATTCCACACATTCAGAGAATGGGATGAATAGTTCAACAGAAATTCGGAGAGGTAATGTTTTTTGAGCTCACAGCAAAAGCATCTGTGACAAGAATGGGGTAACAAAACTTAGCTTTGACATAATTGAATTTACCATGCCCCATGATAAATTCTTTCTTTACGTTTAGACCCCCTTTTAAATACAAACATTCTACCTGTGCAGAAAAACACTGTTGTCCAATCCTGAATAACACATCAGCATAGCTGAATGCATGCATCAGTTCTCCGTAGAGGAGCAAGACCTGGGGAGAACAAGGCGGGGATCAAATAAAGCTTAATGACAAGGGGACAGAGAAAGGTCTGTGTTCTTTATGGGTAACTCTTCTAGAAGAAGACTTGTGGTTTTATCCTTTCTTTCCCCGTTGGTTCCCTTAACAGCTGCCGCGTGAAGGCACAAATTATTCCCCAAGACTCTGAATTAATAGTCTCCTTTCTATTCGCTTGTATCCTCCTCAACTGTCGTTTTTTGCAGCTTCCCCTCTGCTAGCTCTGCGCACTGGAGTTGGCGAAGAGGACAGGCAGCTCCTTTTGCTCAGTCTGGCCCCTTTCCAACGCCAGCCTTTGTGCCCAGCATTAGCTGCTCCTCCCCAGCGTTAGCTGCTCCTCCGTAAGAATTCTTACCCATCTCGAATTTCCCTCAACAGGCTTTCAATTCCTGGCACCTTTCCTTCCCTCCTCCCTGTACAGCAGGTGGAATCCTCATTAAAAAAAAAAAAAAAGTGGGTTCTTTCAGTAACGATTTCAGAAATTCAATTATTTGCTGTGAATCTGGTAAACTCCGTTTGCCAGGGTTCCCCATTATGTAAAATCTGTCCCTTCAAGATATCTATTATTCTCCCTGCAGGCAAATAATAACAACTTCTTACTGTTACTCAGAAGAAGGGACTGTGGGTGTGGGCTCCAAAATGTGCATCTTTGCACGTGCCAGACATTTGGATAAAAGGGGAGGTGACTGCCGAGGAGAGCCCTCCAGTGGGGAGGACATGATCTCCGCCCCACCGTCTTTTTCCTTTAGGGCCCTCCCGGCCTGGTAGAGCCCTGGGATAAGGGCTCTCCTGCAGCCAGGAGAGAGGGAAATGAAACACCAGCCCACGGTGGCCAAATTGACTGGCGGCCATGCCCCTGAGAGCAAGATTTGGAATGCAATTTACCCCCAGATGCTATGAGCACCTCTCTCCCATTTCCCGAGGCAAGGAACCCCTCTGAGCCAAAAAGGGTGGCGGATGGTGAAGGAGAATAGGGATGGAAAGCGGGGGTTCACATCCCGCATCTCATCTCTGCTCTGCAGTGCCTTGTTGGCACACTAGGTAAATAGCAGCTTAACCGAAAGGCGGGGATTTGAGCCAGCGTGCCCCGTACAAAATGGCTTTCCTTTGCATTGCTTAAGTAACATTTTCTGAGCCCTGGCTAAAGATAAACAGTGTAGATCACTCTATGCCGAACGGCTCAACAGAGACAATCACAGATGCTAATAAAATCAGTATTTGAAAGAAGGCTTAAGGGGTTTTACAGAATACATCCGTACTCACAGACTTGCAGCTGTTACATTGTAATAAATAACTTGGAGGCTGATGGCTTGTCACTATTAAGGAAGCCACTTTGTAACGGACACTAGCTGCCCAGAAAATGACTTTTTTTTTCCTTAGCCCCAATCCTATTCCTTTTGATCCCTTTGCTTTTAGTTTTAAAAGCTAACAAAGAACAAGACATATCAACTTATCAAACGTGTGCCTAAGGGTACCAAATCTACCGCAAAGGTCTTGACAGTACGACCTGCATTTCACCACTCCTTGCTGCCCAGCAGAGCCCTATAGCCCCACACCCAGCCAGACCATCCTGTGCACACTGGAAGCATTCTCAGCCTTCTCAACACGGAAGGCAGAGGCATCATGCTCTGCCATGGCTGAATCCATGGCTGGATTCATACTCATTCTCCTTTTTCGTTAAACAGCGAAGCCTCTTCCCTGTACCGTGAAGAGCAAAATAAGTGCTCCTTTACCAATGTCGCCTCGTCATGACGAGGACTCCGAATGTCACACCGACAATTCATCAGAAGGATTGTAACTTGAAGCCAGTTGTACTTCTTGTGGCGCTCTTCATGCTTGTCAATATGTCCACCTTCCCCGACAGACTGGGTCTTTGTGTGGGTTTCCCAGAAGGCTTTGCGAGAAGGGCCAGAGTGCAAGTGGTTGCTTTAGGAGATGATCTCTGGAAACACCCAGAGACGAGTGGGGAAGTGAGGCAGAGAAAAACAAGGCAGCCAATAAAAGGTCTGTTATCAAGCAAGCTACACTAAGCTTAATCCGAGGGTGGTGGCAGGGGGAACCTACAGGAGCTGAGGTAGAGAGGGATGGAGGTGGACTCTTGTTTTTTTCCATGTCTTTTAAAAAAAATTTTTATTTTTTATTAACATATTATTAGCCCCAGGGGTACAGGTCTGTGAATCGCCAGGTTTACACACTTCACAGCACTCACCATAGCACATACCCTCCCCAAGGTGCATAACCCAGCCACCCTCTCCCTACTACCCCCCCCAACCCTCAGTTTGTTTTGTGAGAGTAGGAGTCTCTTACGGTTTGTCTCCCTCCCGAGCCCATCTTCTTTCATTTATTCTTTTCCTATTCCCCAAATTCCCCACGTTGCCTCTCAACTTCCTCAAATCAGGGGAGGTGGACTCTGAACACACCCGCTCCTGTCAGTCATGACTGAGGGCCGCTCGTGAGGAGCATCCATTCCCCCAGGACATCTGGGATGCCTGGTACACAGGCTAGTAAGCTGTGACAGCCAGAGAAAGATCTCGGGCGACAAAACACATAGGCCAGCAATGGTCAGCGGGACCCGCGAACCCTGGAGTAGCGAAGTCAAGGTACAGGTGCTCAGCATGTAAACAGCAAGCCCCCTTGCTCTCTTGTGTATCCTGAGTACAGTGTGAGCCGCTGTCATCACTCAACAAATAGTTGTTGTCTAGCCCACTTGGCACCCTGCATCACCCCTCCTACCCTCCACCATAACTAGTATTTCCCCCCCGCCCCGTGAAAAGAGAATGCATTTTACCAGTCAGTTCTCCATTCTCCATACCTGTATACCAAAGAAGAAAGTAAGAAATCCCTACTGGGTTTGGGGTGGGGGCAGAGGTAGGGGGTGGGAGGGGGGAGGGGAGCAAGGCCAGAACGCTTCATTTGAACACCACTATTTACAGCCACCGTTTTCTATTCATTACAGAGAAGGTCTCTGAGATTTTCTCTGTTCTACTTTACTGTAAATGTTTTCCAGGAGTAATTACCTCCTACACTACCGTCAGGACTGAAACAGTGGTAGAAGCAATAACTGCGTCTTTCCTTCCTCCTCCAGCCCTTTACTAACAAGCAGCTTGGCAAGAGAAATGTTTTTCAGTAGCCTGGAAAAATTTAAGTCTTGGGTAGGACACATTAATATGAAGGTGAAGGGAGGTGTATGTTCAGGCTAGCTCCACAGTGAATCCACAGCCCCAGTAGTGGGCACAGCAAAATACTATAGTTTCAGTACAAAGATGGCCCCTCCTCCATTATTCCCAAGCAGAGGCCCAATGGCCAGTGTTCACCCCACTCTCCCCAGAACACCGTTGCCATATGATGCCAGCTGCTGTGACTATCATCTCTGTCAGAACACTGACCTCCTTCCTCTGGGACATACGGTGTCCTTCAGGTAATCCCTCCCCTTAAGAGTGCCTGTTTCTGCTAATCCTCGGCATCTGTAGAAAACAACCCAAGAAGGTCAAATCCCCTGTGGCTCTGGTTGACATTCCCTTCTGTTACAAGGAAGTATGGTATTAAAGTACACCAAACAGAGGAGACAGACAAAGCAAGACTGGGAGAGATGGTTTACAGGAAGAGAGAGAAAGAAAACAGTTCTCCGAACTCCTCCACGGTAGAAGGATGACATCACTTCGTAGGCAATACATAGACCCCTTGAATTCTGTTTTCCTCCAAAGTCAAAGCACCGTGGGATTTCTTTCACCTGATGTTTCACTGACCGAAGTCGATTTTAAGGGAATTGTACATCTACCAATTCATATAGCAGACACATTCAAATAACGGTGCCCAGGTGGTGAAGTCTCGATGTGGCACCCAGATCCCCCTTCAGAGGGAAGAAAAAATTATTCCCCTAGCTATTGGTAGTGCCATCGGAAGGTAGCCCTCCACCGTCATCCTTCTCCAAGGACTGCTTGTGCTGAACAAATGACCTTGCCCATGGTCATGCTTCCTTTCAGGGGTAACCTGCATTAGCTATTTGGTAAATACACAGATTCGAAGGCTGGATCCCCTCACTTAAGTTCAGGACAATGCTGAGAAGCCATCCAAGGCTCAGAGCTCCCCAGGAGATGAGCTGTTTCACTGGAGGCTGCATTAGAGGTCAACACCCTCCCCTGTTCATTCCTGCTTCCTTCCCCTACTTGCCCCCCCCCCCCCGTGTTAATCCCAAGAGCTCTCCCACATCAACTTCCTGCATGTTAATTTCCATCTCATAATCTGCTTCCTGGGGAAGCCAGTCTATAACAGGTACTTAGACCCTCCTAATGCATCAAAGAGTAGATTATATACAATGAAAAAAAATTCATGGTTTGCATATTTTATTGTGCAGAGCTGCTTTGGAAATTGCTAATCAATATATGTCCATGATCTCTTAATCAGAATATTTGATTAATTAAAGGGCCTTAATTCTCAACCATGTCAGTATAACAAGCAGGCCTGAGGTCAGGGCTAGTGGGCAAACAGAGCTATGTAATATATTAAACCATACTTCTCTTTTTCTCCACACCCTTTCCCCCATATTAACAGATAATCATAATAGCAATGGCAAACAAAATGTATTACAGGCTTACTATATGACAGACATTGTTCTTAACACTTTGTATTATTTCATATAAATTTCACAGCAACTCTGTGAAGTCCACACAGTTATTGCCCTCCACTACAGAGATGAGGCAGCTAAGGCATAGAGAAAACATACAACTCTCATAAGTGACGCAGCTTGGATTTGTAATCTAGGCGGTTGTATTTGAGAACTCAAACTCTTACCACTTACAATGTATCTGCCTCCCTAATTGAAAAAAAAAGAAAAAAGAAAAACTCTATTGATTCCTAATCATGTCTGATATAGTCAAAGTCAATGATTATTGATAGGAAGCTTTACCTTACTCAAGAAATACCGGGTAGGCTGAAGACTGTGACAGCCCTAACCACAACCAGCCTCTGGGGCTGTTGAGTCCTGCCAGGGAAATGAACTCAGCAGCACAGACTTGTTACTTACCTCAGCTGGGCCCTCATCACCCACCAGAAACAACTGTGTCTGAGTCCAGGCAGCTGTCTCTGTCATTCCCCATATCTGTATCCTGGAACTTTCACCATTAATTCCACATCTCCAAACTCACAGCTTCTCCCTTTGTTAGGAGTTCGTTGGACAGTTAGGTAGTCAGGGCCGGGCTCCCCAGCAAGAAAATATGGAGTCAGGACAACTCCACATTGACATTCTGCTTTGCAGCTTGGACGGGACTGCCCTAACATTCTGCTTTGCAGCAGCCTTTGCACAAATGACTTCTGCAGAGTGTCCTAAAATAAGGCAATTAACCACAAAGCATTTGTCAATATTATGGATAAGGGGTTGGTTAAGACATAAGCCTCCAGATGTCAGCCAAAAATAAAGACCATCAGCACGTGGACATTAACCTAATAGGTAGACAGATACGTGATCAAGCCCTGACTGGCATGACTCAGCACATGCTGATTGCTTAAGATAGTTCGGCAAAAGAGCTCATCAAAACCCTTAAACTTAGAAACTCCAGTGGCAACCCTTTCAGGCCCCCCTCCCTCTCCAGGAGCTTTATACTTTTGCTGGATAAAATTTGCTTTGCTGCCCACCACTCTTTGTCTGGTCTACCTCTTCATTCTTTGAAGTGGTGTGACCAATAACCACGGGCACTCAGGGGATGCAAATCCCATGATACCCTCACTCTCACTGATGGCCTTATCTCCACTTCACAGCAGAAATGAGCCAACAATTAAGAACCACCTCGCTGTTTCCTTCCCCATCTACCACTTGTCTTTGTACACTTGGCCTTATCTTCTCTCCAGCAGCTTAGGAGAAGATGGCCCACTGTCCCCAGCCTGATCTCGTCACATGTTTGAACCCCATCTCCACCTCCATCCTACTCAAGAACTTACTCCATCAACATATTCTTACCACTGCTCAGAAATACCATTAACTTTGGTATGTATTCTTTCAGTTTATATATACACAGACACAATATCGATTGTAAAACAAAAATAGTGTATTATCTTACAGCCCTCCAAACTTTTACACTTGTAAATATTCTTTCAGACATTGTATGCAGTGGCTATCTCATTGTGGTGGATATGATGGATATGCCATTCTTTCCACCCTCCCTCTTTTGCATCTTGCTGAAATCAGCCACTGGAAAGCTAAAAACTACATTTCCCAGAAACCCCTGCAACTAAGTTTTGTTTTGTTTTGTTTTTTTGGCTCCAATCAAGGCACTACTAATCAGAGGAACTCACATGAGTTTTGAAAGATGGGAATGAGGGAGAGACCTTTTCCCTGAGCCCCCTGCTGTTTGGCCTGGCAAATTCAGGCATGGAGACATTTGAGGGTTTTTTTTCATCTGTAGCAAAAAGCCCAGTGTCTGGTCACAACTGGAAGACCTAGGGCAGCCTTCAAGGTGCAGGGAGGAGGAGGAGAGCTATTGCAGTTGGGGTGGTCAACAAAGCTTTCCCTGAGGAAGCAGCAGTTGCAGAAAGACCTGAATGAGATGAGTAAATAAGACATGCAAAGATCTTGAGGAAAACATTTCAGGCAGAAAGAACTGCAAATGCAAAGCCCTGAGGTAAGATTCAGTGTGGATAGAGCAGAACTAAGGATCGGGAGAGTAGTAGGAGCTCAGATCAGTGAAACAGAAGGGGCTAAATCACTTCTAGCCTTGTAAACTGTCATAAGGCATATGGATTTTATTCAGAGTGGGGTGGGAAGGGGTTGGAAGGTTCTTCCATATGTAGGGGCATGGAAACTGAGTAACACGACTGCTATGTCCAGCTAGGTATGTAGGATTAAGGAAGTAAGTATCTGGGCATGAGAATTTATGCAATCAAAGATATAGAAACAGGAGGCTGGGGAAGTTGCAAGGTCAGGAGCAGTTCGTTATTCACATGGAGGGCACCAAATGTTATTGAAAGGGCAATCCAGAAATCCACCATCCAAAAGCTGAGACCAGCTCCTTTCTTTTCCATTCAATAAACTGTGGAGCACCTATTATATGCCAGCTCTTCCTTTGTTCAAACATTCAACAAGTACTTGCTGTTGTTTACTAGTTCACTGGATGCTGATGAAACAAAAAACTACAAAGATGTGTAAGACTTGAACTTGCCTTTGAGAGGTTTCATTGTCTGCAAGCAAGAGATCAGCTCCAAAGAGCTGTAAAATTATTTTGCACTAGAATGGTAACTAGGGTGACCAAAGAAAATAGGGGACTTCCACTTAAATTCAAATTTAGATCAACAATAAATACTTTGTAGTGTATATATGGCCCAAATATTGCAATGTCATAGTTTATTCCTGGGACATACTTCTACTACTTAAATATTTGTTCTTTATATAGAAGCAAATGCAACGCTCCTTCGTTTGCTAAATCTAGCAACCGTGGGTAGCAGGTACAAGGGTCTTCAAATTGGTACATACCTTGGGAGCACATGGAAACTTTCCATGATGTAGACACGGTGGGATTTTAATGGGGCCCGTGTCAGATCTCAATTTTTTTCCAAGGGTCATCTACCTGAGAACCGGCTTGTGATTGAAGTTACATCCCTTCTTGACCTCCTTTTTTCATAGTGGCCAATCTCTTGCTTTATAGAAGAAAAGGATACCTCTCCCTTCCTGAGTATGACTTTGGTATATTCTACTTGGGTATGAAAAATCTCCAAAATGCCAAAGGTACAATTCAATATAAGAGGGGTTGGCATTAAAAAAAAGAAGAAAAAGAAGGATTCTTAAGTTTAGGTCATAAAACTTTGGCAGTCAAGTGGTTCCCACTTTTATCAGATTATTGAGTTGTCAGCTGATAGATCACTGAAGATTATTTTTGAAAATAGATTACCATGTGGGTTTTTGCTATATAACTTGGAAGGAGTTCAAACAACTGAGTAAAATTGCTGTAACAAACCCTTTCCTTTCATCTTATTTATGGCTGACATTATTTTTAAAAAATTAGAATAAACTCAGGCTAAGCCCTATTTCATTCTGGCAATAAAAAATATTCATCCATAAATACATGAAATATTGTTTTGAAGATCTCCATTTGCTGTATTAGAAAATGTATTTTCGATAAAATTTTACATTTTATGTTTAATAATTATCAAAATTTGTAGTATGTTTATATTATTTAATCAGTTGAGAACAACTAAATTTTACAGCAATGACTCAATCCTGAAGACGTTTTTAAACACTGAGAGCCTTGTAATCATCGGAAATAAAAATAATAATAATGTTAATTTATATCTATTTTATTGTAGAGAGCATAATACGTTGGTTAATAAATTTTTTTCAAACACAAAAATATATTACATTAGAATAAAATCCTGCAAGGGAAGCAGAATAGAACCAGGAGCTCATTTGAGATAAAGGAAAGAGGTCAAATTTCTGCTGGTTAAAGAAGAGCTTGTTTGTGCATTTTTTTTTTTTAAGGGGGACGGTGGATATCAAATCACTGTGATATTTAGATTCCTTTGGATAATTCTGCTATAGACTGAATGTTCTCCCACACTCACCCATCCCCACCCCCTATTGAAACCCAGTCCACAACGTGTTGGTGTTTGGAGGTGGCAACTTTGGGAGGTGATTAGCGCACAAGTGATGAGGGAGCAGGAGGCTGGCTGAGGACAAAGCAAAAGCTGGCACCTTGCACCCCCTCTCCACCTGCTCCCCTGGGTAATATGTGTGACATTCCTCAGGCACCCCTGACTGCCCTAAAAGAAAAACAAATAGTTAACTTGCAGAGATCACAATCCTGCAAGACAGGAGTCTCCCTTGGTTTACCAATGTCCTAGAGATTTACAACAAAGTTATCTTAACAATAGCACAATTTCCAGAGGCAAATAACTCAGTCCCTCAAGCCCTAAATAAAGTTAAATTTCTTAAACCCAAATCTCACTAACAAGGACACTTGATAGGAGAAATGTGAAACTTTATCTCTAGATCTCCAAGATAGTGTCTAGAATCATTCCCAAGCATATGGCCCACTGATATACATCTAAAGGGTCTCACAAGAAGATTTTTACTACTAGTAATAAATAACCTTTCTCCCAACAATAGCTAGCCCCTTGAGACCTTGAGACCTTGCTTCCAAGATTCCTTAGAGACTAACATCACCCCCTCTGTTCTCACCTACTCAACTCCTGTGTATATAACCAGCCACTCATATCCCTGGGGCAGCAGCTCTGCCTGCCCACGGGTCCTGTCCCTGTGCTTTAATAAACCACCATTTTGCACCAAAGATGTCTCAAGAATTCTTTCTTGGTCATCGGCTCCAAACCTCAGCCCACTGAACCTCACCTAGGTTCTAGAACTTCATCACAAGGGCAGAGTGCTCGTGAAGAAGCTCAGTAGCTTAACAAAAGAGACCCCAGAAAGCTCCCTCCTGGCTTCTGTCATGTGAGGACATAGTAAAAAGGTGGTCATCTGTGAACCAGGAAGTGGGCTCTTACCAGATATCTAATCTGCCAGCGCCTTGATCTTGGACTTATCAGCCTCCAAAACCATGAGAAATAAATTTCTGTTGTTTATAAGCCACTCAGCCTCTGTTAGAGCAGCCCAAACAAACTAAGATGCATTCAAAAGAGGAATGTCAGAGTTTTCTTTTTAAATGTCAATGGCTTATAATATACCACAAATGACATCCTTTGCAGTATTCAGGTTTAAATACAAAATTTTCCATATCAACTTCAAAATGCATAATGTCCTAGGGGCTACATTGCTTTATTGAAATCGTTTTTATTTTAGGAGGTATGCAAAAATTTTTAGAAAGATTGAAGACCACTTGCCAGGTATAGAGGTCTGAGCTGGGGTCAGGGAGTGGGCATCCCTGCCACCTGGGGCTAATGCTCAGCCTGCTTCATGTCTCAGGTCCCTGCCTTGGGACACCTGGGTGGCTCCATCAGTTGAGAGTTTGCCTTTGGCTCAGGTCATGATCCTGGGGTCCTGGGATTGAATCCCACACTCTTTGCTCAGCGGGCAGCATGCTTCTCCTTCTGCCTGCCACTCCCCCTGCTCATGTTCTCTCTCTCTCTGACAGAGAAATAAATAAAATCTTTTAAAAAAATAAAAATAAATTGTGACCTGCCTTTATAGCATTCATTTCAGATAGGGATCTAAAAAAGGGTTCTGTTTTGAAGGGACACTTGTAGATGCTAAAGGTCTGGTTCAAGGGCAGTGAACTAGGATAGATGTGCAGCATTGGTCTGGGTAGGAAAATGAATGCAGTCAGGCACCCTAGGAATGAATGCTGAAATTCAGCTGATGTTCTGCTCAACACCTTGGACCTCAGCATGCAGCTACTTCTACTTAGAGGAAGGAGCACCGTTATTTTGGACAAAGGCCCAGAATCAGCTAGCAGGAGCCAAAGTTATATCCTGTCCACGTGAGGGGTTTAATACATGGGAATATCTCAAAACCTATAGATACCTTGTTGAATTCCTGAAGACACCAATCTGGCGTGTCTCCACAAACAAGAGAAACCAGCAAACTGCTGCAGCACCTCTGGAGGAGTAGTATATCAACTAAATGAGAAATTAGTCCTACCTTTGTACCAAGAGCAGTGTGTCCCCAGCTGGGACATTGCATGCAGCTCTTATCAGAGGACTCAACCAGTACACAAAGGTTCAGGAGGAGGTCCAAGAAAATGAAATGCTCCAAGTGAGGTGGTATAACAGGACCCTGAATGAACTATTCCTCAAGGGAGATGAGATTGACAGGTGCCCCTTGGGCTGGTCAGTTTCAGCCACAACAATGGAGCAAAACTCTATTGGTGATTCTGTCTTTCAGAATGGGCAAGAGCTTGAATATGAGATATAATAACAGGGCATAAATGTTGGAGCAGGTTACTTCAACTTGAGACAGAACACTGAGTACATTTATATTTGGTTTAGGACACGTTTAAATACCTACAGCTTAGAGCAGTTTCAAACAACTTCCAACTTCTTGCCAATATCAGGGCAGTGATCCTGAGGCTGAGTGTTTCCCAGGGGTTGAGTAAAACATCTCTAAGCAGTTTTGGTTTTTTGCCTGTAGCCTTCCATTCTCAAGACCAGCAGTGAACCCAGTGTCGGCCAGGTTGGGCAAAGCAGGCCATTGGATGGCTCTGCATCTCACAGAGACTGCCTCTTCCCTCCAATGACTGAGGCTTTCCTGCTGGGTCATCCAGAGAAACACGGAAAGCTGTAAGGAAAAAGGCCAAGAGTTGGGGTGCCTGGGTGGCTCAGTCAGTTAAGCATCTGCCTTTGGTTCAGGTCATGATCCTAGGGTCCTGGGATCGAGCCCTGCTCAGTGGGAAGCCTGCTTCTCCCTCTCCCACTACCCCCTGCTTGTGTTCCCTCTCTCGCTGTCGTTCTCACTCTCTCTGACAAATAAATAAATAAAATCTTAAAAATAAAAGGGTGGGGGGAGAGTTCCTTTCCAAAAACTTTGGGAATGGCTGCAGGAACACAGCTGTGAAATTCTTGAGTGGTTTTTTATCCTAATGCTGAGTGGCTCCCCTCCTGCCTCTGGAGCTGGATTGTGCAGGCTTAGCTGCTTGACATCACATTGGCAGTTTGAAGTTGGCCATGGGGGCTGTATTTATACCATGAAAACTGCCAAATGTTACAACTCAGGGCTTTCTTTTTTTATTTTTCTGAGAGCCAGTTGTTAAACATTTATCAGCACAGTGCAGATTCTCCCTAGCAGAAACCGCCCCACCCTCAACAACGGGGCAGAAGGTTCCAGGGTAACTGTGAGAGGCCACGGTTGCCCCATCATTAACCGCAGCAACAATCGATGCTCTGATGGCCTGGGAGGAAGAAGAGGCCAAGGAGCTCAACAGAGTAGATCTATTGTTGGTCAAAAAGATGATCTCTTCCCCTCCCAGTGAGTCTCTGAAATTCCTATTGGCAGAGGAAAGTGGTCCTTTTTTGCAGGACCAGAAGTCCTTACCTCATACTGGGGCAGCAGTGGGAAGGGAGGCAGGAGAAAGTGAAATCTATATTCATCTTATCGATGATGAACACAAGGCATTAAGAAAAAAAAATAAAAAATATCTAAACCTTGGTAATAAAATTCTTTTGATGCCATATTGGAACAAACTTTCCAAGGATTATTTACGTCTCTAGAGGAATGTGCCTTTGTTTAACTTTGCTGTTTACTCTTAATTACTGTCTCATATCTTGTGAAGTTCCATGTTAACTTATAGATCTTTTCCAGGAATGATGCAAATAATGTCTATCCAGTTGAAAAGGAAATCCTGAAAGTTATGGTTTTTCTTTTTCTTTTTTTTTAAGGTTTTTATTTTTATTTTTTATTTAAAAGACAGAGATCACAAGTAGGCTGAGAGGCAGGCAGAGAGAGTGGGGGAAACAGGCTCCCTGCTAAGCAAAGAGCCCCATGTGGGGCTCGATCACAGGACCCTGAGATCATGACCTGAGCTGAAGGCAGAGGCTTAACCCACTGAGCCACCCAGGTGCCCCAGAGTTATGGTTTTTCATTGTCCTGGAGGATATAAACCAGTTTTGTATCTGATAGCAATTTATTTCCATATCCTTTTTAAGGGCCTCTAAATAATCACTCCCTCAAAAACGGTCTTTCAGTCAGCCTTTATCATGTTACCAGTTCTCTCATTAGTGGGTTAATAAATCTTCATATCATATGAACACATATATGTGTTCTTACTCTATTCATATGAATCATGTTTTAAATTTTTTTGAAAATTAGACTCTGACAGCCTAAGTCGGCTTTGATAAGGTAAAAGGAGTTCATCTCAGCTGATCTGAGGGATAAATGTAATTTGAAGTCTTGTCATGGAGAGCTGCAGAGGGCACAGTCCAACAAATGGATATAATTTCTGTTCTTTGTAATCCTGTGTGGGAGGGGGCAGCTCCCCAAGGAACACAGAAGACAGTGGCCAGCCTTGGGGGGATTATAGAGTTGCCAAAAATCATTAGTACTACAGACAGAATATCTCTGGCCAAACACACATATTGATGTCTTCACTATCACAGAGCTGAAATCTGTAGGTGAGAAAAGATTCGTGTGTGTTTGAATTGTTAAGCTATCATTTAGTTTGTGTCTGGAAATGTCTGGAATGACAGTGTCTCACATAACCTCTAAAACCAATCAGTCTTCATCAACAGATTTGCTTGACTGCAGAAACCCTGAGAACAACCTCCATTCTGCTTGGCTTTTTTTTTTTTTTAAACCAACACTTCACCAGGTAGGCTGCTCTTAGCGCATGAAGTGTGTCTGTAACTCTGCTTTAATGTTTGTGAGCCTCCGAAATGGCAGACGGCAGAGAAGCAAAGCTGGTGACAATTGAATGGTTCCGTCTCCATTTCGCCATTCTTTCTACAAGCTGTTGACAAGGACGGATGGCTTTCTCTGTAATCTGCGAAAGCCTCCTCCGTGTACAAGAGTGTCTAACTCCGCTGTGCAGTGTTTCCCTTCTTGACGAACATCCTGAGGAGTGACAAATAGTGACAGAAACCCTGAAAACATCCCATTCAGACCTGGGTGATGAGGAGTCCCATATCACCTGCTCTCGATACTCTACCTAACACAAACCGTGGTCTTTCGTGTGGAGTGCTGACAAGAAGCTTGCTTCACATGTGGCTTCAGCAACAACCCAGTATGGTGGACAAGGGTGATCTGTTCATTCTGTTCCCTGGGGCATCCATCCCCTACAAAGGAAGGTGGTCCCGTCTCCTTCAGTGCGAGGAGCTCAGACTTTCTCTCTTTGTAAATTTCTTTGCGAAAGTGTTGAAATCCAACTACCATGGGCCAGTATACATGGCTAGCCGGGATTTGTCACTGATCCCCCTTGTGCTGGTGACCCTGGGATGGTGCCCAAGAGCCCTGATTTTACATTTTGGCTAGGGGAGAGGCCAGATGAGCCCATAGCTCCTGATGAGTTGACCCAGCATAAAGAGTAGTATTTACTCCTGATGCATATCCCGACTGTGGCACTTGATGGCTAGATCATACCTTTATATCCTAAAACTTATAGTCGAGGCCTAAGAATCTCTGAGCTTTCTGAACTGGCTTTTACTCACCACCCTGCCACAGCAGACATTGCTGTACACACACACACACACACACACACACACACCAGCAGCGCCCAGTGCCCACTCAGGAAATACCAACAGTGCTCGGGATCCCACTGAGCGAGCATAAGCAACTCAATGAGGCAGATCTGTGTAAGGACACCATCTCATGCAAATCTACGAAGTACGAGATTATCAGTGATGCTAAGTCCTCACTTTTGTAAAGGATAACTGGAAAGAAACGTTATATCCCTACGCCCGGAATGACATCGCAAATGTAAAAAGAAGCCATCCAAAACCGAAGAAGAAATCACAGCCAAGTCCTTGGGAGAAGCACACCAATGGTAGATTAGCCCGAAATGAAAAAAGCAAATCACGTCAAGTAGTTGCTTAAGCAGAAACTCTGAGACCTCCGTTTTAACTTGTGGGATGTCTGGACAGAGTGCCATGTAAGGTAATGACATATTTAAAAGTTGTTAATAAAGTACTTTGCACTGCTTAAAATTCAATTCACCACTTCACCTGAAAACTTATTTGCACCAGCATTTATGATAAAAATCTAGATGATGAGATTTTTTTTTTACTCTCCGCCAAAGACTGTCACAATGGTGGAATCTCAACTTGGGTTTTTATCCTTGGATCCGTCCGTTTCCTAATCCCTGGATTTTGCACTTCGATATAAAAAAGCTCAGTTTAATTTCTATCTTATAGGATATTTGTCCCCAGACTTTGCACTTTCCAACTGTGTTGAAAATCGCACGCAAATCCCCATGTCAGCACATGGCCTCTTTTTGATAAAGATGACTTTGTTTCTTACGATGGAAAACAGGGATAAAAGCATCTGGTTCACTGTGACAACAGACAATAAGTAGAGGTTATTGAAACATTATCACATTTCTGTCCCACTTTGTAAATTTTTATTAAAGATTAAAGTTAATACACTGTCTGGGTATATTAATATAAAATGTCCTCATATTTTACCAGCGAATGGTGTTTTGATAATAAATTAATAAATGGAAGCAAGAAGAATTATCTGCTTCATTCTGAAGATCTACAAAACCTCCAATAAAGATTTCTTGATTGAATGCAAGGACTCACAAAGTGTTTTGTTAAGAAATGAGTAATAAGAATTTACAGGGAGGCTGCTGATTTTTGGAAGGAGCAAGAAATAGTCATTTCTTGGTTGTATGACTTCAGCAGACTTTTCCTCTATGGGTTGTCACTTTTTTTTTTTCTCCCAGCAAACTGGAAGCCCATCATTATTTTCTGTATTTTCATAGAAGAAAAAATGTCACCAGTGTAGGCAGTACTTTTTCAAAAGGTCAAATATAACACTTTTTTAAATAGTGAGTGTACTGTGCAGTTATTTCCAGATAATTTTGAAATTAAAACACTTTGGCTGCACCAGGTTCAAACTAAACTAAAAAGTTTTTTTTTTTAAATCCTTATATGTAATTGATGAATCACCAAATTCTGCTCCTGAAACCAATATTACACTATATGTTGACTAACTAAAATTTCAATAAAAATTTGAAAATAAAATAAAGTAAAATCTTGTAGCACTTATGACTTTTTTTTTAAAGATTTTATTTATTTATTTGACAGAGAGAAATCACAAGTAGACGGAGAGGCAGGCAGAGAGAGAGAGAGAGAGAGAGAGGGAAGCAGGCTCCCTGCTGAGCAGAGAGCCCGACGCGGGACTCAATCCCAGGACCCTGAGATCATGACCTGAGCCGAAGGCAGCAGCTTAACCCACTGAGCCACCCAGGCGCCCCATGACCTTTTTGTTTATAAACTTGTTTACTTGACCTGCAGTCTGTCTCCTCAGTGTTTTGAACAGAGATAAAATCAAGATCAATGAAGTCAGCATCTTCAAAAACTTTTTACAAAATATTTGGAGAAGACTCACATAATCATTTCAGACAAACATCAAACAAGCAAGCATTTTTAAATACGAAGACAGGCTTTGCACTCAGCGAAAATTATTATGAGAAAACAGTCACCTTTTTCTCCATTTGGGAACTTTTGGTTCATTTAAGTGAAAGTAAAGGAAGAGTCTTTGGGAAACAAGAAGGGGAGGACATGCCAAATTTTAAAAAATGTGAAAGTCACAATAGAGTATCTGGAAAATTAATTATGGCATTTTCCTTATTATTGTCATAATTTTTTTTCAATTTTCACAAAAGACAGTGTATGAAAGGAGTAACTAATTTAGATTCAGAAAATTGAGGATAAGGAATTTTGTAAATTCTGAAAAAGAGTAGCTGATTGTTAACAGAGAGAAAAGCAGGTTTGCGTAAAATAAAAATGGCCACTTGCATTCACTAACACAGACCCCAACCTTGAGGGCAGGGACATTATTAATCATTTATCCACATAAAACACAGGCTGATGAACAGTTGCAAGGTAAAATATGATAAACTACTTACGGCTCTTAGCTGGATTAAAATAAATTTTACATTAAACAGTGGTCTAGGAGAGAGTTATTAATCAGAGATTTTCACTTGAAAGGAAAAACAAATGTTTTGCTCATTTCCATAATATTCTCTAAAATATTTCTTATAATATGTATGGTAGGCTTCCTGAGTTATTATACCCAAATATGTATATCTTAGGTAAATCATTCATTCAGCAAATATTTATTGAGCCCCAATTGTGTGCCAGGGAGCCATATTTTTTGTAGTGGAGAGAATAAAGGAATATGACATGATATATTAAATATCACAATTCAAATGTTACCTCAAATCCTTCTTAAAAGGAAATTGTTGATAGATATATATCTTGGGAGATCCTTTTTAATGAGAGCAGATTTCTGTTGGTACAAATAAGTTTAGAATCAGACAACTTTCATACAACAGCCCAGGAAAATGTCCAAGGCATCACATCACTGAGATGGTAACTTCTCTAAGCTACCAGGACAGTGTGTTATTTCCTTTACCTTCTTGTTTTACTTTGGGCTCCTCTCCCCGCTGCAGAAGCAGACCCAAGACAAACATTTCAGTTGAAGTAGTTTATTTAGGAGATGATACCAGTGAAAACTGGTATTGGAGTGGACAGTTGAAATTGGGGAAGGGAAGGAAGTCAATACGGATCTTGTCACCCTCATCACCACTGTGGGGAGCTGGAGCTGAATTCTAGGAGTCAGGAGATGTTACGTGCCTCAGGGCTGCCCCAGCCAAATTGACATCATACACCAACTCTCATTAGACTTTATAGGAGGGCTGCTGAGTCAGGGGCATTCATTCCCCAGCACAACCTGCCTAGCCTGCTCAACAAGTGGGCAGACTAGGTTTTGGCAGCAGATGAAGGCTTTGAGTAAAGAAATACAGGTTCTGGCAGGTGGAAGTCTTGCCAGCCAACAGGCACTAAGGTGATGTATCAGTCTTCTAGATTCACCATAACAAATGACCACAAACTGGTGGCCTAGCACAACAAAAATGGGTTATTTCACGGTTCTAGAGACCAGAAGTCTGAAATCAAGGTGTCAGTGGGGGCCATACTTCTGCTGAAGGCTTTGGGGAGGATCCTTCCTTGCCTCTTTAGCTTCTGGAAGCTCCAGGTATTCCCTGGCTTGTGGCTACATCACCCCAGTTTATTCTTCTGTCTTCCCATCACCACCTCTTCCATGTCTCTGTGTCTTTTCCTCTTCTTTTCCAAGGATACTTTGGAGGTAGGTCCTCCTTTAGTCCCAGATGATCTCATCTTAAGATCTTTCACTTAATTACATCTGCAGAGAATCTCTCTCTCTCTCTCTCTCTTTTTTTTTTTTTTCCCAAACAAGATCACACTTACACATTCTAGATGTTGGGACACGGACTTATCTTTTGGGAGGCCATGATTCAACCCACTATAGGTGGTATGAGTGAGGGGATATGAACACGACCTCAAAGGTGCCTGCTGCAATCTAGAAATTTTTAACAATTCCCTTCAGCCTGTTCTGTGCCTGGCCCACCAACCCAGATCATTCACCAAAGATCTGCTATCAGTTTGTAGTAGGCTGTGTTAACTGCCAATGTTGTTGTCCCTTCCTCTACATACTTTTCATAGTGTGAATACTTGCCTCCTTTGGAAGTGTGAGTTTATTGGTTATTTCTCCAGCATAAACTGATCTTTAAAAAAGCAGAATCCACAATAAATAGGGATGGGATATCCCTTCCACTTACAACAGATTTTTGTAAACAAAGCATGGCTTACTATTTATATAGGTATATACAGATAGTCACTGCATAAAGGCAGTGCCCTCGCAATCTTGCAATAGAAGGTAAGATTGTGGAATGAGAAAATTAGGCAGCGTGTCACAAAATAATTTAACTGAAACCCCCAGAGTTTCACACTTATGACTGCAACAAGTCGGGAGGACTGTCAGGCTACACACAATGGGTGAAACATTAATTGGGGCCCGTGCCTTGCATATTAGAGCATGTTTCTCCAGATCTGCCACAGCCTGCAAAATTAGAACAATTCCCTCAGCAAGCGTAACAGCTAGTAAGCAAATCCACATCACCCCCACTGCTGTTCAGGAGCAAGTGTCTGTCGATTTTTGCCCAGTGTCGGATTTACTTTCCCCAGATCAAAGGAGTTTGTTTCCTTGTATAGATGCTGTGCATCACTTATCTGGTAAGATTTTCAGAAAGGATCTTTTGGAGGGCAGTAGGGAAGATATCCGGAGTTGAGTAGCACTGTGGGAGGTAATACAGATGAGTAAGCCGGAAAAAAAAAGTCATGGAAAATTCCGAGAAGGGGTTTGTGTGGTAAGGGATGGGATAGGGAGGACCATGCCCATGGAGGGAGCCACAGGCAGGGGGTGCACTGAGGGATCATCCCCAACTCTGTCCCAGCCCGGTAGCCATTCAGCAACTTCTGCAATTGGCACTTGTCTTTCCATCTCAGCACATTTGGTTGAAAGTGGAGAGACTGTGAAGGAAGGAGGCTCATAAGACAGGATGTACCCATTCACCCACTCAAAAGTGGAATTCCATCAATTTCAAATATAAGCACTTCACTTGTATTCACTCAATCTCTAGGGAGTAGCTGTTGAGTGTTAGGCAATGTACTAGGTACCTATGACTCATCCTTGTGAGTCCTTATCCTCATCTCTCTTCCCTCTGACTTTGGTGACACTCAATCTCCTTTGCTTACAAAAGTAGGAACTTCTGTTTCTTTTCAAAAGAAAAAAACCTCAGACTTTAAAAACCATAATTGCACTGTATCCAAGATCTTTATAATTACCCTACATGGTGTTAAGTCCAGATGCAATATTAAGTAGATTACAAAACCCCGCCACAATTCCACAATAAAAAGGAAATGAAAATTGCAATCAAACATTTAATTGTTTTTAACATGTTTGTTCAAAGCAAGAGAAATGAAAGATTTAAAACAATATCTATTCTTTTAGGAAGCTGGGATTTCCACTTAGCAAAAGATGATTTAAGAGCTGTGGAATACTTCACAGGTGAGAAGCTATATAGCAGAATGCCTTTAACCATGAATTTGAAGATGAATTATAACCTCTTTTGGCTTAATCATTCTGCAGTCGCCCTCCAGCCAGACACTTAAGGATGACTAAAACTTTTCAGTCTCCATCTAAAATAATAAGCTTATAGACATCAATGCCAAAACGGCAATAAAATCTAGACTTCTAGAAGGTGAGGCAGGAGTTCAAAGTCTTACAGATTCTACATTCCCCCACAAGAAACATCTCTTTGTCTCTGAATTATCTGGTAGTTTATAACTTTGTGAGCATAGGGATTACTTGGGGAGCTTATTAGAAATCCATATTCTCAGACCCCACCCATGCCAGTTTTGGCTTAGTAGTTCTGAGATGGGATCCAGGAAATCTGCTTTATTAACCATCAACCTCAGATAATTCTGGTGCAGGGAGTTTGCTGATCACATTCAGAGAAACAGTGAGCCAGGGAAAATTCAACCTGAATTTGTTAATTCCATCATCTCTAACACTGTAGTGATAGAAAAGATGATTTCTTGACTTTTCAAATTTTTAGTGATGACTTAATGAACACTTAGTTTAGGCTGGACACTGTATGTGTATGCATATGAATCACATATATCAGTTTATATCGATATTATGTTCTATTAATTATATTAATATATATTAGTTATATATTATAATATAGATATAGATACATACATCTATATCTATACTTACATCTAACAGTTTCTCTAATTCTCACAATGACCCTGTGAGAGAATATCCCTATTTTACCACGAGAGAATGGGGACTCACCAAAGTTAAGCAGAGTTGCTGGAAATCAACCCTAGGATATCTGACACCAAAGCATTTGCTCCAAATTGTTACATCGGCCTCCCAAAGAGCTCCATGAGCACATTGTATATTTTTGATACTCACCCAGTTAACCTCATAGTGGTTGGTCAGTTACTATAATAATTCACATCACTTTAAAAACATCACTCCCACAAGCTCCTGCTGTGCCAAAATAGCTTCTGTAGGTGGGCAGATGAGACTGGCAGGGAATAGCTGGTCACTGGGGACCAGTGGCCACAGTCAAGCAATCAAAGAGAACCCCAGCGGCTGTCCTAGAAAACGTACTCATAGGCAATAAGAGTTTCGTGCATTAACCACTGTAGGGGTAGTTCACAATGTCAAAGAGGGAGCTTAGGACTTCTTCTAATGGTGGGGAAACTGATATAAGACTAACCCTTCTGCTGATGGCAACTAAAAACTCTGAGCAACATATAAAATGGCCACTTGGAGGCACTGGCCAGTGACCAAAAGCAGGAAGAAACTGGAGGAATTTTGGCCTCTGAAGCAGCAATCACACTAGCTGAGAGTCACATCTATATGTCTTTTTCTCTGTCGTTTTTAAGGGTATTTCTCAGGCCTCACAAATCTGCTGGATGCAGCCACATTGGAAATCTTAAGTTTTATTGACCTGAAAATTTAGAGGACAGAATTTAGACCTGACAGAGCAATGGGGGATTGACGAGGGGGTAAATCCCAGAAAAGAGAGGGCTTAGAGAGGGAAATCACAAAATGTGCAGGCAAACCTTCCTCGAATCTGTGACTGACTTCTGAATTCTAACACAGGGGTAAGACTCCAAGGAGCCCGGGAGAGAAACAGTAGCTGGAAAGCTGAAAACTGAATAGCAGTTTTAACAACTGTCTGCTGGAGAGGAGAAAGAGTTTGGAGTTTGGGTAGTCTCAGATTAGAAGCGTTTGGTAAATACCTCAGAATTCCTGCTGGAATTCCGTCCATGTCCCATCTTTGTAATACATACCAAATGCCGAGAATAAGGGCTTTATCCAAGCACCAAAGACAAAACTAAAATAGAGCTGCCTTAATGAAGCATAAAACCAAGCCTCCAAAAAATCAATCAAATCAAAATCTAACAAAACAAAACTCAACACTCTTGAGAGAAACATAAGAGAATCCAGAATCCCTATAATGTGTTATGCAGTATACAATCAAAAACTACTAGAGGGGTGCCTGGGTGGCTCAGTGGGTTAAGCCACTGCATTCAGCTCAGGTTGTGGTCTTGGGGTCCTGGGATAGAGCCCCACATTGGGCTCTCTGCTCAGCCGGGAGCCTCCTTCCCCCTCTCTCTCTGTCTTCCTCTCTGCCTACTTGTGATCTCTCTCTGTCAAAGAAATAAATAAAATCTTTTTAAAAAATTACTAGATAAGTCAGGGAAAAACCCCAAACAGGAATATTTGGAAGAATATAAGTCAATATAAACAGACCCACAGATAATCCAGATGTTGTAATTAAGAGACAAGGATTTTTTATTTGAATTCAATTAGCTAACATATAGTACATCATTAGTTTCAGATGTAGTGTTCAACAGTTCTTCAGTTGTGAATAAAACCCAGTGCTCCTTAATCAGGTGCCCTCCTTAATGCCCATCACCCAGTTACGCCAGCCCTCCACCCACCTCCCCTCCAGCAACTCTCAGGTTGTTTCTCATAGTTAAGAGTCTCATGGTTTTTCTCCCTCTGATGACTTCCCACTCAGTTTTCCCTCTCTTCCCCTATGGTCCTCTGTGCTGTTTCTCATAGTCCACATATGAGTGAAACCATATGATAATTGCCCTTCTCTGATTGACTTATTTCACTTAGCATAATACTCTCTAGCTCCATGCAGGTCTGTGTAAACCCTAAGTATTCATATTTTCTGATGGTTGAGTAATATTCCATTGTATAAAATAGCACGTCTTCTTTATTCATTCATCTGAACAAAGATTTTTTAATTATTATAGTAAATTTGTTCAAGAATTTATAGGAAAAAATGAATAAATAGTAGAGGAATAGGAGGCTTTAGGAGATTCTTAAACAGTGAAAAAAAATCCAAAAACCATTTTAGAACTCTGGCCCCTGCTCAGCGGGAGGCCTGCTTCTCCATCTCCTGCTCCCTCCCCCAAGCTTGTGTGCTCGCTCTCTCTCTCTCTCTCTCGAATTAAAAAAAATAAAATTGAAAAAGAACAATTCTAAAATGAAAACAATACAAGATCAACAATAAAAATTTTAGCTAATGAGTGTGATAGTAGATTGGATCAAACAGAAGAAAGTATCAGAAAACTGAGGACAGGACAAAAAAAAATCACCCAAATTGAAGCACAGACTGAACAAAATTTGAAAAAAGAATGAAATGATCATGGTGACATGTGGGATGGTATCAAGCACTCTAACATAAGTGTAAGTGGACTCTCAAATGGAGGTAAGAGAAATAATGATATGTAAAAATTATTTGAAGAAATAGCGACCAAATTTTTCCACATTTAATAAAAATCAACAACCCACATATTCAGGAAGCCATGATCCCTCCATTCAGTGTAAATACAAAAGAAATAAGAACATAGGCACACCGTAGTCTAAATGCTAAAAAACAAAAATAAAGAGAACATTTTTAAAGTAGCCACAAGAGAAAAGCACATTTATATCCAAAGAAACAAAAAAATTAGGAATGATCTCTGTCTTCTCATTTTAAAAAAAAATGGATTTGAAAAAAAAAAAATGGATTTGAGAAACCAATAGAAAGAAGTTTCCAAAATTCTGGGCCTTAAACTAAAAGGATTGAAGCTCTGGTGATCACTTTTTTTTTAAGATTTTATTTAATTTTATTTATTTTTATTTATTTGTTTGTTTAGGTAGGTAGGTAGTTGAGAGAGAGCAAGGGAGCACACGTGAACAGGGAGAGGAGTAGAGAGGGAGGGAAAAGGAGGAAGAAAGAATCTCATGCAGACTCCGTGCAGGGCTCACCTTCAGGATCCTGAGATCACGGCCTGAGCCAAAACCCACAGTCAAACCCTTAACTGACTGGGCCACCAGGGCACCCCTCTGGTGGTCACATTTCTGGTAGGCTGGCATTCAGGATGGGGCAAAGCATTCTTTGGTGGGAATCTGTTAGATGACTCTTTAAATTCTTTCAGAAAGCAATAGGTAGCCATTGCACTTTCCTGAGGTGGTGATATGATAAAACACAATCTGGTGGGGAGAAGTCTTTGCAGTCGGGTGTAGGATGGATTAGAAGAAAAGGAACCAAGATGCAGGAAAATAAGAAATTAAGAAAGTGATGTGTCAATCCAGGCAAGGAGTTATTTTTTGGTCAAAGGTAATAAGTGCTGGACAATAGTGTCATCGAACAAGGCCTGGGCCTCAGATAGCAGACTCAAGAACCTGATCTGTGTGGACATTGCTCCTGGCCCCCAGTCTGAGATGCATCCTCATACTTATCAAGCTCATGGAACCAAGATGGTAGACCCAACAAAACGCTGCTTCATCCATTTACCATGAGAAATACAAATGTCAAGAGTCAGAGAAACTCACAGTTGCAGATCAGCACATTCCCTCTTGGTGTGGGAGGCCAGAGGTCTTGAGGACAATGAATTGAGACCCAGAGAACCTAAGTAAGCCTGAGAAATAGTCTTCAGCTGAAGCAGCCTGAGCCTTCTCACCCAGCACAGGGAGAGTCTTGCCGAGGATCCTCTACCTGCCCTTCTCCTTGGCCCGATCCCCTATATAGTGGACTATGCTCAGATGAATCCTGATGGTGTGGGACTCCCTTTCCCACCACTACCAAGACTGTTTTGTTCTTCACAAATATTAACAAAGTAGATCTGGTTATGATCCAGTCTTGTTGGTCCAAAAACCATGCTATTTTTTTAAAGATTTTGTTTATTCATTTGACAGAACTCACAAGTAGCCAGAGAGGCAGGCAGAGAGAGAGGAAAGGAAGCAGGCTCCCTGCCGAGCAGAGAGCCGGATGCGATGCGGGGCTCGATCCCAGAACCCTGAGATCATGACCTGAGCCGAAGGCAGAGGCTTTAACCCACTGAGCCACCCAGGTGCCCCCATGCTGTCTATTTAAGCCACAAACTCTCCCTTCTGATCTATTGCAGAGGTCCTGTAGACTCTGACTCTCCAACAGAAATCTCATTTCGACTTTTTAAGTTTCTAATTGGCACCTCCTTATGGCCTCCAGGAATGACAACAATGGGGATCTAGGAACAATGGAGAAAAAGTAGCAAAAGAAGCTTCAATCACAGAATTAAAAGCAAAATACAGGATCAGATAAGGGTTGATCAAGAAAAATGGAGCAGGAAACAGATTTTAAAATAAAAAAATTGCTTTTGCCAGCACCAAAATCCTACTGGGCACCAAAATGCCTTGCTTCCAGAAACTGTGGAATGAAAATGGAGTAGGAACTGAAGCTCCATCAGCCCAGGTCTTACAAATCCTCTGCAAATTCCAGAAAGGACCAAGTTGCTCTCCATCTGCATGGCAGGAAATGCAGGCTAAAAGTGAGGGAAGCCCATAGATTCTGTTGGAGTAAAGAGAGTTGAGGTAAAGTCAGGATCTATATAGATTAAAATCCCTCGGAAGCTCAGAGCTGTCTCCCAAGGGGACTTTTATTAAAGGGTTAGTTATTACCTGGGTTTCACTAGGTCAGTAGAAATTATTTTGCTATTCATTCTAAACAGTTCTAAGAGCAAGCATTTCCAGATGGCATATGGTGCTTTTTATACGTCTTATCTATTTACACCCAATTCTGAAATAATTATCTCAATGTTACAGATAAGGTAGTCAAGGCTCAGAGAGGTTAAGGAACTTTCCCAAGTTATGCAGTTAGTGGTCAAGCCAAGCACCTGAATCATGGCAGTCTGGCTCTAGGGCTTGTGTTCCTGTCTCCTTCTCTCTCTCTCTCTCTCTCTCTCACACACACACACATTGTGCCAGGCCCAAGACCTTGGATCCATAGATATCAAGCCCACCAGAAACAGCAGGATAAGTTCTAAGGAAATGCTAAGGCAGAGCCGGTGTCCAGTTTGGCCTGAGGCCTTTTTGCTACGTGGACCAAATGGCATCTGCCTCCAGAATTGACCCTACGATGAGTGAATGTCATCTCACTATGTGTCCCATGCCTGGCATGGCCAGAGCCAGACTACAGGAAGGAGCAACAGAGGAAAGATGCAGCTTTTGTGTCTTTGATACTGTGTTAGTTTGTGGATCTGAGGTCCCTGAACCACCGAAAAGAGAAAGTTCTTTTTTCTTAGCCCACCTAACTTGGCAGATGCTAGCATTATAGCTGAACAGATGTTTTCCCTGGAGAATCTGTTTCCAATACCTTATGATGAAGAATCACCTCCGGAGAATAAACAAATGTACATATGTGTAAGCTCCAGCAAGACAAAACCATCTTTTTCAGATGAGAGACAACAAATGCTCTGTGCTTGGGGAAATAGGTATTAGACAGCCTGGAAGCCACTCAAGGATTTATTTTTAAGTGTCATTCGTATTTGAGGTTTTTCACTGTCCTTCCCTGCTTCCAGCAATTTGCAACTTGGAACATTAATTCTGGACTTTATTGTTTATTTCTCCCAATGAAGTTTGCAGCAAACTGACAAAAGACAATTTTTTAAACCAGGTACACTATATGTGCTTATTTAACATATTTCTGGAGTGCTTGAATTGAAACCAGAGAGAAAGTAGGTAACCTGTATAAACAATGTTTCTTTTTCTAAACACCTGTTAAGTTTTTCTATTGGTTCATTGTTTTGCTGTCTTTTTAAAGGCCAAATTATTCCCGGAGGTACCCAGATGCTCATGCAATTCCTTCCAATATTTACAAATGGTTATAACGGATCAAGCTGATCTGTTTCAAAAGGATGTTGTGGAATTATTAACATCATTTTCTTGAATAATGACATTTCATTCTTCACTGACAATGTCCACTCAGTTGATATTTACATGGTAAATATCTTAGTGTCATGAGCTCTATGAATGAGGAAAAGGCAAGTGGGATGTATATATTACAGTCAATCTTAAATTAAAATCAGCTATGTGTGGTAGGCTAAATAATGGTCCCCAAAGCTAGTTCATATCCGAATCCCCAGAACCTGCGAATGTCACCCTATATGGCAAAGACTTTGCAGTGATTATGTTATAGAGCTTCAGATGGAGAGATTATTCCAAATTACCCTCAAGTATCCTTATAAGAGAGAGCCCGAGGGAAATTGAACACAACAGAAAAGGAGAAACACTGTAACGGCAAAGGAGAGAGAATGGAGTGAGGAAGTCACAAGCCAAGGAAGGCTGGCAGCCCCCAGCAGCTGGAAGAGGCAAAAAATGAATTCTTCCCCAGAGCCTCCAGAAAGTGTGATTCTGCCAGCACCTTGATTTCAGACCAGTAAAACTGATTTTTAACTTCTGGCCTCCAGAAACGTGAAAGAATACCTTTCTGTTGTTTTAGGCCACCAAGTTGGTGGTCATTTGTTACAGCAACCCCAAGAAACAAATACACTATGTTTCTACGTGTTAAGTATAAGCCAATTAGTTGACCCTTAGTGCATTTATTGACAAATACAATACGACACGCACCAGTTATCACCATGTTAGGCCAAAAAAGCCCCCCCCCTTCTTAACTCACATATACTGAACTATATTATACTGTGGGGATTTGAAAGGTTGTTTTTTTTCCCCCTTTTCTTTAGCAAGAGAAAACTCACACAAAAAAAATACCTGAATGTTAGAAAGGAACATGGGACTTAACTTAAGCAATAAGAGCTCTCAGCCAAAAGAAAGGGCACACATCGGTATTAGTCATGCTAAATCACCACCATCACTATCATTATGCCTTTCATAGTACTATGTTTTAAAGCACTCTTCTTAGTACTTTACACATATCGATTCATTTAATTCTTACAAGATGCCTATGAAGTAAGCCCTAATATTATTCCCATTCTACAGATAAGAAACTGACCCAATAAGTGGTTAAATAATTCACATAGCTGGCAAATGTTTGCACATATATTTTATCCAGTGCTCAACAAATGGCTGTTGAAGGACCACTCGTGGATGGGAGTGGGAGTGTAGGCTGTACAGTTTAATTGAGAACATCCTCTTATAAGGTCAAAGGGAAATCAAGTTGACTGACTATACGGAAACCTATGGCAGCCACAGTGTCTGCGCGTTCCTCTTGTCGAGTAACTATTCAGTCAACAAGTGTTTGATTGTATGCTCTTAGGCTGACACTATGAGGTGAACCTGAAGACACTGAACCCTGATCCAAGCTAATGACCATAATTGTCTAACTCTATCTCTGAGTGATCACCGTAATAGTCATGACTAGTTGCAAATTGTAGATATTAAACGGTCTGGCTAACATTAAGAGCAAGAATTACACCCCCCCCCCAAACTCCTCATGGAAACTTTGACAAGGTCCTCTGAGTCCTACAAGCATTCATTTATTTGGTTCTTAAAATCAATTTTATAGAAGTTTGTAACCAATAAAAAGTGAAGGCTAATATGTATACAAACCTAGCATGGGTGAAGGTTATAAACTTAAGAGCATCAATTACTTCAGGATTTATGAATTAATGATATTCTTTTTTCTTGAATTCATATAGAAAAATCAAGATTTTAAGTAAAGCAACAAAAAAAATCATGCAGACAACAGAAATCGGGTCAGACTCCAAGACCTTCTGAAGAGTTTTTTAAAATTTTGTATTATGGAAAATAGACTAATATAATAAATATTATATTTATATAATAGAAATAGACTAATATAATAAATCTCATCAGGCCATTCTTGTTTTATTGTATATGTCTCTCAATTCCCCACTCAATTATTATTTATATACAGTTCTTTATAGGGATAAAAACTGTGTTCATTGAGAAGCAAGAATCTTAACTGTAATTTGGACAAATGTATATGCCTAGGTAAGTCACATTCCATATTTAGATATATTAACATATTCATCATTTCAGGAAGTTCCCCTATGTCCATTTCCAGTCAATTTATACCCCCAACCCAAAGACAATGATTATTTTACTTTTTTTTTCCACACCAAGGATTGTTTTGGCCTATTCTAGAACTCCATAAACGGAATCATGCAGTATATGCTGTTATTACTTCTTTGTGTCTCAGATCTTTGTCTCACAAACATTATGGGCAGTCTGATGTCTGTCATGATACATATGCCAGTAGTTCATTCCTTTTTTTTTTTTTCTGACTAGTATTTCTTGTATGAATATTCCACAATTTATTTCTCTACTCTGTTAAAGTTGGACACTTGAGTTTTTTCAAGTTTTGGGGGTAGTAGTCTGCTATGAACATTTTCACAAACTTTTTGTGTATGAACATGCATTTTCATTTCTCTTGGGTAGATTATCTAAGAGTGGAATTTCTGGGTCAAAGGGTAAGAAGCAGGCTATCTTATAATTAAAAATTAACTTTCTTTGCTTCCCCAAGTGATTTGCAAACATTTCTTTTGACAAAGTCAAAACATCCTTCAAGATTCTTTTTTAGGACACAGACAGTCCCTCAGGAATATACCCTTGTAGTATTAGGTAGCAACATAACATATAAAGATACTACCTGCTAAGAATTTTTTTTTTTTGCAAAATCGCAAGGTGACCCTAATACTTACCTAAAATTGCATTTTGAGAAACATGCCTTATGTAAGATTTCTCATCCTACTCCAGAGCAGCCCCAATTTCCAATACACCTTCCATCTTTCTTGCTTTGAGTCTGCTTTTCATAAGAATGGGCAACTACCATGGTGAATTTGAAAGGTTTAGGGTTTAGCACAGAAGGATAAGGAAAAAAATGGTTTTAGGGATTTAGACTTGGGCGGGGGTTTGAGGGGAGATCTCCCGTGTCAGTCAATTTGACTCACCAGGAGTTATGTTGGAATGACAGTAACAAAGAGGGTATGTTTCTTGGCCCTAGGACAGTGTTCATATGTCGTTAGTCCAAATGTCTCCCTTGAGAACCTGTTCTGGGAGGTGATGGAGAAGATACTGAAGGAAGGAAGTTGGTTATAGTAGTAGAGAATTTAATGATTCCAGCTAATGAGTCCTCACCATTTCTGGATCCCAATACATCTTTTTATTTTAAAGATTTTATTTATTTATTTTAGAGAGACAGAGAGCCAGCAAGAGGAGAAGCAGGGAGAGAGGGACAAGCAGGCTCCACACTGAGCACAGAGCCCAACTCGGGGCTCCATCCCACAACCCCGAGTTCATGACCCAAACCAGAATCAAGAGTCAGACACAATGGACTGAGCCACCTGGTGCCCCTGGTTCCTGGTACATTTTAAAATGAATTTACACTAAGGCCTTTTCAGTTTATTTTCCACTACTAGCCTCCCTTCCCCTAAACTGACTTTCAAGCATAGTATGCATTCAGTCATCCAGAAGAGGTTACCATTTTCCTGCCTAGCAAAAAAAATCTTTGGTATATAAGAAAGGCTACCACACACAACTGCACATAAATCCAGAGAGGATGTATATGTGAGTAGGTGCTTTGTGGAATTGTGTGGTATACAATCCACACAGCCATCTAAGGTGTACAAGATGATATATACATGGGAAAAAACCAAGTATGGAGTCCCATTAAATTAAACTAGATCGATAGAACTTAACAATCATGGTCTTCCTTTATTTTGTAAGTAATTTCACAAATAGTTCAGCCAATTCTGTTCTAGCCTCAATTCTTGGGTTACATTAAGGCTTTGGTTTACAGTCTTTCTTTCTCTACTTTCCGTTCCAGTCTCAGCCCAAACCTGAAAATTTCTCTTCTAGTTCCTTGACTATCTAGGACTCAGATCCACTCCTTCAATTTGGGTTCTCTTAGCCAAATAGCTCAGCTCGGCAATCTTCCACAGATTTTCAATTCTGTGAATTTCTATTAACTTTTTTTTTGCTTATTTTTTATGAAGCTTTTCCTAGTGGAAAATGTTTATAAGAAATTAGATCCAACTGTCACAAGTAGTCATTTTTACTCATTTTTCCTATTCTATTACCCTGTGGTTTAAACATGCAATGTTGCACAAACGAGCTTGGTCCCTAATGCAGTAGTAAAATATTCCTTATTAGCACAAAATATGACACACAGGGTGAAAAACATGCCTACTAAGGGATGAATTGGGTTATAGACAAAGTACAATCTGGTCCTCAATTTTCATGCCTACAAATCATATGAGAAACAGTAGGTTCATAACTTGACTGTTTCATCAGAATCTCGTGAGGATATTCCATAAACCTAGATTCTCAGTCCACTCCCAGATGCATTATGTCTTGGGGTAGGGCTTGAGAATCTTCATGTTTAAAAAACAGCCCCCCCACACACACACTGTTGGTGGGAATGTAACTGGTGCAGCCACTCTGGAGGTTACTCAAAAAGTGAAAAATAAAACTACCTTATGACCCAGCAACTGCACTACTATTTACCTAAAGGATACAAAAATAGAGGTTTGAAGGGTGCATGCATCCCAATGTTTATAGCAGCATTGTCAACAACAGTCTAACTATGGAAAGAGCCCAAGTATCCATCAATTGATGAATGGACAAAGAAGATGTGATACACACACACACAGTGGAACATTACTCAGCCATCAAAAAGAATGAGATCTTGCTATTTGCAGTGACATGGATGGAGCTACAGTGTAGTATGCTAAGCAAAATAAGTCAGAGAAAAACAAATACCATATGATTTCACTCATGTGTGGAATTGAAGAAACAAAACAGATGAACATATGGGAAAGGGGGGAAAAGTTATAGGGAAGCAAACCATAAGAGACTCTTAATGATAGAGAACAAACTGAAGTTTGATGGAGGGAGGTGGGTGGGGGGTGGGCTAAATGGGCAATGGGTATTAAGGAGGGCACTTGTTGTGATGAGAACTGGATGTTGTATGTAAGTGATGAATCACTGAATTCTACTCCTGAAACCAGTATTATACTCTATGTTAACTAATTCGAATTTAAGTTTTAAAAAAACCACTCCTTCAATGAAACATTTTTTTTTCATACTATAAATATCACTGTTTATAAAAAGCAAAGTGGATGAGTCTGGGTCTCATAGAAATGGAGTAAATACATTCTCTCCTATCTCCTCAACAGTTTATAACTAAGAACACTACACAAAATACATCAAGAAGCTATCAGAAGACTATAAAAGAAGAAGTGCAGGTGGATAGGTATAGAAGTCAATACTCACAGGACAACCCAGCAGTGAGTTGCCTGAGTATTTTTTCCCCTGTCTTCTATATCCTGGCTTAAGCTCTGTAGCAACCCCAAACCAAAACAACTAATAGGTAGAGATAAAGTTGGGTTCAGTCACTTTCTCTAACCAGAGAAGCAGGAGTGGGGGACAAACCTCTCCTGACTTGACAGCATGAGCAACAAAATAAGAGTTCCCTGCTCCCAGCAAGATGGATATGGTCCCAAGCTCTTCTCAGTGCCAGCAAAGAAAATGCAGTACCTTTCTCCATTCGTATAGCAGAAGCAGCTCCTGTGGTGTGGAAGGCCTTCCCCCCTCTTTTTTTTTTTAATTTTCCCTTTACTACACTGAGCAAAAGTAGTGGCAATGGGAGAAGCCACAGCAGCCCCACAGGATTTCTTCTTTCATTGTTTTGCCCTAAGTTAGGCCCAGGCACAAGGAGTGCATGAAAATGTAGGGACATTAAAGCTCTGGCTTTCTAGCCAAACTACTAGTAAAAAAAAAAAAGAAAAAAAAAAACCCTGGGAATCAGAGAGAACTATTGAGATGATGAAGCTATCAGTAGGAATTTTTAAATCTCTATATGAAGTACTACCTCAGTCCCAAATTGCTCGTGTGTGTGAAACAAGCTGTAATGAACACAGCAAAGATGGGCAAAACAACAACAACAACAAAAACAACAACAAAAAACCAACCTGAAGAGCACTGCAATGGCTCTGAAAACTGAAATGACATCAGAACTGTAGCCCACAGGAGCTGGTTTAGGACTTGCAGTCTGGATGGAACTGCATTGCATGCCTGCTGAAACAAAATTATAAAAATAACATTCCCTGGAAGATTTTTATAGAAATCAGAGTCTTACAAAATATAGTATTCAAAGTGCCCAAATACAATCCAAAATTCCTCAACATACAAAGATTCAGACAAATTTGAATAATTGTCAAGGGAAAAGGCAATCAACAGATGCCAACCTTGAGATAACCAAATGTTGTAATTACCAGACGATATTTTAGAGCAGCTATTATGATCATGCTATAAGAAGTAAGGGTGAACAATTTTGAAAGAAATGCAAAGATATAAGTGCTCATCTGAGAAACAGAATCTATAAAAGTGAACCAAATGGCATCCTAAGATTGAAAGCTACAATAACAGAAATTTTAAAAATGAAAGGGCTTAACACAATTGTGATGACAGAATTAATAAATTTGATGATACAGTATGAGAAATAATGTGATCTGAAAAATTGAGATAAAAAAACAGAGCCTCTGAGGCCTATGAAACAATATTAAAAGGTCTAATGTTCATATCATGAAATTTTCAAAAAGAGAGGAGAAAAAGAGTTTGAATAAATAGTGACCAAAACTCTCCAAGTTTTTTGGAAAACAAACTTTATACATCTAAGAAGCTCTGAACCCCAAAGAGAATAAACTGAAAGAAAACCATGCTTATACACATCATAAACAAACTGCTGGAAATCAAAGATTAAGATAAAATCTGCAAGGCATCCACAGAAAAACAACATATTACATGTAGAGAACAAAGATCTAAATGAGTACAGATTTTTTCCATCAGAAACCATGGAGACCAAAAGAGTGGAACAATATTTTTAAAGTGCTAAAAGAAAAGACCTGCCTGTCAACCCAGAATACTATATCCTGTGAAAATATCCTTCAGGAATAAAGGGAAAATAAAAATGTTCTCAAAAAAATCTAAGAGAACTCATCACTAATAGACTTGCTTTAAAGAAATTCTTCAAGTAGAAAGGAAATACTGAATAAAGAAAACCTGGAACATCAGTAATGACTAAAAAGCAACAAAAATGGTAAATATCTGCTTAAATAAAATGGATCATTTTTTGTCTTTAACTTAGTGTAACAATAAGCAAAAAATCATAATGCTATCTGATGAAATTTTCAAGACATACAGATATATATGAAAACTTTGTAAAAGGGAAAGACTAAAATTACTATATACTCACAAATTTTCTTTATTTTTGGTGACATGGTAAGTTTTTAATCCTAATTAGATTGTGTAAAATTGGGTGTATATGTGGTATTCCCTACAGCAATCACTGAAAAAATAATTCAAAGACATATAATCAAAAAGATTTAAATGGGAGATTTAAATGGAATTCTAAAAAGTATTTGAATAACTCAAAAAAAAAGAAGAAAGGGAAAACAGAGGAATAAAACACATTGGGGGCGGGAAGAAACACATAAGAGAAAAGCAGATACTAATAAAATGCTACAGCAAAATGCAGTATCAGTAATTATATTAAATGTAAATGGTTTAAACAAACCAATTAAAAGACATTGATATTTAGATTGGATTTAAAAACAACACACACACACACACACACACACACTCACAAAGACACAACTGTATGTTGTCTATAAGAAACTTACTTGAAACATGATGATAAAAGAGGGTTAAAAATGAAAGGGTAGAAAAGGATATAACATGCAAATACTAATCAAAAGGAAAATGGGAGTGTGCATGATAATATTAGAAAAACTACACTTCAGAGCAAGCAAAATAACCAGGTACGAAGAGAAACACTATATAATGATTCATCAAGAAGACATAAAAACTCTGTGTATGCAACTGCCAACAGACCTTCAAAATAAATGAAGCAAAAACTGACAACTGAAAAGAGAAACAAATTCAAAATGGTATCTGTGCATTTCAACATTCCTCTCTAAGAAATTGATAGAATGAGTAACCATAAAATCAGCAAAGATATTAAAGAATAAATAACATCATCAACTAACTGGATCTAATTGACACTTATACAATCTTCCTCCCAACAACAAGAGAATATATACTCTTTTCAAGTGTTCATGGAAATATTTACCAAATTAAACCATAGGTTAAGCCACACAACAAACTTTGTTAAATTTAGAACAACTAAGGTTACTCAAAACATGTTCTCTGGACATAACATGGTTAAACTAGAAATTGATAACAGAAGGATATCTAGGAAATCTCTAAATATCTGGAAATTAAGCAATACACTAGTATATAATCCATAGTTCAAAGAGGAAGTCTCAAGAAAATCAGAAAATATTTTGAATTGAATAAAATAGAAATAAATTATATTACAATATGTGAGATGCACCCAAAGTAGTGTTACAGAAAATTTTATAGCATTAAGTGCTCACATTAGAAAAGTCTTACACCATGTATAGAGAGTTGAGTCACTATGCTGTACACCTGAAAATAATGTAACACAATCTGTCAACTATACTTTAAAAAATGTTTAAAAAGAGAAAGAAAAGGAAGGTCTCAAGTCAATAACTTAAACTTCCAAATTAAGAGATAAAAAAGGACAAGAATCATAAAGCAAGCAAATGGAAGGATATAGCAAAGAGAAGAGAAAAAATTGATAAAATTGAGAACAGAGAAAACAACAGTAACAGTAAAACAGAAAAGTAAAACAATAGATAATATCAATTAAGCAAAAAGCTGATACTATGAAAATATCAATAAAACTAATAAACCTCTAGCTTGGTGATCAAGTAAAAGAGAGAAGACACATATGATAAATATCAAGAATTAAAGAGGAGATGTCATTACTGACTCATAGACATTAAAGGACAATGAAAGAATGCTGAAAAGAATTCTATGCACATAAATATGAGAGTTTGGATAAACTAGACCATTTCCTTGAAAGGCAAAGCCCACCAAAACTCACCATAAGAAAAAATAAATAACTTGAATAACCTTGTGTCTATTAAAAAATTGATTTCATAGCTAAAATTCTTCCAAAAAAAGAAAAGGCCAGACCCAGTTAATTTCACTGTAGAATTCTACTATGCCTTTAAGAAGATCAGGGGACACTTTTAAATTCATTTGATGAGTCACCATTACTCTGATATAAGAACCAAATAAAGAGAATACCAGAAAAGAGAACTGTAAACCACATCCCTCTTAAAATAGATAAAAAATCTTCAACAGAATTTTAGCTATTTAACCCAACAATATGGTAAAATACATCACACCAAGTGGGATTTATTTCCAGGAATGCAAGGAAGGTTCAACAATGGAAAATCAGTCAATGCAATCCACTGTATTAACAGATTTTTTAAAAAATGATTATACTTAAGGGGCACCTGGGTGGCTCAGTGGGTTAAAGCCTCTGCCTTCGGCTCAGGTCATGATCCCAGGGTCTTGGGATTGAGCCCCACATCAAGCTCTCTGCTCAGTGGGGAGCCTGCTTCCTCCTCTCTCTGCCTGCCTCTCTGCCTACCTATGATCTCTCTCTGTGTCAAAAAAAAGAGATTACACTTAAAAAATGCAGAAAAAATCATTTGACAAAATTCAACATCCATTCATGATTAAAAATTCTCAGTGGGCAAGAAATATAAGGGATCTTCTCAACCTGATAAAAGACAGTTAAAAAACCCTATAGCTAACATCATACTTAATGGTGGAAGACTGAATGATTTCTCCCTAAGACTAGGATCAGGGCAAGGATGCCCACTCTCATCAGTCTTACTCAGTATCATACTGGAAGCATTAGCAAGTATAATGAACCAAGAAAAAAAAATAAAAGCTTTACATATTGGAGAGGAATTGATAAAACTATCCATATTCCCAGATGACATGATTGCCTACATAGAGAATCTCAAGTGATCTTCAAAAAAAGCACTTAAAGTTACTGAGTTTGGCAAGTTCACAGATACCAGATAAACATTGAAACCCCTATATTTCTACACATTAACAATGAACAATTAGAAACCAAAATTTTAATAATACTACTTACAATAGCCCCCCCAAAAGTTTTAGGTATAAATCTAAGAAAATATATTCCAGATCTACACATGGAACTAAATAAAAATAAAAATACAACTTACCAAATTTGTGATAGGTGGGCAAAAGTAGTGTGCATAGGGAAATTTGTTGCATTAAATATATATTAAGAAAAGAAAGATCTAAAATCAATAACCTAAGAATCCACATTAGGAAAATAAAGAAAGAACAATTTAGGTCTAAAGCAAGGAGAAAGAAAGAAGTAGTAATAAAAATTAGAGCAGAAACCAGTGAAATTGAAAATAGAAAATTAATAGGGAAAAGCAACAAAACCAAAAGTTGGTTCTTTGGAAAGACAAAATTGAAAAATCTCTAGCCAGGTAACCAAGGAAAAAAGAGAAAATGTAAATTGCTAATATCAGAATGAATGATGGGCCATAATTGTCAATCCCATGGGCAATAAAGGAATACTATGAACAACTCTATGCCCACGTATTTGATAACTTAGACCAAGTCCTTGAAATATGCAAACTACCAAAACTCACAAAAGGAGAAGTAGGTATGCTAAATAATCTCATTTAAAAACTGAATCAACATTAGTAACCTTCTAAAAGAATGCATCAGGCCAGATAATTCCATGGGTGAATTCTCCTAAATCTTTAAGGAAGAAATAGTAGCAATTCTCCACAATATCTCTCAGAAAATGGAACCAGAGGGAATACTTCCTTTTTTATCTATGAAGCCATATTTAACTTAATACCACAAGACCCTACAAGAAAGGAAAGCTGTAGACAAGTATCTCTCATTAACATAAATGCAATAATCCTCAACAAAATATTAACATTAAATCCAACAATGTATTAAAAAAAATACACCATTACCAAATGGTATTTATTCCAGGTATGCAAGGCTGGTTCAACATTCAAAAACCAATCAGTATAATCTATCACATCAGCAGGCTAAAGAATAAAAAATCATGATTATATCAATATGTGAAGAAAAAGCTTTTGATAAGTCCCCAGAACTCATTTTTTAAGATCTATTTCTTTATTTGAGAGAGAGAGAACAGGGAGAGGGGGAAAATCTCAAGCAGAGTTCCCACTGACTGGGAAGCCCAACATGGAGCTGAGATCATTGGACACTTAACCAACTGAAGCTACCCAGACAACCCCCCAGCACCCATTTCTGATAAAAGCTCCCAGCAAACTAGGAAATAGAGAGGAACACTGCAGCTTGGTAACACAACTTGGTAAAGAGCATCTACAAAATAGTTGCAGCTACAATCATACTCGAGACTGGACCTCAGTATGGACAATTTCCCCCAAGATCAGAAACAAGACAAGGATGTCCTCTCTCACCACTCCTATTCAATATCCTATTAGAAGTCCTAGGTAAAGAATAAGGTAAGAATAAGAAATAAGAGTACATAGATTGGAAAGGAGGAGACTTTTTTGCATATAACCTGATTATCTATGTATAAAATTTAAAATATCTACAAAAAATTTCCTAGAAGTAGTAAGCAAGCATAACAAAGTCACAGGATGGAAAAAATTAGAAAAGTAGACATCTCCCAAATTTAAAGTTTTTAAAATTTTTACTCTGAGAAGGTGAGAGTAAATGAAAAGACAAAGCCACAGACTGAGAGAAATTTTTGAAAGTCACATATCTGACAAAAGACATATCTCAATAATCTGAGATAAACCAATTTTATTTTTATTTTCTTAAAGATTTTATGTATTGATTTGAGAGATAGAGCAAGAGAATGAGCATTGGGGAGGGGCAAAGGTAGGGAGCAAGAGAGAGAGAGAGGCAAACTCCTACGGAGCAGGTTGCTCAACGTGGGGCTCAATCCCAGGACCTGGAGAGCATGACCTGAGCCAAAGGCAGATGCTTAAACTACTGAGCCCCCCAGGTACCCCTGAGATAAACCAATTTTAAAAACTGGGCAAAAGATTTTAGTAGATATTTTATCAAAGAAGATGTATGGATACCAAATAAACACATGAAAAATGCTCAACATTCTTAATCATTAAGGATATGCAAATTAAAACTACAATGGGATACAATTATACTCCTATTAGAATGGCTAAAAAAACAAAATGATATTATTTAGGGCCAATGAGCCTGCAAAGCAACTATGATTCTCAGGTGTTGCTGGTTAGAATGCCAAATGGCACAACCACTAAGGAAAGCAGTTTGGCTCTTTCCTGTAAATTTAAACACACACTTATCTATGACCCAGAAGTCCCACTCCTAGGCATTCACCCTACAGAACTGAAGCTTACATGCACACAAAATACTGGACATGAACATTTATGGCAGAATAATTTGTAGTGGTGAAAATCTGGAATCAACCCAAACATGCCTGATTCTGTGAATACACATAGTGTAGTGAGCAATAAAAAGGAACAAACTACTGCTAGCTGCAACAGCGTGAATGAATCTCAACTACAATGTGCTAATTAGAAGACACCAGTCTCAAAAGGTTATATACTATATGATTTCATTAATACAGCATCCTTAAAAGGCAAAATTAGAGGGACAGAGAACCCATCACTGTGGTTGCCAGGGGTCATAGGTAGGACAAGTGTTTGACTGCAAAGAGGTAGAAGGAGGGAATTTGGGGAAGTGCTGGGATTGTTCTATATCCCATTAGTGGTGGTTACAAAAATCTATGCACATGCTAAAATTCTACTATATGTAGCTTAAAATAGTAATGCAAAATAATAAACAAGTCAGATATTTTAATAAATCCAATAAAGATAATTTAAAAAGAAACTCAAGCAAAGCAAGAAAAAGCATCATGGAAGTATATATCAACATGTAGTTGGTCCCAGCTTCCTCTTAGAGAGACAGGGTCTGTTTCCCTCTGTTTGACACGTCTTTCTTTTTTTTCAAGTAATAATTATAAAGTTCTAATACTGCTGTTACTGATTGGAAGTATTCATAAAAATGAAGGCTACAGGCTGTTAAAATAATCTCTAAAACCTGAATCAACTCAGGTGAACTAAATCTATTGCATAGTCAGTATAAGTAATTGTGTAGAAACCCATCATTAAGACAACCCTAAAACCCTTGAATCAAAAAATGATGTTAAGAGGCCACATAGAGACACGACCTAGGATTAAAGAAAAATTGTTCTGCCAGATAGCATCTCAAATTTTTTCATATTTGTAAAGGGTAATGATACTTTTTATTCCTGTAATATTGACTACAACTTCTTTTTTTTAAGATTTTATTTATTTATTTGACAAACAGAGACCACAAGTAGGCAGAGAGGCAGGCGGGGGGGGGGGGGAGAAGGCTCCCCACTGAGCAGAGAGCCCAATGTGGGGCTCGATCCCAGGACCCTGGGATCATGACCTGAGCTGAAGGCAGAGTCTTTTACCCACTGAGCCACCCAGATGCCCCTTGACTACAACTTCTGAAAGTAACCAAACATTGCCATTTTAAAAAAGGGTTTCCAAACAACTAGGTGAATTCTTCCCAATCCAGAGGAGGAAAATATTTGTAGTGAATCCAGTTTGAATAACATGGTGGTCTTGTTTTTGCACTTAGCCAAAATGGTTTCATCAATCACAGGAAATGACACTTCCGACACAAAGAAAATAAGATGTAAATTAGCTAGAGGAAAGAACAGAGCAGGGACTATTCCATTTGGAATAAGAAAGACTCAGAAAAGCAAATTGTTATGCAGGAGTTATGATCCTATTGCATTTTCATCACCTAATTTCCAAATGACTTGCAGCCTTCCTTCTAATTATGAAATCTGCATTATTAGACTTGCTAGAACTGGCCTAGAGGGAAGAGAATCATCTGGCAAAGGTTGAAAGACAGCAACTCTTCAGGAATCTGGTGCTTCTCCCTATAGAAGCACTGGTCAGTGGAAACACAATGTTAGCCACATATGTAATGGCAAATGTTCCTGTAGTCACACTAGAAAAAGAAAAGGAAAGAGGTGAAATTCATTTTAATAATATTTGTATTTAATCAATTATATCCAAAATAATATTTCAACATGTAATAAAATGAAAATTATTAATGAAATTTTACATTTTTTTCATACTATGCCTTCAAAACCCAGTATCTATTTTATACTCACGGTATATCTTAGTTAAGAGTAGCCACATTTCAAGTACTCAGTAGCCCCATATAGCTAATGGCTGCCATGAAGAGTGCAGCTCTAAAGTGTTTATACCCATGGAAAATGTGAGACAGGATCATTTGCTTCAATCGGTCTTTGGAACTAAGAATGGATACTTAGAAGAGAAGACAGACTGGAAGAAAGTTGAGCAAACTGACTTGCCTGAAAAAGATAAAATATATGATTGGGCTTTAGTACAACCAATATTATTGTTTATCCTTCTTAAGGGTCACAACAGATAACAGGTCCTATGTTGTGTTTCCTTTGAGAATAAGCTAGAAACTCGCTTGCACCTTGAAGCCTTTCCTGACGAGGCCCATCTTTTTATTCACCAGTTGGTCACCTGACTTTTGTCTCTTTACCTCTTCATTTTCTGCCCTGTCCGATCCATGACAGGTAGTGAGGTACAGTGGAGAGTATAGAGCCTCTGAGAGAAAAGGATTAAGAAGTACCCCTCCAGGCTCTGCCTCTGCTTAATATCTCTTAAACTCATTATCCCTATCCTTGCCACTAAAAGTGCCCACCAAGAAAGTCAGTCAATGGAAAGGTGGCAGGGTATGTAACAGGAGAGTCTCAGCATCCCATGGGTGAAACCCAGAATTAACAGAGGCATTTTCCTGCCCTGCTTTTTAGCCTGTTCATGGCACTAAGTTTCTACATGGAATTCTCTCTGAACATTCTAGAATTACTCAGTGCCTATGTCCACTGCTGTGATTTACCGGCTAGAGTAGTCTCTGCCTGATACTAATGATTGCCTAAAGCATGCCCCAACTTGCTCTTCCTGTCAGTTTCTGAGATCAGCCTGCCCAGGTGTTCTTGCTGGGCCTAGTCTCTGCAGCTATTTCAATTTGCCAAACTTCCATTCTTCCTGTTGGAGGTCCTACAATTCCACGCCAGTCTTGAGCCCGCTAAGAGTATGAAAACTTGCCAGGTATATTACACTGAGCAAATAAATCAACCTCAGTTTCCTCACATGTGAAGTAAGAATAAATAGTATTTACCTTACAGGGTTATTGTGAGGATCAATGAGACAACAATGCATGAGAAAATGCTTTGTAAATTAAGGAAGCATTAGTTATTAAGTTTGCTTCGTACTTACTATCCTCACAGTGTTGTCCTCATAGGTAACACTTTAATAACTACCAATATTGTAGATACAGTGCTTACATTCCTAAAATTTTTATATAACACTCCTTGAATGGGAGTTCAGGGTGTAATTTAACTAGTTATCATATAAGAAATTCAAAAGAGAGGCAAGAGAAAGATGGGAAATAAAATTATTGAAGTCAAGAGCACCATATATGATTTTCATACCTTGGGATTTTTGTTCTGAAATGTTAGCCCTTCCATAAACTCCCTTGATCAAATTTATGTTCTGTGGTTAATACCTCAGATGGCAGGCCTAAGTGATAATGTGAAAATTATATTTTTATTCTTGGGTAAACTTTGGAGCAAGCTGGGTTATAGTCAACATTGAAAAAAAAAAAGTTTCTTCAATAATTTCCAGAAAAAGAAATACCAGCAAGCACAGCTTACTTGTGTAGTGAGACAGGAAGTTTGTAAGTCCCCTCATCAAATTAAAAACTATAAAAAGCCAGATTTAGAGTTGACGTCATAGCATCCCCACCCCAACCAAAACCCTACAAATCTAGGCAGAGACTCAGTTGTACTTCTGATGGTATTTAAACTTGAAAGAAGAAACTATTTCAATTCCCTTTCAGAAGAAATTGATCTGGACACCAGCAGAGAAATTAAAACCAGCTTAACTCATGGAGATTTCCTAAACTCATCACATTTTCCTAGAAAAGGGGAGAAGGAGATTTACTGCCTTCTTGTATAATTTGTATAAACTCAGTCGGCAAGCATGCTGGGACGTTAAGGATGGTTTACCAGTGGAAAGTGATAAGATATTCCCTACCTATAAGCAAAGCCTTGGCTCGGGACACTAATTCAACAGTGAAGACTCTTGGGCTTCATCAGCCAACAGGTAAACCACCTCACCCATGGCCATGCAGCAGACACTGACTCAGTGTAAACTGGTGTCCCTTACCAATCTGTTCAAATGTGTGGCCAAGGGGAGGCATGTAGTCATTTTGCACTAGTTAGATCCAGGCAGGAAAAATTCACCCGATGTGGTTCAAATGAAAAGACTTTTTTTGAAAGTCTACTTACAAAATTATGAGAATTGAGAAAACAAATAAGGGACATTGAGTCACCCAGAGACTAGCACTAGCTGGAAGCCATTATCATCCTCAGACCTCCAGTACAAGAGAGCTAGACTCGGAGGAGCCTCCTGGTGGGAGCAAAGGCCCAGGAGAGTTGCTGCTGAGCATTGATGGAATTCCAGAGCCTCCACTCACCTAACCCACGGGTCAGCAAACATTTTCTACAAAGGGCCAGGTAGTGAATATTTTAGGCTTTGTGAGCCATGCAGTCTGCATGACAACTGCTCAAGCCTACAGTTGTAGCATGGAAACAGCCATAGACAATAAGTAAATGAGTGATCAACAAAACTTTGTTTCAATAAAACTTTATCTACAAAAACAGAGTGGATGGAATTTGACCCATCTGCCAAAAATCTAACCTAAAGGGAGCTATTTAAAATACTTCCCGCATACTTCAAACTCTTTACTCATTATTGCTGATATCAGAAATAAAACAATCAATAAGAAATATTAAATTTTTAATATTTATAAAGAACTGCAGCCAATAGGAGATACTCAAACTGAGAAATACCAGCTAATACTATTGGGTAGTCTTCAAGTAACATTTGTATCTCTCAGCCGTGTTAACAATACCACATAAAATCATGTGTAAAAATTGCCATGTTAAGGACTTATTTTGCTCCCAAAACTTATTTCTTGAACCACAACTCAAAGGATTTGCTTCAAGTATACTGTGCATATGAAATGACCAATGGTTATTTTATTTGCAAGCATGACTCACCATTGGCAGGCAATAGGGCCAAAAACACACACTTGTTAAGTGACAATGGCTACAAGGAGGACCAAATGATCACTTTTCTACATAGTTCTGCCCTGAAAATGTCGACCTAAACCTCCCACCCAGTGTGTCAGCCTTTTCTGCTCTTGCCTTCCATTTGATGACAGTGGATTCCTTCAGAACAGTGACATCTCTTTATTGGTTGCTGAACTCAAATTCTTGCAGGGGGATTATATTATAATACATGTTCTCACTTTCCTGATTTCTCAGCTGATTCTTCAGAGGATTCCAGATTCAGACACTATGTGTTTCTTGGGTGATGTCAGAAAAGAAATCTCACATGAAAACTCTACCACACCCAACATAGATTGGGCTGATGGTAACTCTACTTGTTTCTACCCAGACTACTCATGCAACAGGGCTTAATGAACTGCCATACTGGGCCTCACAGGTGTAGGGTCTTGGTAACAGGTCTAAGATCCTTCTGTCCCTGTGGGGTAGAGCAACTATGTAACCACCTAAATCTGGTTCACTTCAGAGCTAGTCAGACTATGGGCATTAGACCTCATTATCTATAGAAGAACCTGAAAGAAGAATTGAGTTTCCTGATAGTCACGATGTCATAAATTGGGACAAAACTTCCCATGAGGTGTAATGCTAGAGAAGAAGAATTCCAATCAGGATGTTCCATCATAAGAATGACTTTCCAGCTCCCGAATATGTGTTTGGTTCAATGACATTAGGGAAAATGGTCATTTTTTTAAAGAGTAGAATGACTTGCATTTTTAATTCCTGAATGGAAAACACATGCTTTATTTTTTAAAAAAGATTTTATTTATTTTTTGTCAGAGAGAGGGAGAGAGAGAGAGCACAAGAAGGGGGAACAGCATGCAGGAAAAGTAGGCTCCCTGCTGAGCAAGGAGCCTGATGCAGGACTCAATCCCAGGACCCTGGGATCATGACTTGAGCTGAAGGCAGACGCTCAATTGACTGAGCCACCCAGTCATCCCAAAACATGTGCTTTATTGTTGAAGAGCCAGCTCTATGTACTAGTTGGCCGTGATTCCATCTTTTCACCAGTACCCTTCTCCCACCTCCTGAAACTTTTCTCAGTAGGAATTCAGGATCTCCAGGTTGCCTTTTCAATGGTACATTCATTTATTCATTCAACAAATGGTTATGGAGTGTTTATTATATGCTAGGCACTCCACTGGTCTCTGAAGATAAACTATACACAATCCTGCTGTCATGGAGCTTATAGTATATATAATAGGGGAGATAAGCAATGCATAAATAATTATGCAGCATAATTAGTCAAATAATCTAGTCCCCTAAATAATACAAATTACAAACAAGGAGACATGCTATGAGAAGTGACTAGGTATATAATGGGGAGGGTGGAGTGTATCAAGAACAGGGACAGCAGACACAAAGGCAAGAGGCAAGAAACACTACGTGAGTTCTTTTTTTAAAAAAATTTCTTACTTTTTTATAAACATATAATGTATTATTATCCCCAGGGGTACAGGTCTGTGAATTGCCAGGTTTACACCCTTCACAGCACTCACCATAGCACATACCCTCCCCAATGTCCATAACCCCACCCTGCTCTCCCAAACCGCCTCGCCCCAGCAACTCGTCCCAGCAACCCTCAGTTTGTTTTGTGAGGTTAAGAGTCACTTACGGTTTGCTCCCTCCTAATCCCATCTTGTTTCATTCATTCTTCTCCTACTGCCTTAACCACCCTTGTTGCATCTCCACTTCCTCATATCAGGGAGATCATATGATAGTTGTCGTTCTCCGATTGACTTATTTCGCTAAGCATGATACCCTCTAGTTCCATCCAAATCATCACAAAAAGAAATTTCATTTCTTTTGATGGCTGCATAGTATTCCATTATATATATATGCGCCACATCTTCTATATCCATTCATCTGTTGATGGAAATCTAGGTTCTTTCCACAGTTTGACTATTGTGGACATTGCTGCTATAAACATTCAGGTGCACGTGCCCCTTTGGATCACTACGTTTGTATCTTTAGGGTAAATACCCAGTAGTGCAATTGCTGGGTCGTAGGGTAGCTCTATTTTCAACTTTTTGAGGAACCTCCATGCTGTTTTCCAGAGTGGTTGCACCAGCTTGCATTCCCAACAACAATGTAGGAGGGTTCCCCTTTCTCCGCATCCTCACCAGCATCTGTCATTTCCTGACTTGTTAATTTTAGCCATTTTGACTGGTGTGAGGTGGTATCTCATTGTGGTTTTTATTTGTATTTCCCTGATGCTGAGTGATATGAAGCACTTTTTCATGTGGCCATCTGGATGTCTTCTTTGCAGAAGTGTCTGTTCATGTCCTCTGCCCATTTCTTGATTGGATTATTTGTTCATTCGGTGAGTTTGATAAGTTCTTTATAGATTTTGGATACTAGCCCTTTATCTGATATGTCATTTGCAAATATCTTCTCTCATTCTGTCAGTTGTGTTTTGGTTTTGTTAACTGTTTCCTTTACTGTGCAAAAGCTTTTGATCTTGATGAAATCCCAATAGTTCATTTTTGCCCTTGCTTCCCTTGCTTTTGGCAATGTTTCTAGGAAGACGTTGCCGCGGCTGAGGTTGAAGAGGTTGCTGCCTGTGTTCTCCTCAAGGATTTTGATGGTTTCCTTTCTCACATTGAGGTCCTTCATCCATTTTGAGTCTATTTTCATGTGTGGTGTAAGGAAATGGTCCAATTTCATTTTTCTGCATGTGGCTGTCCAATTTTCCCAACACTATTTGTTGAAGAGGCTGTCTTTTTTCCACTGGACATTCTTTCCTGCTTTGTTGAAGATTAATTGACCATAGAGTTGAAAGTCTATTTCTGGGCTCTCTATTCTGTTCCATTGATCTATGTGTCTGTTTTTGTGCCAGTACCACCATACTGTCTTGATGATGACAGCTTTGTAATACAGCTTGAAGTCCGGAATTGTGATGCCACCAACTCTGGCTTTCTTTTTCAAAATTCCTTTGGCTATTCGAGGTCTTTTCTGGTTCCATATAAATTTTAGGATTATTTGTTCCATTTCTTTGAAATAAATGGTTGGGATTTTGATAGTAATTGCAGTAAATGTGTAGATTGCTTTAGGTAGCATAGACATTTTCACAATATTTGTTCTTCCAATCCATGAGCATGGAACATTTTTCCATTTCTTTGTGTCTTCCTCAATTTCTTTCATGAGTACTTTATAGTTTTCTGAGTATAGATTCTTTGTCTCTTTGGTTAGGTTTATTCCTAGGTATCTTATGGTTTTGGTGCAATTGTAAATGGGATTGACTCCTTAATTTCTCTTTCTTCTGTCTTGTTGTTGGTATAAAGAAATGCAACTGATTTCTGTGCATTGATTTTATATCCTGACACTTTACTGAATTCCTGTACAAGTTGTAGCAGTTTTGGAGTGGAGTCTTTTGGGTTTTCCACATATAGTATCATATCATCTGCAAAAAGTGATAGTTTGACTTCTTCTTTGCCAATTTGGATGTCTTTAATTTCTTTTTGTTGTCTGATTGCTTAGGCTAGGACTTCTAGTACTATGTTGAATAGCAGTGGTGATAATGGCGATCCCTGCCGTGTTCCTGACCTTAGCAGAAAAGCTCTCAGGTTTTCTCCATTGAGAATGATATTTGCTGTGGGTTCTTCATAGATGGCTTTGATTATATTGAGGTATGTGCCCTTTATCCCTACACTTTGAAGAGTTTTGATCAGGAAGGGATGCTGCACTTTGTCTAGTGCTCTTTCAGCATCTATTGAGAGTATCATATGGTTCTTGTTCTTTCTTTTATTAATGTATTGTATCACATTCATTGATCTGTGGATGCTGAACCAACCTTGCAGCCCTGGAATAAATCCCACTTGGTCGTGGTGAATAATCCTTGTGATGTACTGTTGAATCCTATTGGCTAGTATTTTGGTGAGAATTTTCGCATCTGTGTTCATCAAGGATATTGGTCTATAGCTCTCTTTTTTGATGGGATCCTTGTCTGGTTTTGGGATCAAGGTGATGCTGGCCTCATAAAATGAGTTTGGAAGTTTTCCTTCCATTTCTATTTTTTTGGAACAGTTTCAGGAGAATAGGAATTCATTCTTCTTTAAATGTTTGGTAAAATTCCCCTGGGAAGCTGTCTGGCCCTGGGCCTTTGTTTGAAGATTTTTGATGACTATTTCAATCTCTTTACTGGTTATGGGTCTGTTTAGGTTTTCTATTTCTTCCTGGTTCAGTTGTGGTAGTTTATATGTCTCTAGGAATGCATCCATTTCTTCCAGATTGTCAAATTTGTTGGCATAGAGTTGCTCATAGTATGTTCTTATAATTCTTTGAGTTTCTTTGGTGTTGATTGTGATCTCTCCTGTTTCATTCACGATTTTATTTATTTGGGTCCTTTCTCTTTTCTTTTTGATAAGTCTGGCCAGAGGTTTATCAATCTTATTAATTCTTTCAAAGAACGAGCTCCTAGTTTCGTTGATCTGTTCTACTGTTCTTTTGGTTTCTGTTTCATTGATTTCTGCTCTGATCTTTATTATTTCTCTTCTCCTGCGAGGTTTAGGCCTTCTTTGTTGTTCTTTCTCCAGCTTCTTTAGGTGTACGGTTAGGTTGTGTATTTGAGACCTTTCTTGTTTCTTGAGAAAGGCTTGCATCACTATATATTTTCCTCTCAGAAGTGCCTTTGCTGTGTCCCACAGAGTTTGAACCATTGTGTTTTCCTTATCATTTGTTTCCATGAATTTTTTCAATTCTTCTTTAATTTCCTGATTGACCCATTCATTCTTTAGAAGGATGCTGTTTAGTCTCCATGTATTTGGGTTCTTTCCAAATTTCCTCTTGTGATTGAGTTCTAGCTTCAGAGCATTGTGGTCTGAAAATATGCAGGGAATGATCCCAATCTTTTGGTACCAGTTGAGACCTGATTTAGGATCGAGGATGTGATCTATTCTGGAGAGTGTTCCATGTGCACTAGAGAAGAATGTGTATTCTGCTGCTTTGGGATGGAATGTTTGGAATATATCTTTGATGTCCATCTGGTCCAATATGTCATTTAAGGCCTTTATTTCCTTGTTGATCTTTTGCTTGGATGATCTGTCCATTTCAGTGAGGGGAATGTTAAAGTCCCCTACTATTATTGTATTATTGTTGATGTGTTTCTTTCATTTTGTTATTAATTGGTTTAGATAGTTGGCTGCTCCCATGTTAGAGGCATAGATATTTAAAATTGTTAGATCTTCTTGTTGAACAGACCCTTTGAGTATGATATAGTGTCCTTCCTCATCTCTTACTATAGTCCTCGGCTTAAAATCTAATTGGTCTGATATAAGGATTGCCACCCCAGCTTTCTTCTGATGTCCATTAGCATGGTAAATTGTTTTCCACCCCTCACTTTAAATCTGGAGGTGTCATCAGGTCTAAAATGAGTTTCTTGTAGGCAGCATATTGATTTTTTTTTTATCCATTCTGATACCCTGTGTCTTTTGATTGGGGCATTTAGCCCATTAACATTCAGGGTAACTATTGAGAGATATAAATTTAGTGCCACTGTATTGCCTGTAAGGTGACTGTTACTGTATATTGTCTCTGTTCCTTTCTGATCTACTACTTTTAGGGTCTCTCTTTGCTTAGAGGGCCCCTTTCAATATTTTCTATAGCGCTGGTTTGGTGTTTGCAAATTCTTTCAGTTTTTGTTTGTCCTGGAAGCTTTTTATCTCTCTTTCTATTTTCAATGATAACCTAGCTGGATATAGTATTCTTGGCTGCATGTTTTTCTCGTTTAGTGCTCTGAATATATCATGCCAGCTCTTTCTGGCCTGCCAGGTCTCTGTGGATAAGTTTGCTGCCAATCTAATATTTTTACCATTGTATGTTACAGACTTCTTTTCCCAGGTGGCTTTTAGGATTTTCTCTTTGTTGCTAAGATTTGTAAATTTTACTATTAGGTGGCGGAGTGTGGACCTATTCTTGTTGATTTTATGGGGGTTCTCTGTGCCTCCTGGATATTGATGCTTGTTCCTTTTGCCATATTAGGGAATTCTCTACAATAATTCACTCCAATATACCTTCTGCTCCCCTCTCTCTTTCTTCTTCTTCTGGAATCCCAATTATTCTAATGTTGTTTCATCTTATGGTGTCACTTATCTCTCAAATTCTCCCCTCATGGTACAGTATTTGTTTGTCCCTCTTTTGCTCAGCTTCTTTATTCTCTGTCATTTGGTCTTCTATATCACTAATTCTTTCTTTTGCCTCATTTATTCTAGCAGTAAGAACCTCCATTTTTTATTGCACCTCATTAATAGCTTTTTTTGATTTCAACTTGGTTAGATTTTAGTTCTTTTATTTCTGCAGAAAGGGCTTTTATCTCTCTGGAGAGAGTTTCTCTAATATCTTCCATGTCTTTTTCGAGCCTGGCTAGGACCTTGAGAATCGTCATTCTGAACTCTAGAGCTGACATATTACCAATGTCCATATTGATTAGGTCCCTAGCCTTCAGTACTTCCTCTTGTGTTTTTTTTTTTTTTTTTTTTTTTGTGGTGAGTTTTTCTGCCTTGTCATTTTGTCCAGATGAGAATATTTGAAGGAGCAAATAAAATACGAATAGGATTGCAAAGACCCCAGGAAAATGTGCTTTAACCAAACCAGAAGAGACCCCAAATTGTGGGGGGGGGGAAGGAGTTAAAAAGAAGTTCAAAAAAATTTTTAAAAGAAAACAAATAAAGAAAAATATAAAAAAGAATATATATATATATTAGACAGGTGACTAGAACAGGGTCACCCCCTTAATTTTAGGAGTATTTTGATCTCTTAGAAGAAACTACCTCCCAAAATTTTAAAGAATGAAAAACATATATAAGGATAAACACAATGAAGGGATGGAATATGTCTATAAAGATGAAAAAAAAAGATCTTTTTTTAATTTCTAAAAAAGGAGTTGATAAAGTAAGTTGATTGGGAGAATAAAGAAAAAGAAAGTGGAGCGAATTTGCTCGGGCTGGAGACTAGAACAAGCCCGGAGCTAGATTTAGGGTATATTTTGATGTATTAATAAAAGTTGTACCCCAAATATTTTGGAAGAATAAACCCTATCAGTATACAAAAAATAAAGTTAGATACAATGAAGGATAAAATATGACTATAAGAATGAAGGTTCAAAAAAGATTATTATTTTTTTTAAAGATTTTATTTATTTATTTATTTGACAGAGAGAAATCACAAGAAGGCATAGAGGCAAGCAGAGAGAGAGAGAGGAGGAAGCAGGCTCCCCGCTGAGCAGAGAGCCCGACGCGGGACTCGATCCCAGAACCCCGAGATCATGACCCGAGCCAAAGGCAGCGGCCCAACCCACTGAGCCACCCAGGCGCCCAAGATTATTATTTTTTTAATGAAAGGTATTGTTAAGATAAACTAGTTAAAAAAATATTAAAAGAGGAAAGGGTAAAAGTTAAAAAAAATTTAGCAGAAGAAAAAAATTTTAAAAAAATTAATTAACTGCAAGACTAAAGAATCATGGGGAGAAAGCCATGAATTCCATGCTTTGCTTTCTCCTCCTCTGGAATTCCACTGTTCTTGGTAAGTGAACTTGGTCTTGGCTGGATTTCTTGTTGATCTTCTGGGGGAGGGGCCTGTTGTAGTGATTTTCAAGTGTCTTTGCCCGAGGCAGAATTACACCACCCTTACCAGGGGCCAGGCTAAGTAATCCGCTTGGATTGGCTTTCGGGAACTTTTGTTCCCTAAGCGCTTTCTGTAGAGTTCTGGAGGACGGGAATAAAAATGGCAGCCTCCCAATCTCCGGCCTGGTGGAGCCGAGACCTCAGGGCCCCACTCCTCAGTGCACCATCAGAGAAAAGCATTCAATCACTCCTGTTTCCCTGGCCTCCAGCTGTGCTCCAAGTTCACCCAGCCTGTGACCAAGTGTCTCTGTCTCTGGCACACAGCTCCGCCTGGAGTCTCCAAACCCCACAGATCACTGAGCTCTTCCAGGGGGTGTCTCCCCGGATCTTGTGGGGATCCTGTGCCAGAGATTACGGTTCAAGGTAACCCCGAGTTGAGAGCTCACTCCTCGGCTCTGTCTCTGTAGCCAGCTTCCCCGTTCTAATACCTGTGAGCTCTGGGACACTCAGACACCCCCGATCCTTCTGTGACCCCGAGGGACCTGGGGCCATGCTGACCCCGCGTGGGCTTCACTCCAGTTTAGCCTCTGGATCGATGTCCCTCAGTGGAGCAGACTTTTAAAAGTCCAGATTTTGTGCTCCGTTGTTCTGCTACTTGCAGGGAGCTGGCCCCTCCCCCTGCGGTCTATCTCCCCCCACCTTTTTTTTTTTTAAAGATTTTATTTATTTGACAGAGAGAGAGTAGGCAGAGAGGCAGGCAGAGAGAGAGGAGGAAGCAGGCTCCCTGCTGAACAAAGAGCCTGATGCAGGGCTCGATCCCAGGACCCTGGGATCATGACCCAAGCTGAAGGCAGAGGCTTTAACCACTGAGCCACCCAGGCGCCCCACTACATGAGTTCTTAAAGATTTTTATTTATTTACTTGATAGACAGAGAGAGATCACAAGTAGGCAGAGAGACAGGCAGAGAGAGAGGGGGAAGCAGGCTCCCCGCTGAGCAGAGAGCCCGATGTGGGGCTCGATCCCAGGACCCTGAGATCATGACCTGAGCTGAAGGCAGAGGCTTAAACCACTGAGCCAGCCAGGCCCCACCCCCCACACTACATGAGTTCTTAAAGAATTGGCAAATTCAAGTATGGCTGGAGTATGGGTGTAGTAGACATGGAGAAGGGCAAGCCAGAACCCCTTCCAGGGAAGGAGTTGCCCCAATTGTCAGCTCCTCCAGGATCTGCCAGGGCTGCAGAGACCCACTTTGCCAGAGTTCATGCCAGGGGTCACATCCAAGGTCATGCTAGGTAGGATAGAAAGGCCAGAGGTTTGACAACACTGATGAGCAAAATTCACTCTGGGGATCCCACCGGGTTGACTGAGACTTTGGCTTGCATTGAAGTCTGACTTCTTCCTCTGCCTTATCCTATTTCCTCCTCCTTTCCTTTGCCAGATATTGTTGTATACTTGCAAACATGGGGTAACCCAAACCTTGCCTCTGTGTCTGCCCCTGAAAAACCCAGAAGGAGGAAGAAGCTGCAGAGGACAGCCTGACAGCCTTGAACCTGTAGTAGAGGGCTAACCCTCCACAGTCAGCCTTTTGGGTGGCCTTCATTAACACGTGATTCCATCTGGAAATGGATCAATGTAAGGTTATATTAAGGCAGCACCTAATCTCCTTAATTTATGATGTCTTCATAAAAAGACAAGATTTTTTACCACCCATTGGTAATTTTTCTCCGAGTCTCACATTATGGGAAGCTTCTTACTTCTGAAATTTTTTAAAGATAGATTTATTTGTTTGTTTGTTCATTTCTTTCAGAGAGAAGAGAGAGAGAGCGCACATGAGGGGGAAGAGGGGTAGAGGGAGAGGGAGAATCTCCAGCAGACTCTGCACTGAGTGCAGAACCTGACACTGGGCTCCTTCTCACAACCTTGGGAACAGGACCTGAGCTTAAACCAAGAATCAGACACTTAAATGACTGCACCACCTAAGTGCCCCTTACTTCTGAAATTCTTAATAGGAGTGTCAAACCTCATAGTCATGACTCCCAATGTAACTTTTGCTAACAGGAAGCAGCAAGCCAGGGTTAAGAAAGCTATAGGCCTTCCCACCATCGAGCATAGGGCATCTTTCACTCTCTGAGACAAAAGGACGCACAGAGCACAAGTCTCTCAGTAGTTTACATCAGGTCTTTTGTCTTCAATGACCCACCCTGATTCTATCAGACCTCCTAGGGATGTTTCCCTGCACCATCATAGCAGTCCAGTTGTGATTCCTGAATTCTCTCTTTTTGTTTTTGTTTTTAAATCAGAGCAATATTGGCTCTCTATTCTCAAACAAAAAAGAATTAAGAAAAATACCCATCAATTTTCACATTTGTTTCTGAAATAACTTTGGGATGACTCATTTTTCTTGGCCAATATATTTCTTTACAATTGGGGTAATCGGTTTTATGGTCTTTTTTATTTGGTCTATGAGGTGATGAAAAAAGCCAAAAGAATCACTTTTTCAGTTTGGTGTTTTCCATCTCATTGAAATTGCTTTTCTCTGAGATTTTAGGAAAGAAATACAGTGGTGTGTTACTTAAAATGAATTACCTGTACCCTTAACCACAACCAGGATAATTACCACATCTTTCAACTACTAAGAACTAGCTTTCTAATTTCATTTTTTTGTTGTTGTTTATAAGCTTCAGGGACATTCTAACTATCATATAGTGTTTGAACACAATATTCCTTTGAATCTCATTTCCCTATCTACCTTATAAATTACCATTATTTCTGTTTTAGACTGTTCATAAATATTTTCCTTAGGGCTTTAAAGTTCTTGTTTAGACTTAAAGTTGTACCTTGGTCATGTTATCTATGTTTGTTGTAGCACAGTTGTACTTAGGAGTGTAAGAGTCTTGTGGCCCTTAAAATAATTAGGTTTATTTTTCCTCTTAGAAGGCCAAAGTTAGTTTACAAATTGACAACTTCCCAACTTATTGGTTCTTAATAACTAACGGGATTGTAGTGTTTGAGATTATTTTGGCAATAAACCCAATCCTTTAAAAAATGGAAAATAGTAAATATAGCAAGGCAAAGAGTTATTGCACCTATTTGCATATTGCCTTCCTTTTGTTTCGATTTGCTTTAAAATTTTTATTACAGTGAAAGTCTCAGTGTTGTGTTTTATTTCTAGATGATTCCCAGAATAATCACGAAAGACTCAGAAAACACAAGGAATTCTTCAGTGACTCTATGGGGCTGTGTTCCTCTCATTAAGACCATTCTTAATATGTATCATGGTGGAAAAATAATATAAATCTTCATGTCCATGGGATCACAAAATCACTTTCAAAGAGGAATCTTTGAAAAAGAATCTTCCATCTATTTATATTTCAGCTTCATCATCTTGGTGTATCAGAGGTAACACCATTAATAAAATTTGTTGAGATTAATGTTATCTAGGATTTTTTTGTAACTTAAAATTAGAAAGAGGAAAATAAATGCTAAATGAAAATGGAAGTTTCAGTACAAATGGAATGACTGTGTACAATTTCAGTTATGAAAAAAAAATTGCCTATCTGTACATTTTCATCCTATTCGAGATTGAGGAGAATTGAAGAAGTTGTTAGAAAGAGGTCTGATAGGAAACACATTCAATTTTCTTCCCCCCCCCAACTTTGATTTACGGTCACCCTATCAAGGTCAAGTGCAAAACAAGAGAAGCCTCTGAAGTAACATGTGCCCCATTAGGATTCGCCAGGATAAGTAAGTGGGCAGAGGAAAATGATAATGAAGTATGACCATTAAAATGTTGATGGGAAAAAATGTATTTTTTCTACTTAATTTTATAATAATAATAATTACCAGACTTTTTAAATGGTTACTCTGTGCCAGGCACAGTTTTTAATGCTTTTTACCTTACCAGCTCATCTAATCTTTGATCACACTGTGACATATGTACCATTATTATCCCCGTACATCACAGTAAGGAAACTGAAGTGCAGACAGATTAGATAATTTGCCCAAGGTCACAGATGTGGTCAATAACACAGGCAGAATTGGAACTCAGGGAATCTGGGTTCAGAGCCCTTGCATTTCCTCAATAATGTTCCATCTAAAGAATTAGGAACAAAAAGAGGACAGTTATGTGTCAAGTAGCCAAGCATCATCCTTTAGCCGCTTTTCTGTTGAGTTTGGTAATCCTTCTAGCTTAGATCTAAAAAGAAAGAGATGGGACCTCTGGATGATTCAGTCAGTTGAGTGTCTGACTCTTGATTTTTGGCTCAGGTTGTGATCTCAGGGTGTAGATTGGGCCACTCATCAGGCTCCATACTCAGCAAGGAGTCTGCTTTTCCCTCTCTCTCTGCTTTTCCTCCCACTCACATGCTCTCTCTCTATCTCTCAAATACATACATATATACATAAAAAGAAAGAGATTATAAACTATTGTAGACAATTATTGAAGCCTGTTCATCTACTTTGCATGACTATTGGCGCATCATCTGGGATATATTTTTCTTTTTCTTACTTCTGTTGGGACCCTTCACACACAGTTACACCATTCAGATGCAAACTGTGAATAACAAAAAATGAAAACTGTCTTTCACGGAAACAAATTACAACCAATCCCTAAGCATAAAGTTGTCTTTAGAATCAGATCAGCCAAAACCTTTGAATACGTCTGCCTGCCTATCTTAACATATTGTTTTCATTCAGTGGCTAAAAGCCCAAGGTTAGGGGCACATGGGTGGCTCAGTCAGTTCAGCATCTGACTCGGTTTCAGCTCAGGTCATCATCTCAGATTCACTGAGATGGAGCCCCACATTGGGCTCCCTGCTCAGTGTGGACTCTGCTAGAGATTCTCTCCCTCTGCCCCTTCCCCTGAGCACTCTCTCTCTGTCAGATAAATAAATAAATACAATCTTTTTTTTTAAAGATCTTTTAAGATCTTTAAAAAGATCTTAAAAGATCTTTTTAAAAAAAGATTGTATTTATTTATTTGACGGAGAGAAACAGAGAGAGAGAGAGAGATTACATGGGCTTGCAAGCAACAGGAGCACCAGACGGAAGAGAAGTATGCTCCCCATGGAGCAGGGAGCCAGAGGTGGGGCTCGATCCTAGGACCCTGGAATCATGACCTGAGCCAAAGGCAGATGTTTAATCGACTGAGCCACCCAGGCACCCCCCACAAAAAAAGATGTCCTTCAACAGATGAATGGATAAAGATATGGTCCATATATACAATGGAATATTATGCCTCCATCAGAAAGGATGAATACCTAACTTTTGCATCAGCATGGATGGGACTGGAGGAGATTATGCTGAGTGAAATAAGTCAAGCAGAGAGAGTCAATTACCATATGGTTTCACTTACTTGTGGAGCATGAGGAATAACATGGAGGATATTAGTAGAAGGAAAGGAAAAGTGAATTGGGGAAAATCAGAGGGGGAGAAAAACCAGGAGAGACTGCGGACTCTGAGAAACAAACTGAGGGTTTTAGAAGGGAGGGGGGTGGGGATATGAATGAGCCTGGTGGTGGGTATTAAGGAGGGCACGTATTGCATGGAACATTGGGTGTGGTGGGTAAACAATGAATCTTGGAACACTGAAAAAATTAATATCAATTAAAAAATAAATTAAACAGGGGCACCTGGATGGCTCAGTGGGTTAAGCCTCTGATCTCAGAGTCCTGGGATTGAGCCCCACATCAGGCTCTCTGCTCAGTGGGGAGACTGCTTCCCCCTCTTTCTCTGCCTGCCTCTGCCTACTTGTGATCTCTGTCAAGTGAATAGATAAAATCTTTAAAAAAATCAAAATCAAAAGCTTTTGCACAGCAAAGGAAACAGTTAACAAAACCAAAAGACAACTGACAGAATGGGAGAAGATATTTGCAAACGACATATCAGATAAAGGACTAGTGTCCAAAATCTATAAAGAACTTAACAAACTCAACACCCAAAGAACAAATAATCCGATCAAGAAATGGGCAGAGGACATGAACAGACATTTCTGCAAAGAAGACATCCAGATGGCCAACAGACACATGAAAAAGTGCTCCATATCACTTGGCATCAGGGAAATACAAATCAAAACCACAATGAGATATCACCTCACACCAGTCAGAATGGCTAAAATCAACAAGTCAGGAAATGACAGATGCTGGCGAGGATGCGGAGAAAGGGGAACCCTCCTACACTGTTGGTGGGAATGCAAGCTGATGCAACCACTCTGGAAAACAGCATGGAGGTTCCTCAAAATGTTGAAAATAGAACTGCCCTATGACCCAGCAATTGCACTACTGGGAATTTACCCTAAAGATACAAACGTAGTGATCCAAAGGGGCACGTGCACCCGAATGTTTATAGCAGCAATGTCCACAATAGCCAAACTATGGAAAGAACCTAGATGTCCATCAACAGATGAATGTGGAATACTATGCAGCCATCAAAAGAAATGAAATCTTGCCATTTGCGACAACATGGATGGAACTAGAGCGTATCATGCTTAGCGAAATAAGTCAAGCGGAGAAAGACAACTATCATATGATCTCCCTGATATGAGGGAGTGGTGATGCAACATGGGGGCTTAAGTGGGTAGGAGAAGAATCCATGAAACAAGATGGGATAGGGAGGGAGACAAACCATAAGTGACTCTTAATCTCACGAAACAAACTGTGGGTTGCTGGGGGGAGGGGGGTTGGGAGAAGGGGGGTAGGGTTATGGACATTGGGGAGGGTATGTGCTTTTGGGTAAATTGGAAGGGGAGATGAACCATGAGAGACTATGGACTCTGAAAAACAATCTGAGGAGTTTGAAGTGGCGGGTGGGTGGGAGGTTGGGGTACCAGGTGGTGGGTATTATAGAGGGCACAGCTTGCATGGAGCACTGGGTGTGGTGAAAAAATAATGAATACTGTTTTTCTGAAAATAAATAAATTGGGAAAAAAAATAAAAATAAAAATAAACAAATAAACATATAAATAAGTGTAATTTAATAAATCTTTTTTTTAAATAGCTGAATCAAAACCAAATTATGAAGGGGTAATGCAGCAATAGTGGAAGAGCAGGTAGCTCCAGGGCCTGCCCCTCCAAAGAAACACCTAACAGATGAGCAAAAACTGTCAGAATTAACACTGTAGGAACCTTGGGAAACAGGCAAAGGTTTATGACAACCAAGAAAATGCTGAATCAGGAAAAAGCAATTTTAAAATGATTAGGAGAGCTTTGCAGTGTTTTCACTTGCCCTTGCCCCACACACTACCTGGCTTGGTGAGTCTTAAAGACACCAGCCCACATTCCCAGTATAGAACCTTGGGCCCTATTACAGGGGAAGACACCAGACTTTGTCTTTGAAGAATTGTTGTTTTGACTTGTAGGGTGACCAACTCAAGGACTGATACAAGATGCTTGCTTGTGTTTAGCCTAACTCAATACATTGTTAGGCTACAAAGAGGCTACACAGAGGGTATTCCTTAAAAACATCAAAAGGAAAATGGAGAACTTACTTCTGCCTGTGGCAAAAAATTACATTCGAAGGAAACATTAGACACACTGAAGGGAAAGCTAGACAATGACATTCTTTTATTCTCTCTCTTTTTTAATTCCATGTATTCAAGGAAATCTCTGTCAAAATATCAATAATTAAAGGAGACTTAAGGGACAGTGCCCATTAACCATCTTGCACTCCAAGAGAATGGTCATCCACATAGCCCTGCTCTCAACGAAGGGGTCTTTTAATTTAATCTGTTAATGGCTCTTCCATTCAGTCCCAGATGCAGTGGAGACATTGGGAAGTTGAGAATGGAGACCATGCAAGTTTCTTCTAACACTACTCTGTTACTGGTATCTCCCAGCCTCTTGCAAACTCCACTGAGTTAGAACACCCAATCCCTACCAATGAAATAATTAACAATGGATCCCAGGATCCAAGGATGAGCAACAATGCAGGGGAGCTAGTTTCTTCCTCCAGAATAACACAGGTTCCCCAGTCATTGAAGAGACCGAAAAATAATACTGCAAATTCTGGTCGATATTTCTTCAACCTCCTCTGCACAGCCACTGCCGGTGCCAGACTTACTACACTTGCCACATTAAACGATGCATACCCCCTTGTATTCTTCTTACAAATGCCCTTTCCCTAACTGCATCTGGTGACATAATTTGTACCCTTCCAAACTATTTTCCAGCATTTCCTAGGGAAAGGGCATAAGTAGCCCTACAGTCTCATTTTGTTGAAAGAGGGTGGGATGCTGACAAAGGGGGAGAAGGAGGCATAGAGGCTGCCACTGAGATCAGGGTGCAGTGGTTTTCTAATGTATCCACAAATTTTTTTACAGTCCCCCTTCAAATGGTGGAGCCGAATTATCTTCCTCTTGAGTGTGGGCTCTGCTTAGTGACTCTATCAAACACCATGTTGTGGAAATGAGAGTGTGCAACTTCTCAGACTGGATTATAAAAGGCATTTTCACTTGGTTCTTGCTCTCTCTCTTGAATTACCTGCTCCAGGAGAAAGCAACTGTCACATCATGAGGACTACTGAAGCAGCTCTATGAGAGGCCCACATGGCAAGGAACTGAGGCCTATTGCCAACATACAGCAAGGAACCAAGGCTTCCTGCCAATAACCATGTGAGAGTGTCCATCTTGGAAGATGATCATTTAGCCTAGTCAGAACTTCAAGCGACTACAGCCCTGACCAACACCTTGACTGAAGCATCAGGGGAAACCTTGGGCCAGGGCCTTGGAGCTACATAACTCCTGAATTCTCAACCCTCAGAAACTGCAGGAAATACTAGATATTTACTAAATTATTAAAATGTGGATTAATTTGTTATGGAGCAACAGAAAACTATTACCTATCTTTTCCACTTACAAATGCCAAATAACAAGCTACTTCAAAATCTCATGTTGTAAATAAACAATATTTATTCTGCTCACAAATATTTAATTTGGGGAGGGTTTTATAAAGACAGCTCATCTCTGTTCCATTCTACACTATAACGTCTGAGACCTCAGCTGGAAGACTGAAAAGATGTAAGCTGGAAATTTCTAAAGCCTCACTCAGTCATGTGTCTGGTGGATAATGCTGGATATCAGTTGAGGACTTAAGCTCCTCTCCACATGGGTTGCTCCATATGGTCTCCCTGCATGGGCTAGTCTAGACTTCCTTATAGAATGGTGGCTGGGTTCCATAAGCAACTGTCCTGAGAGTGTGAGAGAGAGAACCAGATGGAAATCATATTGCCTTTTATAATCTAGCCTTGGAAGTCACACAGTATCATTTCTGCTGCATTCTGTTAGGGAAGGAAATTACAAACCTTTTCCCAGGTTCAAGGGGAGGGAACACAGGTCCCATCTCCAGACGGAGGAGTAGAAATATTGCATGGTTAGATGAGTATGTGGAATGTGATACATAATAGTACAGCCATCTTTGGAAAATATAATTTGCCACACTTGTCTAAGAATAATTCCCTGAAAATTGGCTTCTAAGAAAAGAAGTTAGCATTTACCAAAGCTCTATGAAAACCAGCTATGACTCAGTAATGAGCACAATCAACCCTGCTCAATTGCAGGTAAAGGACAAACTCTTCTCTAACCAATAATACTAAACAGGTGAATCTTAGCACTACTTTGCCATGTCAAAAGGGGAGGAGGGTGCAGTTTCAATTTAATCCATCAGAATTCAACCAGAAAAGCAAAACAAGTAAGAGTTAGATAGATGAGTAGATAGAGATAGAAATAGAGATATGAATTTGTTATAGAAGATTTGCTTACATGATTCTGAGAACTGATTAAACAATCTTTGTAAGACTATCTCCACCTCTGATGCTGGATCTTGAAATCCACAGTGCAGGCAGTCAGAAAGGAAAGAATGTAATCAGGCTGGAACCTCATAAACACAAGATAGAAACTGACAAGAATGGACTAAAATTCATATCTATTCTTGTTACTTCAGACACCAGGTCATCCTGGGGAAAGCAGGGCCCTTTGTCAAAAAACTAAAAACACACTTAGCCCAGCTGATGTTTGGCTCTGTTAGACCACCATGCACTTCCCAAGAATGAATAAGCAAGAGAGGACTAGCACACTTGCTATGGATCCCGGCTCCTTAAATTTTCCCAATGATGCTTGATGGAGCAAGGTTTAACACGTGTGGTCTGGGCATCTATTCTTATTTACATGATAACTACTTTATTTTTTAAGGTTTTATTTATTTATTTGAGAGGGAGAGTGCATAAGCAGGAGGTGAAGGGCAGAAGGAGAAGCAGACTCCCCACTGAGCAGGGAGTCCAATGAGGGACTGGATCTCAGGACCCCAGGATCATGACCACAGCTGAAGGCAGATGCTTAATTGACTGAGCCACCCAGGAGCCCCCATGACAACTACTTTAATAAAGTTAATGTGAAGATTAACTGAGAATAGATGTAAAGGGTGAACTATGAACTTGGCATATAATGTGTGCTGAACAAAAGTTAGATATATTATTGTTTTTATAATTACTATGTCTACTTGGCTCTACCAACACAGATTCTTAACCAAGTTATATGGATTTCAACTATCTGATTCCTGTAACAGATTGTGCTCATTTTCAAATAATAATTATGATTCTAGCAAGTTGGACACAAAGTGTCTCATAGGTTAGGCATAAGAACTTCAAGTATCCTAATTCCTAATATAGTTACAATCCATGGTAAATTGTCATTTGGGAATTTATGATCTCTTGAACTTGGGTTTTGTGGCATCTGAAGCTTACATAATTTGTGGGATCACCTTTCAGGAAAAGAACATGGAATTAAGAATAAAAATTTACACAAAAAGACAATTATTTTTAAGAATGAGAAAAGTCAAAATAAAGGACATATTTTAAAAAGCTGAAAAATGTAATAAGTAAAACAAAATCCAAATCCAAAAAAATTAATACGTTTTTACCAGTTCAAAGCCTCACCCACCTCTGTAATACTTTTTGTCACATACGCTTTGATTATCTTTATGTGATAATTATTTTGTAATATCATTTTAACAGAGACAATATAAAGATAATTCAGTCCTTCCAGAAACTGTTTAAACTTTTTTTTATTATTAAGAGTTTTAAAAAGTTTTAGCTCAAACTTTAATAATGTCATGTTTTCATTTACTTATTTTGAGGATTGTCTGCTAGATTCAGAGAAAATATCTTTCAAAGAAAACTTCCATTTATGATTAGACATTGATAAGAATCCTCAGCTTCAATTTTACACATTTAATGATTAGAAGAATTTTCCACAGACCAAGAAGCAGCCTCTGGCCTGCTATGATGAATGCCACTCTTTGAAGATCCTTAGGAATCAGTCTGCCACCCAGCCTACCTCCCAGCCCTATTCTTCAAAGGAGTTTGCAGTTAATTTTTATTCTACAACATCTTGTTTTACACAGTTTGCAAAGTGTCGTACAAATGTTATTTGAGATGTAACATGATTGGCAAGATGAGAAACATCACGCACCAAATCCTTCTCAATTTCTCTTGTCCAGCCTTTGATCATTTAATGTCCCTACTAGAAGAGTATCTTTGCCACATTCCTATTTCTTTTGTTTCTTTCAAGGCTGCAGTAAACATTTTCATTTATGTCTCCAGAGAAATTGCTGGATTCTTGAGTATGTGCGTTTTCACTAGAGAGCTCCAGAGTTACCCAGCTTCTGGACTTCGTCCCCGCCCCAGTCTTAACTTCAAAGAATCGTAGTCTTTTGGAACTTTAATTGACAAAAGTCTAGCTTTTGCCTACCTACTCAAGTACAGCCATCTAATTTAGAAGTTCACATGACCAGGTTTTTGTAAATTTTACAAACATAAGGCATTTTACCTATATTTGATCAAAACCATCATCCAATCCAATCCAAAGTTTTGGAGGAGTTAAAAATTTTGTCCATGGTACCAGAGCTAATTGATGACAGAATCAAAATGGAGCCCCAGGTCTGAGACTCCCCATGCTCCTTATTCACTCATTCTTCCTTATATCTAAGTCCCATCTTGCTATAATTTTAGTTACATCTTCCTCATATTTTAAACCTGAGAAGACTCAAATCATTAGAACAATACCCTTCTTATAACAACTCAGTCATCCTTTACCTTGCTTTTTTGAAGTTTTGAAAGATTTGGAAAGATTTCACAAATAAAAAAAGTCCAGAAAACAATATAATGAATACTCATATTCTCATGAGCTAGCCTAATTAAAACATAGCAAATAAAATTTATACCCTATATGTCACCGTTCCTTATTAAGTTTCCCTCTCTCTGCCACCCCCACCAGAAGAACCACTCTCCAGAGTTTGATTCCCAGTCTTATGAGACCTTCGTATTTTTGCTATAAATGTTGGTATCACTACAAAATATATACCAGTTGATTTTCTAAAACTTCATATAAATAGTATCACCTTGTATCTGTTTTCTGAAATTTGCTTTTTTTTTTAACATATTTAAAGAATTCATCCAGGTTGACCTAGATACCACTAACTCACTTATTTCAACTCTTGTGGAGTATTACATTTCATGAATATACTTCAAATTATTCATCCTTTTGCTAATAACCCAAAGCTACAATGTACGTGTCTCCAGGGGAATTTCTGGGCTCTAAGTATATGCACTTTCAAGTTTGTGCACTGAAAGTATTTAATATACTTTCAATGCACATAATTGATAATATGTAAAAACTAAATGGAAACAAAAGAAAACAAAATTTAGAAAAAACAAAAAATGAGCAAAGGTATGAACAAGGCAGTTCAGAGAATAGGAAACCCAAATGGCCAATAAACCTACAAAAGATGTTCTCATTCTCTACTAATCTGAGAAATGAAATTCCAAGAAGAGATGAGATTCCATTTTATAAAAATTTTTCCTAATTGTAAATTTTAATTTCAATTTAGTATTTTAATTTTTTGATTAGTTTTTATTTTTTCTTTGACTCATTAAGTACTTGGAAAATGTTCTTCTAATTTCTAATTATTTAATGTTTTATTAGTTGTTTAATATTATCTTATATATTGTACCTTAATTGCATAGTAGACCTCCTCATCTGAAGCACCACAATAAGCCCATTACCTGTTTGATAGGGGCTTATCATATTTTGTTACCACTGTACAGCTATCTACCTGTCTCTGAAGTAGATGGTATGCTCCTTGAGGGTAGGGCCTGTGTCTTCTATCTCTCTAATCCCAGGCCTATCACAATGCCAATGCAAATAGTAGGTGCTTAATACATTCATGTTGACTAATAAAATAAAGTAGTAAGTGATAGTGTAAATTGTTCCCTAAAAAATTTTCACACAATTTTAGTTTCTCCAACTTCTATTTTCTGCCAAAAAGAACACTGTAGGGGCACCTGGGTGGCTCAGTGGGTTAAGCCTCTGCCTTCGGCTCAGGTCATGATCCCAGGGTCCTGGGATCAAGTCCCGCATCAGGCTCTCTGCTCGGCAGGGAGCCTGCTTCCCCCTCTCTCTCTCTGCCTGCCTCTCTGCCTACTTACGATCTCTGTTAAATAAATAAAATCTTTTCAAAAAAATTAAAAAATAACAGACACATAGACCAGTGGAACAGAGTAGAGAGCCCAGATATGGACCCTCAACTCTATGGTCAAATAATCTTCGACAAAACAGGAAAAAATATACAGTGGGAAAAAGACAGTCTCTTCAATAAATGGTGCTGGGAAAACTGGACAGCTATAAGTACAAGAATGAAACTCAACCATTCTCTTACACTGTACACAAAGATAAACTCAAAATGGATAGAAGACCTCAATGTGAGACAGGAATCCATCAGAATCCTAGAGGAGAACATAGGCAGAAAGTTCTTAGATATCAGCCACAGCAACTTCTTTCAAGATATGTCTCCAAAGGCAAAGGAAACAAAGGCGAAAATAAACTTTCGGGACTTCATCAAAATCAAAAGCTTCTGCACAGCAAAGGAAACAGTCAAAAAAACAAAGAGGCAACCCACGGAATGGGAGAAGATATATGCAAATGACAGTACAGACAAAAGGTTGATATCCAGGATCTATAATGAACTCCTCAAACTCAACACACACGAAATAGGCAAACATATCAAAAAATGGGCAGAAGATATGAACAGACACTTCTCCAATCAAGACATACAAATGGCTATCAGACACATGAAAAAATGTTCATCATCATTAGCCCTCAGGGAGATTCCAATTAAAACCACATTGAGGGGTGCCTGGGTGGCTCAGTGGGTTAAGCCGCTGCCTTCAGCTCAGGTCATGATCTCAGGGTCCTGGGATCGAGTCCCACATCGGGCTCTCTGCTCAGCAGGGAGCCTGCTTCCCTCTCTCTCTCTCTCTCTGCCAGCCTCTCTGCTTACCTGTGATCTCTCTCTGTCAAATAAATAAATAAAATATTAAAAAAAATTAAAAAAAAATTTAAAACCATATTGAGATATCACCTTATACCAGTTAGAATGGCCAAAATTACCAAGACAGGAAACAACATCTGTTAGAGGGGATGTAGAGAAAGGGGAACCCTCTTCCTCTGTTGGTGGGAATGCAAGTTGGTGCAGCCTCTTTGGAGAACAGTGTGGAGATTCCTCAAGAAATTAAAAACAGAACTTCCCTATGACCCTGCAATTGCACTCCTGGGTATTTACCCCAAGGATACAGATGTCGTGAAAAGAAGGGCCATCTGTACCCCAATGTTTATAGCAGCAATGGCCACAGTCGCCAGACTATGGAAAGAACCAAGATGCCCTTCAACGGATGAATGGATAAGGAAGATGTGGTCCATATACACTATGGAGTATTATGCCTCCATCAGAAAGGATGAATACCCAACTTTTGTAGCAACATGGACGGGACTGGAAGAGATTATGCTGAGTGAAATAAGTCAAGCAGAGAGAGTCAATTATCATATGGTTTCTCTTATTTGTGGAGCATAACAAATATCATGGAGGACAAGGGGTGTTAAAGAGAAGGGAGTTGGGGTAAATTGGAAGGGGAGGTGAATCACGAGAGACTATGGACTCTGAAAAACAATCTGAGGGGTTTGAAGTGGTGGGGGGGTGGGAGGTTGGGGTACCAGGTGGTGGGTATTATAGAGGGCACGGATTGCATGGAGCACTGGGTGTGGTGAAAAAATAATGAATACTGTTTTTCTGAAAATAAATAAATTGAAAAAATTTTGAAAAATAAATAAATAATAAGCACTATACATCCCATTAAATTTCTTTATAGTAGCCTAAAAAATGTTTATCTTAAAAAATAGACAGATCTAACATATTAAATTAATTAAGCTACAGTAAGTAAACACAAATTCAGTACCTGGAGACAGATCATGGTGTTTCTTACAGATGCCCCATTTAAATTTTTGTCTATACAGGTAATATAGTTAGAGGTACCATATACTTCTGAAAATGACTAACGTGCTTGTATAAGAAATCTCAGATTATTAGATGACACCATTAAGAGAAATGATCCAATAGTGTTTAAACACAAAAAGAGAAGCTACTGCATCCTTAGGATATTAAAAACAATTTTTTCCAATTAGTAGTTTGTTTTCCTATTCATATATATTAATTTATTAGTAAATTCATATATATTATATAATACTTTTTACATATTATATAAATAAGATATTCTAGTGTCTAGATAAGAGTATTCTAAATTGATAATAATTAAAGAACTATGGAATTATCTATTTAAATTTTATTGCCATAAGACTTTATCTAATGAATCATTTATCTCAGGTATTCAGTAGAAGTAGGTAGAAAGGAAGCACTATTTTATTCATCAGATAAAGAAAAAAGCATGACAGGGTCGCCTGGGTGGCTCAGTGGGTTAAGAAAAAAGCATGATTTATCCAACAGAGAGATCAAACACTTTTCTACCTATAAACTTCAATCTAACATACACATGAAATTTCAAAATTTTTTATTACATGCAATCATTTCCTTCTGTATTAAAAAATTCTTCTAGGCAACAGTTTCCCCTTTTACGAAGTGTCAAAGTCTTGTAAAGTTATTATGACACAAAACCATTCCTTTCTCCTGCTGCAAACAATAAACAACTATGAGAACTGAATAAGCAATGTGAGTCCCTCTGGTGACTGGCCTCAGTTCTAAGGCAAGAACAATACTATGGCAGAGACATCTGATCTTGTTTCTATTTTAAATTATTTTTAGTAAAATGTTCATTTTTGAAAAGGGCTTAAATGAAACACTCATTATTAAAATGGGCTTGGGTGTTTGTCAGGAAGGGTGAGGTTTGTGTGTGTGTGTGTGTGTGTGTGTGTGTGGTCATGCACATGTGTACGTGTTCTAACTCCCTTACCACTAGCAGCAGAAATTCATGGGCAAATATTTTACTTTGGTATTTCATCAGATTCACGAGGATTATTTCCCATTACAAACCACATTTGAGCACAAATTATACAACCTAACAACAAATACTTTGATGAATAAATGTAATTTAAATGACTGTAATGTGAATTCATAATATACTCAGTTCACTGGACTACTCATTACCCTCTCATCTTCCTGGCCCATAGGGCCAGGCTTGGTAATGCCAGGAAACATAAAAAATAAGTATAGAAGTCATTAATACATTTATGAGTGTTATAACAATATGAGTAAACTGGATAAATATTTTCAACAAGAATTTATTGAGCACTTTTGGTGTTCTCACCATAATAAAAAGATAGAGTCTCTTCTCTTAAAAAATTTATGATGCAGGTGCAGAAAAACTCTGCAATTGATGCCCCATGCTTCCTTGCATGTCATTGCCTTTGCCAGGAACACTTTGTCTGGAGCATCCCTATTCATCCTCTGAAACAGAGATCAGATAGTAAATAATTCAGTATTTGTGGGTCATGCAATCTCTGTCACAAATACTCAATTCTGCCCTTATCACTTGAAAGCTGTCATAGATGATATTTAACACATGGACAGGGCTGTGTTCCAATAAAACTTTATTTACATAAACATGCAGTAAATCATAAATGGCCTGAGGATCATGATTTACTGACTCGTGGTTTAAAACCCTTTGTATATACACAGAAGCAAGAGAACTTAATGGCTAAAACATAAACTCTGGAGTTGGATAGCTTGGTTTCTAATTCTGGCTCTGCCACTTACAAGCTGTGTGACTTGATCAAATCATTTAACACTCTTGGCCTGTTACCTCATCTGTAAAATAGAGATTCTAATACCCATGTATGTCTATGGAGCTTTCATGGCCTGTGAATGAGTTAACAGATCCTAATGAGGTCAGAAAAGTACATACATAATAAGTGGTATATAATAAGTGCTATATAAGGATTATCTGTTATGATTATGCAGCATTCTCTCTCTCTATCTCTCTCTCTTTCTCTCTCTCTCTCTCTCTCTCTCTCTCTCTCTCTATATATATATATATATATATATATATATATATTCTTATTCCAGGAGATTTAATATATTGCTTCATTAGGCCTGGGATGTGGAATTAGACAAGGGCCACATCCCACAGAACTAACTTTAATAAAAGTTGAAGGGTCCTGAAATGAACACCAAGAGTAATCTAAATAAGGAAAAGAGTAAGCCACCAACTGAAAGAAGGGCATCAGAATATAACAATAAGTAACCATATGTCTTCAGTGTGGGAAGTTATAAAAGGGAGATAAAGAAGAAAAGTGTATCTTTGGGGTAAATACCCAGGAGTGCAATTGCAGGGTCATAGGGAAGTTCTGTTTTTAATTTCTTGAGGAATCTCCACACTGTTCTCCAAAGAGGCTGCACCAACTTGCATTCCCACCAACAGAGGAAGAGGGTTCCCCTTTCTCTGCATCCCCTCCAACACATGTTGTTTCCTGTCTTGCTAATTTTGGCCATTCTAACTGGTGTAAAGTGATAGAAAAAAATGTAAAGAAAGAGCTAAAGTAAAGGAAGGGGAAAAAAGTAAACAATGTTAGTGTAGAATGGAAGAGAGTGGGGAGTGTAAATTATAGCCCATCTCTTGAATTCCAGATCTCAATGGCAGGCTGCCACTTGTTCTGGCTGCCTGAAGATCCACTTGGTCTCATGGAATGAACGTTGGGTATAAATGTCAAGACTGGCAGTCAAGTCCTGGAAACCAAGATTGAAACTCCAGTGAGACAGAGACAGCTTCAGGTTCTAAGAAGAATGCCTGGATAGACAGAGAACTCACAATTAGCTAGGACCAAGTCAAGATGACAAGTTTCTGCCATGAGACCCTTATTTGCAGTGGGTAAGAATGAGTGCTTTTTAGTATGATTTTAGGTAGTTCCTCTCATACAGTTTCTATATCAGTTAGGTTAGGTTAGGCAAAAGTTCACTAACAAATAAGCCCCAAATCACAGTGTCTTAAAACAACAAAAATATGTTCCTCACTCATGTTCACTCACGTTACATGGCCATTGTAAGTGTTCAGGTGACTCTGTCCCATTTCATTCTCACTCTGAGATCTAGACTGATAGAGGAGATGCAACCTGGATTGTTATCAATCACTTTGACAGAGGAAAACAGAACTCTAGGAGGTCTCACATTGGAAATTGAATGTTCCAGCCTGGAACATGATATTTATCACTTCCAACTGAGTTTATAAGCCAAGATGAATCACATGACCTGACCCAACTACAAGAGGGACAAGAAAGTGATTCTACTAAGTGCTGAGAAGTTGAAGAGCCAGAAATAATTTGATGAGCAGAAACTAATGACTCCCATAGTTTCCAAACTGATATGTAGAGAAACAGCTTTGAAAATATTGAGAATCAGCTTTGGGAGTCTAATGAACAAACTGTAAACACTATCAGGGAGAGAAGATTTCTTCCACCCAAGCAACCAGGCAACAGCATTGGTGGCAGACCTAGAATGAGATAACTTGCAACCAGTAAACACCCCAGCCACCCAGAAACCACAAGGAAAAAGTAAGAATGGAGTAGAGCGCAGAGGAGGAGTTTGAGGCCCTAGTGTTTCTCTTTGTAGAAATCTGAAGCCACAGGCTGCCAAGATTACATCTAATTTCTTGAGGCTGCAGAGGCCCTGGGCAAGCAGGGTTTGTTAGTGCTGCCTCCTAGTGGACACATGGCTATTATGACTTGTTTAAAAAGGGCTTGTTTGGCCTAGGATCTGACAAGATACTATATATAGAGCCAACTCTGCTCAGTGAGGAGCTTGCTTCCTCCTCTCTCTGCCTGCCTCTCTGCCTACTTGTGATCTCTGCCTGTCAAATAAATAAAATCTTCTAAAAAAAGGTACTATAGAACCAATATGAAGCCTGATTTTTTTCCTAAAAGTGAAGTGGGAGAGACTTCCAGTTCTGGCCAAAATAGAATAAGTGTATTGATTGTAATTGTAACTAAAAACTCTGAGTATAATACAAAAAGTAACCATCTGAGGATTCTGAAAAGTAAACTAAAGCAGCCAGACTGGGGAAAGGAATCAATGAAGTGACCCATAGAGGGGGTTGAGTTTCTCAAGGTTGTTTCCCTCTTTTCTCTCTTGGCTTTGACACAAATATGGGCACTGGTTAGGAGTTATAGCAATGGCTGCATAGGCAATAAAACCTCCAAGAGAAACACCATCCTTCTAGCTGTAGGGTCAAGAAAAGCAATCTCTGCAAGTTGATGGGGGAAGTGGGGTGAGGTAGAAGAATCCCAGAGAAAAGGGAGCTGGAGAAGATGATTTCTTAACTCTGTGCATTAATTCACACAAAATACATGTGCACATGCGCGTGTGCATGCGCGCGCACACACACACACACACATATCAATGTTTTCCAGATGAGTCTCAAAAGATTCAGAGTTTCACCACATAATATCAAAATGTCCAGGATATTTTCTAAAATTACTCAGTATACAAATAGGTAAGAAGATATGGCCTATTTCTAAGGAAAATGGCAACCAATGAAAGCTAACCCCAAGATGACTTAGATGTTGAAATTATCAAAGACTTTAAGGGAGCTATTTATAACTGTGCTCCCTGATGAAAAGGTAAAACATATTTAACATGAATGGAAAAATAGAAGTTGACAAGAGAGATATAGAAACTTTAGAACAGAAAATACAATGTCTTAAAAAATTCACTAATGGAGTGCAATAACAGAATAGAGACAAATGAAGAAAAAGACAGAGAACTTGAAGATGAGTCAATAGAAATTATCCAAACTAAAGAACAGGAAGAAAGAGACTTTAAAAAGTAAAGAGAGACTCAGGAACCTATGGGACAATATAAAAAAATTTCACATCTATATCAATGAGTCTCAGAAGAAGATAATAAAGAAATTGGTGCAGAAAAAACTGCAGGAATAATTTCCTAAAATGTTAAAAATTTGATAAAATACATAAATTTACAGAATCAAGAAGTTAATCAACCCTAAAAAGGATTTAAAAAAATACAGTGGCGCCTAGGTGGCTCAGTGGGTTAAAGCCTCTACCTTCAGCTCAGGTTATGATCCCAGGTCCTGGGATTGAGCCCTGCATCCGGCTCTCTGCTCAGTGGGGAGCCTGCTTCCTCCTCTCTCTCTGCCTGCCTCTGCCTACTTGTGATCTCTGTCTGTCAAATAAATAAATAAAATATTTTAAAAAGATAAAAATACAAAAAATACAAAGAACATCACACCAGAGACACAATAATGAAACTTTTGAAAACCAAAAACAAAGAAAACAATCTTGAAAGAAGCCAGGGAAAAAAATGATGCACTGCATATAGGACAATGATGATTTGAATTACCACAGATTTCTCATCAGAAACACTAAGGCTTTAAGACAGTGGAACATTTTAAAGTGCTGAAAGAAAACATATCAACCCAGTATTTTATACAAAGCAAATATAATCCTTCAAAATGAAGGCAAAATAAAGAGGCTCAGATGAAGGAAGACATAGAGAATTCACTGCCAGCAGATCTGCTCTAAAATAATGTCAAGGGAAGTTTATTAGAAGCAAACTGATACATGGGTAAAGCTTAGAACTTCAAAAATAAGGAGGAGCAACAGCAATCATAGATACCAAGGTAGTTATAAGATACTATTTTTCTTTTCATACATTATATAAAGTGTATATGAGTATAAAAGTGAAAATTATAACAATGTTTGGTAGAGTTTTCAACGTGTGCAGATGTAATCAATATGATAACTACAACATAGAAAAGAAGGCTAAGGAGACATATATGGATGTAAGGTTTCCACATTCTATTTGAAGAAGTGAGATATTAGCTCTAAGTTGCATGGTTCTATATCCTAGAACAACCATAAAAATTAATGCAAACATATGTAGCCATAAAACACATAAATTAAAATAGAATACTAAGGGAATTCAAATCATACAAAAGAAAGTAGGCAGGGATGGGGAAATAGAGGATTAAAAACAGAAGGAACTAACAAAGTACCAGATATACCATGAAAACCAATAAAAAATGTTGAATTAATTATGTTAATTTAAAAAACCCTTCAGAACAAGGTCAATTACCAAGGGTCAACAGGGACATTACCTTATTATAAGAAAGTCAGTTCACCAATAAGACATAACAGTCCTAAAAATGAAAACACTATTAAGACAGTTTCAAATACATGAAGCAAAAACAGATAAGAAAGGGGCAATAAACAAATTCACAGTCATAGTTTTCAACATCTGTCTCTTGGTAATGGATAGAATCATTAGAATATTAGCAAGGACGTTGCTAGGGTCTGATTTGTATACCCCGGAAATCTATATGTTGAAGCTCTAATTCTCAATATGACTACATTTGGAGATAGAGCTTTCAGGAGGTAATTAAGGTTAAATGAGTTCATAAAAATGGAGTTCTACCATCATCAAAGGCCCTATGGAAGGGAACAAGAGAAACTTCTCTCTCTGCCTCTCTCCACATACACTAAGGGAAGACCATGTGAACACACAATGAGAAGGGGGACATCTACAAGGCAGGAAGAGAGCCCTTTCTCACCAGGAACTGAATCAGCTGGCATCTTGATGTTTTGACTTCCCAGCCTCCAGAACTGTGAGAAATAAATTTCTGTTCTTTAAGGCACCTGGTCCATGATATTTTGTTACAGCAGACCGAGCTGGCTAATAGAAATATAGAAGACCTGAACAGGTCATTCAATATGACCTAATTGACATTTCTAGGGCACTTCAGCCAACAACAGCAAGATACACATTATTTTCAAGTACACCTGGAACATTCATCAACATAAACCACATCTTGGTGAAAAAACAAAGCTTAACAAAATATAATCAAGTGAAACTGTACAAAGTATATTACCTGACCAAAATGGAATTGAAGCAGAAGTGAATAACCTCATAAATGACACACTTCAAAATAACTCATGGGTAGAAACATTTTGAGTTGAAGGAAAATGCAAGATGACATATCAGAATGTGTGGAATGCAGCTGAGGCAGTGTTTACAAGGAAATTTACAACATTAAAATGCCTATAAGAAGATGGGTCTCAAATTAATGATCCAAGCTTCAAGCTTAAGAAACAAGAAAAAGAATTAAATCCAAAGCAACAGAAGGAAGGAAACAATAAATTTAAGATCAGAAATCAGTGAAACTAAAAACAAAAGAACAATAGAGGAAAATCAATGAAATCCTCCCAAGAAATATTAAAGAATTCTTTAGAAAGAAGGAAAATTATATAGGTCAGAAACACTGCATAAAGAAAAGAAGACCATTAGAAAAGGGACTAGGGGCACTTGGGTGGCTCAGTGACTTAAGCTTCTGCCTTCAGCTCAGGTCATGATCCCAGGGTCCTGGGATCGAGCCCCGCATCAGGCTCTCTCCTCAGCGGGGAGCCTGCTTCCTCCTCTCTCTCTGCCTGCCTCTCTGCCTACTTGTTATTTCTGTCTTTCAAATAAATAAATAAAATCTTTTTTAAAAAAGGAAAAGGGATTAATGAAGGTAAAGATAAAAAATAGTTGTCTATACGTGTGCAGGTTCATCTCCTGAATCACTATTCTATTCCATTGATCCATTTGTCTACCTTGATGTCAATGTCACACTGTCTTGCTAACTATAGTCTTGAAATTCAGTAATGTTAGTACTCAGACTTTGATCTTTTTCAAAGCTGTTTTGGCTATTCTAGGACCTCTGCATCTCTATTTGAATTTTAGCTTATTAACAACTACAAAAATCCTGGTAGGATTTTAATTTGGATCACACTGAATCTATAAATCAATTTGGAAAGAATTGATATCTTACCAATATTGAGCCTTCCAACCCATGAATATAGGCTATCTCTCCATTTATTTAGTTCTTTCTAAGTATCTCACAGCAATGTTTTTGAAGTGTTTGGTGTACAGATTTTGGTTGGCAAAGTTCCAAGATGGCCCCAAGATTAGCCTCATATATCTCATCCATATGCCCTACATACCTACCTGCCTTTGGGTGTGGGATTTCACTCCTGTCATTAAATTACTAGTCAGTTGATTTTATATTAGTAAAAAGGGAGATTATTTGGGGTGGGCCTTGTGTAACTGAGGGAGTTCACAGAAGATGGAAGAGAAGTAGGGGCACCACTATTAGAGAGAAGGTTTCTTACTGGAATCAAAGAAGAAAGTTTCTATTAATTCTACAGCTGCGAAGAATGGTCTATAAGCTGAATGAGCTTGTAACAGGTTCCCAAGCATCAGATGAGGCCACAACCCCATTTGACACCTACTGCACCTGAGCAGAGAATTCAACTAAGCTGTGTCCAAACTCCACAAGAACGGTGGGATAACAAATGGGTATATTCCCAAACTTAAAAAAAATAAAATAAAATAAAACCAAAAGCTGATTATTTAAGAAGTAGAGTTCAAGCCTACATACTCCCTTTTTTTGTAGGGGTAGAAGTGGGGAGGGAGATGCATAAAGAGCATTCCTTGACTCTGGGTTCTGTTTCTAGCTTTGGTAAGTCTTCTGACATCTTTGGATCAAATTTCTTAATTTCTCAAATATTTGCATTACCCACCTTCTAAAATGAGATAACATCAACATAGATGGTTTGAATATGGCAATGCTTTACAAATCCAAGGCATTAAGAATGGCAATTATTAATGTGCTTGCACATAACAAAGAAGTCTGAAGAATAAGGATATCAAAATTAATTCAATTAGTCTCTGTTTGGAGGATGGCACAGATTTATCTATTAATTGCACAAGTTATCACATTAAATTCAAAACTATCTAACTCCCAAGTAAGCTTTGGTGATTTTTACTCATCCATTTAATAAAATTCTAAAAATAAGTCAGACATGACTTACCATAGAATTATACTTCAGTTGGACACAATTGAAATCAATCCAGCAGCTGCCCTGAAATAAGAACGAAAAGCAGAAACCACTATGACAATGAAGGTAAAATGTTTCAGTGAGGCCCTCCTTTCCTGTCTTCCAGAGTTTAAAATATCTGTATCTCCACAGAGTTCAAAAGAAAGAGAGTTCTATTTTTCTTCTTTTTCAGTAGTGGCTGGTGGTGTCTGCAACTGTAAACAGTTTGCCCAGATGACCTGTAGTCATAGGCAAAGAAAGGCAAACAGAAAGAATATTTCCTGGGACTGAGGTCATCAAGTGCTAGGCTTTGTCAAGAGAGAAGCACTTCAGAAGAAATAAGAGGATTGGTAGATTCTCTTTGAGATGACAGTAAGGTAGTCAAGGAAAATATTGCTGGTAGGGACAAAGGTACCAGGAAAGTCAGGGATAAAAGTGTAGACTTGTGTGCCATCTGTACAGAAAAGTTTTGCTTAGTAAAGATGACAAATGAGCAGTGTTTGTGCTAACACCCAGCAAGACTTATGAGAAATGAAGCACACAGTCCACAGCAGATAGACTTACCTAAAACCTAGCCTACTATCACCTTGCACTCTGATATTAGAGATGATGTGTGCCTAAGTATTACAAGCAGAAATGTCACCATTTCTAGCGAGCCCAAACATTTAGGACTGTCTAATTCATCACAAATACTAAGGTAAAATTCAAATTCTTTATGAAAGTTCTCAGCTCTAATTGATTATTCTAATAGAGCCAAAGAAATGAAATTAATGGTATTTTTTACATCAGGAGAGAGTCTTAGAATCCTTAACGATTACTCATAAACTTTGAAGAGCTGATTGGTAAACTCTGAAGAAATGCAGACGTTGCTTTTCTCCTCTGTGTTCTAGTCTTTATATTTGTTTGAGAGAATTAAGTCTGCTTATCATGATTTCTTGATGCCTGTAGTCATCACATCACCAAACTTCAACTATTAAGCCTTGGTCTATCTTATTGCATCCCCTGCCTCACTCACTGTCCTCTCCATTCCATGGTATTCTCTTACACTGAAATAAATCCAAGATTTTTTAAAAAATACTCATTTATTTATTTTTGAGAAAGAGAGAACATGTGAGTAGGGGTAGGAGCATAAGGAGAGGGAGAGAGAATCTCTAGCAGGCTCCCCACTGAGAGCAAAGCCTGGTGCAGAGCTCGATCTCATGACCCTCCTTTATATTCAAAAATATAATTTTTTTACTTAATCTCACCTATATTATATCTGTAGCTCCTTTTTTCCATTCCAAAAATACTGATTCTAAATACCACCACCAACACAAATATTCATTGGCTCTATCCCACACTTACACACAACAATGTCAAAATTAGAACACCAACATGGCTAAGATATTTTTATAGTTCCTTTGGTCTTTAGCATATATCCATCTGGGAAGATCAAGTCAAATTACTATGTTTAATCGAAATCACACAGAACAGTTCCTCTTTGTATGGTTATCCAAAAACTTGCTACATAGTTTGTTTCTGATACTTCACATTGTTTCTTTTTATTGTTAAGGATTGCTTTGTAAATTTAATTTTATATTATAATTGCAGAAGATAATTACCTGTTTCCAAATTCAAATCGACAGAACAAGGTATATTCAGAGAAGTCCCACTTCTATCTCCTCCCTTTCATCTTGTTTCCTTGTTTCCTGACTCCTTTCCCATTGGTAACCTCTTTCTTAAAATTTTTAGCTTTAGGCTTATTCTTCCTTTTTAATAAAAGTAAATATATGTATTATATATGAATACATATAAATTCATAACCTCCTTTCTTTAATAAACATACACTTTTTTCCACTCTGCATTTTTAACATAATAATATGTGCTGGACACCACTCCTGGCAATATATAGAGATATAACTCATTCCTTTTTATAGCCACCTAGTACTCCTTTGCGTAGATGTACGACAAATTTTCAATCTCCCATAGATGGGATATAGGTTGTTTCCAATCTTTTGCTGTGATGTATTGTGATGAATAACCTGGCATATATCTTCCTATAGTTTTTGCCATTGTATCTTTGGGACAGATTTGTAGAAGTGGGATTAATAATTCAAAAAGTAAATGCATATGTAAGCTTGTTAGACATGACCAAATTCTTCATGGGTCCATTTTGTATCCCACCAGCAATACATGGGAGCTGGAGCATGCATCATGTATGGTAAAACTTGTGGTAGCTTTAGAGAGTAAAGTAAGACAAGTGCTCCTTCTCAAATTGGATTTGTAGTTGTAAAATAATTACCCCTTTTCCTCTCCTACAATCTGGTTAGTTTAATACATTCTGTTGGCAGTCTGAGAATTACCGATAATGCCAATAAATTGCTCTTTTGGGGGCTTTAGGTGGACAGCAGTGGGAACAAATTATTCCAAGGGGCCGGCATTGGCCCACTTTGGACCTTCCCAGTGGGACAGGATGCGATACTGGCTGCACAAGCTGCACACACTTCAATGGCCAGACTCCGACGGGGCCAAGCCTCGCGAGCATGCTCTTAGGATGATCACACTGGATAATGGGAACTGCAGAAGCACCCAGGCAAAAAAATAACCCTCTTTGCCTGTCCCTGTCTTTATGTCACTCCCCTGCTGGGAAACCTACTGGGGACCCTTCCCGTCTGTGTTGTTGAGTTCAGGGTTGTTTGCCTGGTGTCCAGGCCTTCCAAACCGATCAGCCTCCAGTCTGTTCTCCCCTGCATGGCTCCTTTGCTGTTGCCAAGCAAAGCTGCTTGCCATTCCTTACATTTGTAAAGGCTTTTTCAGCCTCTGTGCCTGTGAGTGTCACGTTTCTTGCTCTGAGGCAGAAACCCTAGGGCTTGGCCATTCTCTTCTGTTTATCTCCCTGCAAAAGCAACCAGTGCCAGATGCCCCCATAACCCATTCTGTCCTTAGCAACTGTTACATGAACTGCTGGTCACTTGACGGCTGTGTCTTTCTATCCGCACCGAAACCTCTAGAACAATTAGTAGCATGTTCTGCGTGTGGTGTAGAATTAATACATGTTGGAAGCCTGGCTACCTAGCATTTAATTTTATGGCCAAAGACATATCAGTCTTGGAGGTAAACCTAAAACCATAGCTGTCCTTCTCTCTGGCAAGAGAAGCAAATGCAAGATCCTTATTCATACACACCAGAGAGCCCATCTCCACACAATATGAAACCAGAGTAAAAATCCTGGCCACAGAAAGCTCTTTGAACAAAGCACCCATAGCAAAAATAATAGATCTCACCATGTATACAACACACACACTGAACTGAGCACCATCTAGTTCACAAGATGATAGCTTATTCAGAAAAGGAAAACTCAAAACTGTACAGCAAATATAATGAATAATTTATATAAAAATATATATATACATATATGAGATTTACATATACTCATATTTATAATCTATAGATTATAAATACTGCTAGCAGTATTGCTGAGTGATTTGTTTACACGCTTTTACTTCTTCCTTATTTACTCTTTTTCTGTGTACAGTACACTTTTATAAGAAGCACGCCTTACCTTCATGATAGGAAAAAAACCCTAAAACACAAACTATTTATCCAGCATCTGTGTGTCGAATACACTTCAGATATATAGATAAAATGTGGAAATTTGAACTTGGTCAGCAGCTTACACACCCAAAGGCAGAAAGGGGGCTTTGGAAATAGAAGATTCTAAAAACAACTCAAAAGCAATCACTGTTTTAATCTTGAGCCAATATTTGAATAGGCACTATTTACAGTCATAATTTTTGAAGATCAAAGCAGCCTTCCCTTCCCCATCGTCAAAGCAGAAAGAAGAGATGAACTTGCTGAATCCACATTTTAAATGCACACAGAGGATGAGCACATGGTGTCTTACCTCATCTGTAATGGTATGTTGTTGACTAGAAGAAAGATAAAGGCCAAATGTCAGGAAGAGAAGTGCAATGTCAATCTTGACTCTCCTGCCTCAATGCTAAAGAGAGGTATTGTTATGCATCCCATCCAAAAGCAACTGAATGACCCCGGTGTGTTTTTACAAAGCAAGAAAAGGGAACCACACACTTCAGGAGTGGGCCTTTCTGAAGAATAAACTGACTTTCGCTCTGAAGCTGGTACATGGTAATGGTGGGAGGCAGTGGAAATTATAGTGATTTCAGTACGATAGTCGGGTGCTTTTAATGAGTTGCCCTGAGCAAACATACCTAATCAGCCTCCACTATCCATTCTGCTACTGCCCACATCTTTGCAAATTGTTTCCTGTTTTCATGCCTTAGTAAGCTAGAAACACTAGAAATCCTTTCCGATTTTTAATTTTTCAAAACCTTCCTAGCCATATGTCATTTCCAAAGACAACCCCTCCTTGTTCTGGTTGTTGGTACTGTTAGCAAAGACAGAGACAGCTCAGGGCCCTCCCTCCCATTTTTTTCCTTTCTTCCTTCCACTGCATTCCATTTCATTATTTGGTCATCCAAATAGATATCTAGAGAACTTGACGGGTGACTCCAAGGTCATCATATCTCCTGCTTCTCATAGAAAGGGGAAATGTTCCCTAAAACGAAACCTTACTTCCTCCCACTATAGCCCAAATATGTTTGGGCTGCTTCTATTCTTAAAAGTAATGTGGAGTAATCTGTAACTTTTTCAGGTTCTGAGAAACTACTTCCTCTCCTCTATCTCTCATTCCCACTACATAAATCAGCTATTGCTACAATAGTTCTGTGTAACTCACAAGCCTCAAATGCAATAAACCTACATGCATTTATTTCTTGCTCACAATCTGTGGGTTGCCCATGACTCTGGTGGGATGAGCTGGCATTTCTTGGCAGTTACTCCAACTGCGGATTGGGTCCTCATTCTGGTAGCGAAGGGAGTTCCCGAGTCAACCAATCTAGCATCCCACAGTGCTTCTTTCTAAAAGAGACTCCAATGACAACAATTACTCCAATTCTTCCAATGACAACATCCAAGATGAGCATTGAGTCTTATTTTATTCTTCTAAGGTCTTACTGGAAGGTGCAAGAAGTCATCAATCCCTGGAAATTTTTCTATGAAATTCTTTCATGCTACAGCTCTGGAAGATACATTACTTATTGGAAAATGACAAATATCTTACTCGGTCAATAATTGAAAAACACAAGCTTCTTTCTTACCTCCTCCAATCAGCCAGTTCCATAGCTTACAATTTGTTACCTGACGGAGTCCATTTCCGGCAACAAACCTTGTAACTGTTAGGGTTTTTAAGCTGCATGAAATTGAAAACTCAACCCAAACTATCTGTAACAATAATAAAGTATATGGGCAACCAAAATTCAATTCCAGCTGTAGAAGAGGCTTTAGGGTTAACTGGCCAAGGAGCTCATCAAGGACACAGATTACTTCCATCATTCCATTTTGACACCAACACTGTCAGCTTCATCCTAGAGGCCAGCTCCCTTCGTGGCTCTAGGATGACCCCTATAGCAACTAGGGCTAAATGTCTGCTCATTTAAATCCAGTAAAAGGCTGCCTTCCTGTAACTATGCTTCATAACAAGACAGTTGCTCTTCCAAAAGCTCTCAGAAAATTTCTTTTTGTTTCTCACTGGACCAAATTGATTTGGGCCAGACTCTTTTCAAACTAGGGCAGAAATAATAAGATTAGACTAATCAGAATCCCAAGATCTGGTCTCAACCAGCTCCCCCTAAGACTTAGGGGCTATGTGTGGGAGTGTATGACACCTGGATAAAAGATCTGTTTAGGAATGGAAAAGGAATGAGTGTATGTCAAGATGACATTTGGTTCAGGCTCTAGGTAGTGAGTACCTTGGATGGAGGAGAGGATCATTCTGCTCACCAGAGAATATTTCCCACCAGAATGTAATGCATTGACATTCCATTTACACATCAGTCTCTTGTGATCTGTGTATTTTTAATCAGCTCCCTTGTGTTGGAATCATGTCTGACAAGGCTAAGGGCCAAACCCAATCATTAGATCAAGTTGCATTCACTCAGGTTAAGTTTTTACTCACCATTATACCTTCTTTGGTCCACATCACCATGAATTGACATAATCTGAAGAAAAAGAAAAAGAAGATGCAAAAATTATGATTATGTAATATGCATTAACAAACTGCATCAACAAAAATGCAACCATGAAAGGAGAGAGAGGGAGAGATTCGCAAGGCGACACTCATAGCCATTTCTCATGCCTTTTGTTTGTTCTATCAGGAACTTCTTTGTATCCAACTTCAATTTCTTATCCTCCACGTTAAACTTATTTCCTTTTGCCACTTCTCCAAAAGTGTCATCAAACAGGATCCATATTGTCATTTGTATCACATACGTACAAAATGTCCCACTGCAGAGAAAAGGATTCAGTCCCACATCATCAATAAATGGGATCTCAAAATCCCTTCTATGCCTAAAAGCCTAGAAACAGTATTACACTGATTATTAGGAGAAGTAAACCTGAAATAGTCTAGAGTATAAATGTCAAACATTGAGCCTATGGGCCAGCTTTAGCCTGTAGAAGGTCATCATTCAATGACACAAGCTCATTGTCAACAGCTTTACTTTAGTTGGTGTATTTTTTGTGTGCGAAATAGTAGTTTAGCCCACCAGGATTTTCATGAGGGAAAACTGGTCCATGAGTAAATTTGATTTGACAGTCTTGTCCCTAGGAAACAAAATGGCATTTTTTGAAAATGTAAGATTGATGCACTAAATTATTATTATTTACCCCAAACTAAGCCCTCGGAATTACCAGCAAAACTGAAGCATCAACTATCCGAAGCTGCGAAATACAAAAGGCAACATACACTTGGTAGCTCAGTGATGTGTGTGTGTGTGCATATGCATGTGTGTGTGTGTGTATGTGTGTCCTAAACAACAGAATCGTCTAAACAAACCACAGTTGCAGATTAACTAATACCATATTCTGGTCCTGAATTTTTCAACTTGCTTTTTATACAATGTTACTCATAGTTTTTTTTTTCTAAGATTCTTCTAAGTGAAGGCAGGCTTTTTCAAGAACCAATTCAAAATGAAAGTTGATTTTTGCATGATGTCACCAAAAGGTGATGTCACTTTCTTTTCTCTCCCTTGTCTCAAGAAAAATGGATACTAATGTTGAACTTATTTCACCCTTAAAACAACCCAGACAGGCAATCTCTAAAAACACGATGTCAGCTAACCTCAAGTTATCAGATAATGTTGTCAGAACCAAAGGTAAAGCAAAACTTCCAGGGATGGGCTTCCTAACTCCTATAGAAATGATACATATTTTCAACTCTTTTTTAGACAATATTATGGTGATTATTTTTAGCACAAGTGTTAAAATAGTCTTTTACTTTATTTAAAGGGAGCCAATCAAAATTTTTAGGCAAAAATCCAAAGGCAGTTTTGTTTATGATGAAGCTCAAACCTTACCCCTGAACTCTTTAGTTTTAAGCAGTGTCTATTTTTATCAATATACAGGACTATGTTTTCAAGACCATACTATCAACTGCTCAAATCAATTCATAATTCATGTCTCCAGTGGCCAATATTTCAGGAACAATACATTTGCATGCCAGTGGGACTAGAAATGTGGGCAGAGATGGCAAGAAGAGGAAGGAAAAGATTTTGGGGTGGGAATGAGTAAAGTGTGTGACAATTTTTTAAGTAATAGTTTAGCAACTCATTTTTTCCCACTGTAATAATAACAAATAAACTCTAGCCTACAGAGTTCATATTTTGAATTAGATATGTTTATTTCATCTGAAATGTTTTCCAAGCAGTGAGTTTGTTTCACCCATGTTCAATCCATAATATGGAATCATGACACAGCCCGATGTAAGCAGCAGTCAGGGACAATAGAAGGAAATTTTATCCCCTGCCAGACAGCACCTCAGCATGCCCCCTGGTTGATACTTTGGATGACTTTGGTCCATCAACATCTATCTGAAAAGACCTCTTAACAGTGGCCTTAAAGGCAATGCCACCTTAAAGAAAAGACAATCTTGAAGGCCATGAGCTGAAGGATGAAGAATCTGGAAGAAAACTGAAAAGAGCCTCATGTATGATGAATATTCAGCTCAGGGTAAGTGGAAGAGTAGAGCCTTTGGAGGAGCAGAAGCCAATGGAAAGGTCTGCCTTGAAATATAAATAGGCTGATTACCATCCCCACAAGAGCCTCAGTAATTGAGGAAACAGCTAGGAAAGAACATGGCCTTCCAGCACCCATCTCATCCCAAAGTGTCACATTTGCCTCTGAGGGCAGGGAAGAGTCAGGTTGTCCTGAGCTGGGTCAAGATCAGGAAGAAATTTTCCTGGAGAGAATTCTACCCACCCACAACCTACAGTGATACCTGGAGTTATGGGAGAGAAGCTTCATCCTTCTCTCACCAAGGCTTGAATTAGTCACCTATTGCTGAAACAAATCTATGTAAGAATCCCAAACTCAGTGGCTTAAAAGAATAATCATGTATTTCTGACTCACAGGTCTGTGCATTATCTGTGATTGTGCTGGAATTTGCTGGGATTGCCTGGCCTTAGCTCCAGGCTATGAGTCGGTTCAGGTCTGTTCCATGTGTCTCCTACTTAAGGGACCAGTGGTTTTATAGGTCATGTTTTATATATTTTTTTCTAAGCCCAAAATGACCAACAGAAACACGCACTATCTCTTGAGGCCTTGGTTCAAAAACGGACACTGAAACTTCTGCATAGATTATTTGGCCAAAGCAAGTCACATGGTAAAGTCCAAAATCACTGGGGTGGTGAAATATACTCTACTCATAGTGGACCATGATAATAGTGGGGAGGGAATACAGCAAATACAATCTACCAAGAATGAGGGCTTTACTCCAGAGGATCCAATGTAAGTTTTCTAGTCATCCATATGCAACCTTTTAAGAATGTAACCCAAATGTCCATGAACAGATGAATAGATAAACAAAATACAATATACCCGTACAATGGAATATTATTCAGCCTTGAAAAGGAAAGAAATTCTAATACATGTTACAACATAGATGAACCTTGAAAATATTATACTTAGTTAAAGAAACTAGACACAAAAGGCCAAATATGGTATGCTTCTATTTATGAGTTTCCAAAAAAGGCAAATGTATAGAGACTGAAAGTTAAAGGGTGGTTGCCTGGGGCTAGGGAGAGGGTACAAATTTCTGTTTAGGAGGATGAAAAAGTTATTCATATGGGTAGTGGTGATGATTGGTCAACAATACCAGTGTAGTTGGGGCACCTGGGTGGCTCAGTGAGTTAAGCATCTGATTCTTGGTTTCAGCTCTTGGTCGTAATCTCATGGTCACGAGATTGAGCCCCGAGCTGGGCTCCAAGCTCAGCATGGAGTCTCCTTGAGATTGTCTCCCTCTACCTCTCCCTCTGCCCCTCCCCTCCCCTTGTGTGTACACTCTTTCACTCTCTCTCATTCTCTTTCCATAAAATAAAATAAAGAAATAAAATCTTTTGAGGAAAAAAATGTAAATGTAATCAACACCACTGGATTACACACATAAAAATGGTTAAAATGGTAAAATTTTATGGCATGTATATTGTATCACAATAAAAGAAGAATATGAACAAGACAAGGTAACACATGGGGCAGCAAACAATAGGCTCATGCATGGACTGGTCCATTTTACCCTCATAACTGTCTTGGGGTAAGATTCATTATCCATTCAGGAAAAGGCCACATTCTGATGGGGTCACTTGCAGAAATAGCCCAAACACAGAAGCTCCCAACTTTACCCTTACATCTGATTTTAAAAGGTCAAATTGCCTTTGAATGAAGATGAACCTACCACTCAACCCATGACTGGGCCCTGGAACATTCAGTGCTGCCCTTGCCAGTAGGGCTACATTGCCTCAAGAGGCATGTGCTAATAGACCCCAGACTGGTCTACACAAATCTAGGATGTTACAATTTTAAATCTGGATCTAAGTGTACTGTGTAACAGTCTTAAAAAGAATTTTACCTGAAGCATAAAGAGTTAACCAAAAAATGTTGTACTTTATTAAATTGAAGGATTATTCTTCAAGTCGCCAAGAACTTGGCATTTTCCCTAAGAAAGGAAAACTGCTGTTTATTTTTTCCCTCTTACTTCAATACTGAGGTTACTAGCAAGTTCTCTGCATTACCTTTTAGATTTCAACTTCACTGTGTTACCAAAAAAAACATCTTCAAAACAGGAACAGTGTCAGTGCTCGACGTTCTTGGGGCTGGTTCTGTAGCTACTTCTCTAGTTAAAGGGCTCCTTCTTAGTTCTGAGAGACCATCATTGACACCAGACCTTATAATTCCAGGCTTAGTAATAATTTCCTGCCCCTCTCTACCCCACCTAGTTCAAAGGAAGTGGAAGAGATTCTCATGGAAAGGGGAAGTAAGAAAGGCAAAGAAAATTATCTGGATTTCCAGATGAGCTTGTACCACGACCAGCTATCACTGAAGAATTTTCTGCTATGAGACAGCAGGGCAATCTTTCCATTATCTGTCCTTTTCATAACAAACACTGATGAAACATTAAGCTAATCCCTCAATACACTGTCTTGCAAGTCTGCAAATTAAATGAGTGCTTCATTATTCAGTTATACAAAGAAATATGCCAACAGATACCTGCATAATGCAATAGCCCATGGATATCATAAATGGATTTTAATGCTATCTTGTGAATGCCCGAAATAGATTGTATTTAGTATACTAAATAAAAGAGTGCCTTTTTTCATTGGGGGGGGTACTAGCACTGATATCTTAACACATAGCAGATGCTCTCCACTTTCCTTCCCTTCCATCTGCATCCTTCTTCTCTACTCATATTGGAGCCTGGAACCTTAAGAGATTCTGGGGTTTCCTCTCCCTAAAGACTATCAACAAATCCAAAGTATTTCTATAGCTGTATTCAACATTATACATCAAAGGTAATTGTCACAGGGCAAGATAGAGGTTGTACAGAGGAGGGCAGGAGAATAATATTTACCGAATTCTGACTATGTCAGGTACTGTTCTAAGTGCTTTAAAGCTCTTAAGTCATGGCATCTTCACAATACCCTTAGGGGTCTAGGGACTCCTCTTGCCTTGATCATACAAACAAAGAAACCAAGGTACAGAGAAGTTGGGCAACTTGCCTACGGTCAAAGAGCTACCAAGCAGCACAGCTGGAATGCACAGGCAGACAGTGGGGAGCCCTGCTCTAACCTCCACACCATACTTCCTGTCTAAGGAGCAATGGATTCTGAGAGACTCCCACCCTGTCTGTGTTGCCATGAAGCCCAGCTTCATCCAGCAGATGGACTCGTTATACAGTCAGCATTCTCAGAACAATGATTTCTGTTACCCTCGCATCACAATCACTTCAGAATTAAATATATGTAGAAAATTCTTTGTCGTCCATGACAAGATAAATAACTTGGTTTGTGGTCATTTACCTTAAGAACATGGCCATCCCTCTGAATATTAACTGAAATGGAAGGTAAACACTGAAAGGAGCACTATAGATTCTTCATGTTTTCATGAAATCTTCAAAATTAATCTTTTTTTAAAAGATTTTGTTTTTAAGTAATCTCTACACCCAAAGTGGGGCTTGAACTCATGACCCCAACATCAAGAGTCATGTGCTCTACCTACTGAGCAAACCTGGCTCCCCTTTAGGGTTATCTTTTAATTAACACTTTCAGACCAAACATGAATATAAAAAATATCTATTTGATTTCTTCCATAGTCAACAACTCGTTTGATTCACTGAAAATAGAGAAAGGTGGAATGACTGCATAAAGGATAAATAACTCCACAAAATATCTTTCAACCATTAAATAGAACCTATACTTAAAATAAATACATTCCCAGTAGATTATATTTCTATAATATAATATCCCCCAACATATTCCTTGAATTTGTATTACTCAAATTCCAATTTTCATTTATGTGAACTGTTTCAGCGTTCTCATTATGTTTTAAATAAATCTTTTTATTCTTACATTCAAAGACAAGAAAATCCATGCGTATATTTTAGTAAAACATTACTAGAAAGACTCTTTGTAATCATAATCATAATATTAATTTTTATAACATAATTAAAATTTATTGCACATCAATGTGCCAGTCACTGGACTAAACTCTTTGTACATGATTTTCATATACTTTGCATAACAGTCTTTTGAGGAAGATATTATCTCCATTTTACAGATAGAGAAACAAGGTGTCTGAAGTCCTTTGGAGCGTGCCTGGGTAGCTCAGTCAGTTAGGTGTCTGCCTCTTGATTTCAGCTAAGGTCTTGATCTCAGGGTCGTGAGATTCAGCCCTACACTGGGCTTCATGCTGGGTGTGGAGCCTGCTTTACATAAAGAAAGTTGGGTCATTATCTCAAGGGCCTTTGTAGTCAGATCATGGATAGAACTGGGATTCAAGTCGAAGTCTGTCTGACACCAAGACCCAGATATTAAAATCTATGTTATACTGCCTCAGAAGCCATAAGAAAAAGTCATGATGAATTTATCTAAAAATTAAATATTTCTACATATGCCCCTAAATCATCAAAAAACTAAAAAAAGGGGCACCTGGGTGGCTCAGTGGGTTAAAGCCTCTATCTTTGGCTCAGGTCATGATCCCAGGGTCCTGGGATCGTGCCCCACATCAAGCTCTCTGCTCACCAGGGAGTCTGCTTCCCTTCCTCTCTCTCTGCCTGCCTCTCTGCCTACTTGTGATCTCCGTCTGTCAAATAAGTAAATAAAAATAGTTTTTAAAAAAGGGCGCCTGGGTGGCTCAGTGGGTTAAAGCCTCTGCCTTCGGCTCAGGTCATGATCCTAGGGTCCTGGGATCGAGCCCCGCATCAGGCTCTCTGCTCAGCAGGAGCCTGCTTCCTCCTCCCTCTCCCTCTGCCTGCCTCTCTGCCTACTTGTGATCTCTATCTGTCAAATAAAAATAAATTAAAAAAATATTTTAAAAAAACCTGAAACATATATATCAAAGAATCAATGTCCTTAAGTATATACAGGAATTCACACAAATTAATCAGAAAAAATAAACAAAAGAAAAGAAAAAAATTCAAATGGCAAATGTATTCATGGAAAGTTTTTTCACCTAAAACAAAAAAGTATAAGTTATATTGATCTATCACTTTTATCTCATGATACTACTGGATTTCAAGGATTGATATACCAAACGTTTCAAGGATATGAAGAAATGAGCATGCTCATATACTGCTAGAATATGGAAAAACCAAAAACATAAAAGAAATGCACAATTTAGAAAGATCTAGTTTACAGTTTTTAACATCTCATTTCAAAAAATATGCTTCATGTGGAAAAAAAGCAGACTATGTCATACACAGACTATGATCCCAATTTTGAGAGAGGAAAAAATCCTTTTTTTTAAGTATAAAAAAATTCTTGAAGTTTCTGTGCTAAAATGTTAATTGTAGTTGCTTATTTGGGGGTTAATGGGATTGTACATTATTTTATTTTAACTTTATTACATCTTTCAATATTATGTAAATTTTTAATCTTATGAACTAATTTTTTAATTACACATACACACACAAATATGAACCAATTCATATAGCCATCAAGGCATACATTCTTGATGGTAACCACTCTTGGAGACATCAGTTCAGACTTAGTGCACATCCTTTCTTGCCTTGATGCTTTTGGGTGACTATGTGCCCAGTCTCAGGGATGAGAAAGGAAGGATCTAGGCCAATTGTGGAAATCTTATATCCCTTTGCTAGCAACTGGTCTAGAGGTAGTCATGTGACCCAGTACTTGCCAATGAGATATAGAGGCAGTCTGTTGATGGCTGCAGGTTAAGATTTCTTCCTAATAAAAAGAGTGGCAGATACAGAAAGCATTTTAGTTACTCACATCTCTGCCACTTGCTTTCTGCTTGGGATGCTATCGTATGAGGATGAGATATTTAGAGCTATGGCTGCCACGGGGAGACCATGAAAAGACATATCACTGACACACAGAAGAGGTCGAATAGAAAAGATAGAATGAACATAGCTCAGGTGTTTGGCGATAGAGGTGAGCACTTGAAACAACTCTGGACCTGCCAACTTACAAGCTTTGATTATGCACATCAATTAAATGTCTTTATCATTTAATACTCTATTGGTGGGACATTTTATTCCTTACAAGCAAATATATATTATTTTAATATTTAAAATACATATGAACATACAGGTTTTAACTACATGAATACATAAAGATACATATGTAGATGGGATACCTAGATCCTATTCATGTTTTCTGAAGAGTCTTAACCTTTCTTATACCATCTCTGTCTTGGATATAAAACCTCTCAACTGCTACTTCCCATCAGCTTTGTGTTGTCTTAGTCACTTCTGTGACTAAGTTCCCTTAGTTACACTTCCCACTTCTATATTCTGTCTCCTTCAAATCCAAACTCTTGAGAAAGATTTCTTCTAGCCAACATCTCCATTTTCTCAACCCTTACGCCCCAGCCCACTCCAATCCATCCACAGTCATGCTTCACCAAAACAGTGATTGATAATTTACTTATGAGCAATGACCTCAGTGTTTCCAAATCCAATTTAATTTGTTCAGTTCTCTTCACCCCTCCCTCTTCATTGAAATACTTTGTTCTCTTGGCTTTTAGTCTTCTTTATACATTAGGGGTTTTCTTTGCCCTCTCTGATTGATCCTTCTCAGGTTCCTTTGCGATCTCATAGCTCATTAAATGCTGGATTCCTCAAAGCTTATTCCTAGACCCATTATCCCTCCCACCTTCTATTCTCCCATATTAATGTCTCTGGCATCAATTACCACTTATGTGCAGATAACTCATAATATCTCAGACCCATAAATCCAACATTTTTTTTTCAATATCTCAAAAGGTCACCATCTGTACTTGTGGTTTTCCTACTCAAATCTGGATCTCTTCTTGTAATCCCTGTCTCAGTGATTGGTACCAACATTGATCTAGCTATATAATCCTGAAATCTAAGAATAGTCTTTGAAACCTTCATTTATCACTGCCCCCAGATCTAATGCATCATTAAGTTTTCTGAACTCTGCCTCCTAAATATTTCTCAAATTTAGTCACATCCTTTTATCTCTACTACTATCATTCTAGCCAAGCTGTTATCTTTTCAGCTGAACTATGTAATAAATTCCCAACTGATCTCCTTACCTCCACTCTTGCATCTCTTCTGTTTGTCTCCACACTGTAGCTAGTATGACCTTCTTTTAAACTCAATTCTGATTATATCACTTCCTTGCTTAAAACTTTTCAGTGGTTTTTGGAGGAGTCAAGATGGCGGAGAAGTAGCAGGAGATCAGGTAGCAGGAGATCAGCTAGATAGCTTATCTAAACATTGCAAACACCTACAAATCCAACAGGAGATTGAAGAGAAGAACAGCAATTCTAGAAACAGAAAATCAACCACTCTGAAAGGTAGGACTCCCGGAGAAGTGAATCCAAAGTGACAGGAAGATAGACCACGGGGGAAGGGCTGGCTCCCGGCAAGCGGCGGAGCAACGGAGCACAAAATCAGGCCTTTTAAAAGTCTGTTCTGCTGAGGGACATCGCTCCAGAGGTTAAACCAGGGTGAAGCCCATGCAGGATCAGTGTGGCCCCAGGTCCCACAGGGTCACAGAAGGATCGGGGGTGTCTGAGTGTCGCAGAGTTTGCAGGTATTAGAACGGGGAAGCTGGCTACAGAGACAGAGCTGAGGAGTGAGCTCTCAGCTCGGGGTTACCTTGAACCAATTGCGGGTTGGGTGAGCTCAGAGCGTGGCCGGAGGCCAGGGAGACGGAAGTGATTGGGCACTATTCTCTGAGGGCGCGCTGAGGAGTGGGGCCCCCAGCTCTCGGCTCCTCCGGGCTGGAGACTGGGAGGCCGCCATTTTCATTCCTGTCCTCCGAAACTCTATGGAAAGCATTCAGGGAACAAAAGCTCCCAAAAGCAAACCAGAGCGGATTACTCAGCCCGGCCCCTGGTGAGGGCGGTGCAATTCCGGCTGGGGCAAAGACATTTGAGAATCACTACAACAGGCCCCTCCCCCAGAAGATCAACAAGAAATCCAGCCAGGACCAAGTTCACCTACCAAGGAGTGCAGGTTCGATACCAAGGAGAGCAGTGGAATTCCAGAGGAGGAGAAAGCAAAGAACGGAACTCATGGCTATCTCCCCATGATTCCTTAGTCTTGCAGTTAACTTAATTTTTTTTTCAATTTTTTTTCTTCTTCTGCTAAATTTTCTTAACTTTTTTCTTAAACTTTTTTCTTAAAAGTTTCTTAACTTTTACCTTTTTCTTTTTAAATATTTTTTAACTAGTTTATCTAATACATATTTTTCCTTTTTTTTATTTTTTCTTTATTTGTTTTCTTTTTTAAATTGTTTCTTTTTTTTTCTGAACCTCTTTTTATCCCCTTCCACACCCCCCATGATTTGGGGTCTCTTCTGATTTGGTTAAAGCACATTTTCCTGGGGTCTTTGCCACCCTTTTAGTATTTTCCTTGTTCCTTCATATACTCTTATCTGCACAAAATGACAAGGCAGAAAAACCCACCACAAAAAAAAAGAACAAGAGGTAGTACCGAAGGCTAGGGACCTAATCAATACAGACATTGGTAATATGTCAGATCTAGAGTCCAGAATGACGATTCTCAAGGTTCTAGCCAGGCTCAAAAAAGGCATGGAAGATATTAGGGAAACCCTCTCGGGAGATATAAAAGCCCTTTCTGGAGAAATTAAAGGACTAAAATCTAACCAAGTTGAAATAAAAAAAGCTATTAATGAGATGCAATAAAAAATGGAGGCTCTCACTTCTAGGATAAATGAGGCAGAAGAAAGAATTAGCGATATAGAAGATCAAATGACAAAGAATAAAGAAGCTGAGCAAAAGAGGGACAAACAGCTACTGGACCACGAGGGGAGAATTTGAGAAATAAGTGACACCATAAGATGAAACATTAGAATAATTGGGATTCCAGAAGAAGAAGAAAGAGATAGGGGAGCCAAAGGTATATTGGATTGAATTATTGTAAACAATTTCCCTAATATGGCAAAGAGAACAAGGATCAAAATCCAGGAGGTGTAGGGAACCGCCCTCAAAATCAACAAGAATAGGTCCACAGCCCATCACCTAATAGTAAAATTTACAAGTCTTAGTGACAAAGAGAAAATCCTGAAAGCAGCCTGGGAAAAGAAGTCTGTAACATACAATGGTAAAAATATTAGATTGGCAGCAAAATTATCCACAGAGACCTGGCAGGCCAGAAAGAGCTGGCATGATATATTCAGAGCACTAAATGAGAAAAACATGCGGCCAAGAATACTATATCCAGCTAGGCTATCATTGAAAATAGAAGGAGAGATAAAAAGCTTCCAGGACAAACAAAAACTGAAAGAATTTGCAAACACCAAACCAGCTCTACAGGAAATATTGAAAGGGGTCCGCTAAGCAAAGAGAGACCCTAAAAGTAGTAGATCAGAAAGGAACAGAGACAATATACAGTAACAGTCAACTTACAGGCAATACAAAAACACTAAATTCATATCTCTCAATAGTTACCCTGAATGTTAATGGGCTAAATGCCCCAATCAAAAGACACAGGGTATCAGAATGGATAAAAAAACAAAACCCATCTATATGTTGCCTACAAGAAACTCATTTTAAACCCAATGACACCTCCAGATTTAAAGTGAGGGGGTGGAAAAGAATTTATCATGCTAATGGACATCAGAAGAAAGCTGGGGTGGCAATCCTTATATCAGAGTAATTAGATTTTAAGCCAAAGACTATAAGAGATGAGGAAGGACACTATATCATACTCAAAGGGTCTGTTCAACAAGAAGATCTAACAATTTTAAATATCTATGCCACTAACATGGGAGCAGCCAACTATCTAAACCAATTAACAACAAAATCAAAGAAACACATCAACAATAATACAATAATAGTAGGGGACTTTAACACTCCCCTCACTGAAATGGAGAGATCACCAAGCAAAAGATCAACAAGGAAATAAAGGCCTTAAATGACACACTGGACCAAATGGACATCACAGATATATTCAGAACATTTCATCCCAAAGCAACAGAATACACATTCTTCTCTGGTGCACCTGGAACATTCTCCAGAATAGATCACATCCTGGGTCCTAAATCAGGTCTCAACTGATATCAAAAGATTGGGATCATTCCCTGTATATTTTCAGACCACAATGCTCTGAAGCTAGAACTCAATCACAAGAGGAAATTTGGAAAGAACCCAAATACATGGAGACTAAACAGCATCCTTCTAAAGAATGAATGGGTCAACCAGGAAATTAAAGAAGAATTGAAAAAATTCATGGAAACAAATGATAAGGAAAACACAACAGTTCAAAATCCATGGGACACAGCAAAGGCGGTACTGAGAGGAAAATATATAGCAGTACAAGCCTTTCTCAAGAAATAAGAAAGGTCTCAAGTATACAAATTAACCCTACACCTAAAGGAGCTGGAGAAAGAACAAGAAAGAAACCCTAAACCCAGCAGGAGAAGAGAAATCATAAAGATCAGAGCAGACATCAATGAAATAGAAACCAAAAAAACAGTAGAACAGATCAACAAAACTAGGAGCTGGTTTTTTGAAAGAACTAATAAGATTGATAAACCCCTGGCCAGACTTATCAAAAAGAAAAGAGAAAGAACCCAAATAAATAAAATCATGAATGAAAAAGGAGAGATCACAACTAACACCAAAGAAATAGAGCCAATTATAAGAACATACTATGAGCAACTCTACGCCAACAAATTTGACAATCTGGAAGGAATGGATGCATTCCTAGAGATGTATAAACTACCAAAACTGAACCAGGAAGAAATAGAAAACCTGAACAGACCCATAACCAGTGAGGAGATTGAAACAGTCATCAAAAATCTCCAAACAAACAAAAGCCCAGGGCCAGATGGTTTTCCAGGGAAATTCTACCAAACATTTAAAGAAGAACTAATTCCTATTCTCCTGAAACTGTTCCAAAAAATAGAAATGGAAGGAAAACTTCCAAACTCATTTTATGAGGCCAGCATCACCTTGATCCCAAAACCAGACAAAGATCCTATCAAAAAAGAGAACTACAGACAAATATCCTTGATGAACACAGATGCGAAAATTCTCACCAAAATACTAGCCAATAGGATTCAACAGTACATTAAAAGGATTATTCACCACGACCAAGTGGGATTTATTCCAGGGCTGCAAGGTTGGTTCAACATCCACAAATCAATCAATGTGATACAACACATTAATAAAAGAAAGAACAAGAACCATATGATACTCTCATTAGATGCTGAAAAAGCATTTGACAACGTACAGCATCCCTTCCTGATCAAAACTCTTCAAAGTGTAGGGATAGAGGGCACATACCTCAATATCATCAAAGCCTTCTATGAAGAACCCACCGCAAATATCATTCTCAATGGAGAAAACCTGAGAGCTTTTCTGCTAAGGTCAGGAACACGGCAGGGATCGCCATTATTACCACTGCTATTCAACATAGTACTAGAAGCCCTAGCCTCAGCAATCAGACAACAAAAAGAAATTAAAGACATCCAAATTGGCAAAGAAGAAGTCAAATTATCACTCTTCGCAGATGATATGATACTATATGTGGAAAACCCAAAAGACTCCACTCCAAAACTGCTACAACTTGTACAGGAATTCAGTAAAGTGTCAGGATATAAAATCAATGCACAGAAATCAGTTGCATTTCTCTACACCAACAACAAGACAGAAGAAAGAAAAATTAAGGCGTCAATCCCGTTTATAATTGCACCCAAAACTATAAGATACCTAGGAATAAACCTAACCAAAGAGGCTAAGAATCTATACTCAGAAAACTGTAAAGTACTCATGAAAGAAATTGAGGAAGACACAAAGAAATGGAAAAATGTTCCATGCTCCTGGATTGCAAGAACAAATATTGTGAAAATATCTATTCTACCTAAAGCAATCTACACATTTAATGCAATTCCTATCAAAATACCATCCATTTTTTTCAAAGAAATGGAACAAATAATCCTAAAATTTATATGGAACCAGAAAAGACCTCAAATAGCCAAATGAATATTGGAAAAGAAAGCCAAAGTTGGTGGTATCACAATTCCGGACTTCAAGCTTTATTACAAAGCTGTCATCATCAAGACAGTATGGTGGTACTGGCACAAAAACAGACATATAGATCAATGGAACAGAATAGAGAGCCCAGAAATAGACCCTCAAATCTATGGTCAACTAATCTTTGACAAAGCAGGAAAGAATGTCCAGTGGAAAAAAGACAGCTTCTTCAGTAAATGGTATTAGGAAAATTGGACAGCCACATGCAGAAAAATGAAATTGGACCATTTCCTTATACCACACACGAAAGTAGACTCAGAATGGATGAAGGACCTCAATGTTAGAAAGAAATCCATCAAAATCCTTGAGGAGAACACAGGCAGCAACCTCTTCGACCTCAGCCGCGGAGGCATACACCAAAGGCAAGGGAAACAAGAGCAAAAATGAACTATTGGGATTTCATCAAGATCAAAAGCTTTTGCACAGCAAAGAAACAGTTCACAAAACCAAAACACAACTGACAGAATGGCAGAAGATATTTGCAAACAACATATCAGATAAAGGGCTATTATCCAAAATCTATAAAGAACTTAGCAAACTCAACACCCAAAGAACAAATAATCCAATCAAGAAATGGGCAGAGGACATGAAAAGACATTTCTGCAAAGAAGACATCCAGATGGCCAACAGACACATGAAAAAGTGCTCCATATCACTCGGCATCAGGGAAATACAAATCAAAACCCCAATGAGATATCTCCTCATACCAGCCAGAATGGCTAAAATTAACAAGTCAGGAAATGACAGATGCTGGCGAGGATGCGGAGAAAGGGGAACTCTCCTACATTGTTGTTGGGAATGCAAGCTGGTGCAACCACTCTGGAAAACAGCATGGAGGTTCCTCAAAATGTTGAAAATAGAGCTACCCTACAACCCAGCAATTGCACTACTAGGTATTTACCCTAAAGATACAAACATAGTGATCCGAAGGGGCACGTGCACCCGAATGTTTATAGCGGCAATGTCTACAATAGCCAAACTATGGAAAGAACCTAGATGTCCATCAACAAATGAATGGATAAAGAAGAAGTGGTATATATACACAATGGAATAATATGCAGCCATCAAAAAAAATGAAATCTTGCCATTTGTGACGATGTGGGTGGAACTAGAGGGTATCATGCTTAGCAAAATAAGTCAGTCGGAGAAAGACAACTATCATATGATCTCCCTGATATGAGGAAGTGGAGATGCAACATGGGCGGGTAAAGGGGGTAGAAGAAGAATAAATGAAACAAGATGGGATTGGGAGGGAGACAAGCCATAAGTGACTCTTCATCTCACAAAACAAACTGAGGGTTGCTGGGGCGAAGGAGGTTGGGAGAGGGGGGTGGGGTTATGGAAAAAAAAAACTTTTCAGTGGTTTTCCATTGTTCTTATCATGAAGAATAAAAGCTTTAAGTTGATCTGAAAAGACCTGAATGATATGGCTCTTATTCCCTAGAGCCTTGTTTCCCATCATGCTTTCTATCACACTCTACATTTCTTAAGACTGCCATACCCCCAAACTCACTCTACTACAAAACTTTTATGTATGTTTTCTACCTGGAATGTTCTTACCTGTCCTCTTTGCACAGGTAACTCTTACTCATCCTTCAAATTTCAGCTTAATATTCATGTCCCTGACTTTTCTCTCCAAACCAAAGCTCTCCTATTGTAATCTCTCATTTTTTGGAACCCTTATGACAATCTTCAGTAAGAAACTGAAGCAGATGCTGTTGGCCTAACTACCATTTAACTTCAACATTCATGATAATGTAACCCTTCTTTTGTTCAGATACTGAGCATCTGTTTTTCAGAAGTCATTCCTCAGCCCCCGGGTGTGAATGTTTTCCAGTATGGGTCAGTCACAGCAATTCTATTCCTCCCACCAATGATTGAATCAAGAATGGACATGGGAAACAACCCTTGCCAATGAGAAGTAAAAGACACAGAGGTCGGAAGTGGGACTTCTGAGAAAGAACAAGATAAGACTCATATCTTCCTGCATTTGAATGACATCATAACAGGATAAGAAGCTTAAGAACATTTCAGCAGTTCTAACCATGAGAAGAAAATCTAAATAACACTTCTGATTGTGTGTCACATGGTAGGTTGCTCTACTGACCCCAATTCTTCATTTCTCTGTCATAGACATCTAATCCTTTGCCATGTCCTCATAGTAGGAAGAGTGATCTTTCCTGCCCCTTGATTTTGTGTTTGTTCATGTAACTTGTTTTGGCCAATGGGATGTTAGCAGACATGATGAAAGCAAAGGCTCCATAGGTGCCTCCATGGTTTGGTTGGTTCTCTTGTTCTTTCCAGTGATCCACCACAAGAAAAACATCCCCCAGGTAGTGCCTTCCCTTTCAGCCTGGTACTAGAATCTAGGCTTAATCCATCCCCAAGAGCAGAGTTGCTTCTGTCAGTTCATGGACCCACCATCTAAAGCACCACTGCTCTGGCTGACCTGCATAACTGTGATCATAAGAATAAGTACTTCTTGATGCATGCCATTGAGTTTTGGGATGACTTAATACGGAGCATTACTGGGGCAAGAGCTGGCTGATGTATCTGCAAAAACTTCCCAAATGTAGCAGATATTAGTTAAATAATCATATAATTAAATGTAATTCTCTCTCTCACTGGATTACAAGGTCCAGAGGGCTGCAACAACTCCATTGTCTCCCAGTACCTAGCACAGTAGATTGCATAATAAATATTTACTGAATGGCTATTATTAATGAGAAAGAAAGGCTGTAATAATACATACAGAAAATGTTAAAATCACATGATAGCATAATAAGTAACATTTATATCTTCATTCTTTTCTACATTATAATCATACTTTTCTATATTGTAATAAGGCTCTTGTATAATAGCCATGAATTGCTTTTATAATCAGGAATATGTGCAAAAAAAAGCCCTATCTCCACTAAGAAGAAAATATAATTATTTAGAAAGAAATAATATCATGGGTCAAACAAAGAAGTCATTTGCATGAGTTAAATCTACATATAGTTCCAAATTGAAGAGGCCATAAATTTACACAAAGGAGATGAATATGCAGGTGTCAGGACAGTAAATAAGGTCGTGGTTAGCACCAAAATTTAAGACCTGGCTGAGACATACTGTGCTTTTCTTTGCTTTACTTCCTGGAATCAGAGAAAAAATGTCTGAGGTAAGCTGATAAAACACACAGAAATTTAGGGAGACTGGACCAAATGGAAATGCCAGTAAGCTACTTGTTATTGATGAATTGTCTCTCTCACACTCGCTTTACAAATTTATAGTAAAAGATTCCTGAGAACATCTCTCCAGCCACATCGCCTCACCTTCTACCTCTTTCTACCTCCTTCCACTTCCAGGTTCCCTGATTTCTGCTCTCACCCCACCCTCTAAGATGGGGGACCTTGCTCTCTTCCTAGAGTTCTTCAGGCCCCTCCTGATTTCACTTGATTCCTTTGATGACGGCATCTCATCTTTCAAGGATGCAGCAATCAAAACGAAGAAACTACATGACAGACAGCCACATGGATCATTCTGAAAAAATAAAGCTTTGGAGGAAAAGAAAAAACTAAGAAAAAATGTAATGTATATTAGAAGATAGTTTATATCAATTTAAAATGTATACATTCACATGTATCTCTTAGGTTAGCTCCATATATAAGGACTTGTGAAACATTTAAGATAATGAGAAAGGAGAGTGAGCCTTTCTCACTCTCTGAAATCACTCACACTCTGAAATGCAGAAGGAAGGAAGGAAAGAGGAGAAAGACAAGGGTCCACATTTGTAAGGGCAGAACACAGATTTCACTCCAAATGTTTTAACTGAAGGGGTGTTAATAAAGGGACTACTTACAGTGGCGGGGGAGGGTGAAGGTAAAAAACAAAGAATGAAGTCTTGCCATTTGCAACAACCTAGATGGACCTAGAGGGCGTTGTGCTAAGTGAAATAAGTCAGACAGAGGATTTCATTTTTATGTGGAATCTAAAAAAACAAAGCAAATGAACAATCAAACAAAAATTAGAAACAGATTCATAAATACAGAAAACAAACCGGTGGTTGCCAGAGGGGAGGGGAAGGGAGGTGGGCAAAATAAATGAAGGGGTTATGTGGCACAAACTTCTAGTTATAAAATAAATAAGTCATGGGGATGAATAGTACAGCATAGGAAAGGTAGTCAGTAATATTGTAATAACGTTTTATGGTGACAGATGGTAACTAGACTTATTGTGGTGAGCATTTTGTAATGTATATAATTGTGAAATCACATTGTTGCATGCCTGAACCTAATATAATATTGCATGTCAATTATTCTTCAATTAAAAAAAATGAGAAGGTGTATTGGTTTTCTATTGCTGCTTTAACAAATTACAACAGATTTAGTGGCTTAAAAAAACATAAATTGGTTACCTTACAATTCTGTAGGTCAGAATACTGGCATGGAATCTCAATGGGCTAAAACCAAGATGTCAGCAGGGCAGCATTCCTTCTGGAGGCATTGAAGAAAAATTTGTTTCTTTGCCTTTTCCAGCTTCTAGAAGCTGTCCACATTCCCGGGCTCATGGCCCCCTTTCTCCATTTTTAAAACCAGCAGCAGCTAACCTCTCTCTGACCCTGCTTCCATTATCTCCTCTCTTTCTGACCACAGCTGCCTTCAAGGACCCATGTAATTAGATTGGGTTCATCCAGATAATCTAGGATAGTCTCTCATCTCGGGGTTCATAACTTCAATGGCTTCCGTAAAATTCTGTTTACTCTGTAGGGTAACACATTCCCAAGTTCCAGGGATTAGAATGTGGACATATTTGGGAGACCATTATTCTACCTACCCCAGAAAGCAATAGCAGGAAGCCATTAGGATCCCCAGGACAGAAGGAACAATGGAAGGACTTAGTGTTAAGGGAACTCCGGGGGAGCTAGAACCTAGGAACTGTCAAAAAGGTGCTGTGGTGAGGTGGGGGGTGGGGCAACCATTGCCAGACACTGCTCTAAGGAGGAAGTGTATGGGGGAAAGTTACCCCAACCTCACCCACCCCACCAATGCTTCTCCTGCCAATGCTTCTCATTGGGCAAACCTCACCAGAAACCATGCAACAAAGGAGCTTGGGTAATGGAGTCTGCAGTGGTTGACATCCCAAGGCAGAGAAGGGTGGGCATTTTCCATTAGTGGGGGCTGGGAGGATTTCTGGGAGAAGATTTCAGTATAACAAATGAGGAATAACCTGAACGTATGACCTAAACTGGGAGGAGTAATAGATTCAGCTCTCTGTACTTGGGGTCATAAAAGGAAAACCCTCTTCCAACAAGAGGCACTGCTACTGTAAAGTAGAATCAAAAGTGTTGGGGGGTGGATTATGGAAGAAGCGTTTTTCTTAAAATGAGCACAGAAAGATTTGGATAGAGGAAAATCAGTGTGCGGGCTATATCACATTCACTTGCTTCTCTCCTTCTCTTTACTTTGTCACATGGGAGAGCCAGGTAGAAATCACCAAAGCCAATGGTGGAGAGGTGAGGAGAGGCACACAGGAAAGACAATGAAGGTAGTGGCAAAGAACAGAGTAAGCAGCTTAGCCCTTTGAAGCAACGCTTTTTCAAAGAGGTGCAAATAGCAGAAATTCTCCTTCACAATGTCAGTGTGTGCTTTTGACCTGGAGTCGGGTTCACATTAATTTATGAAGTGCTAAGAGTCTGGGTCGCTGGAATGGGATCTTTTACTCTACAAACTGCTCACTTAACTACGAGCTGGATTCTGTTGTCAAGGTCTCTCAGAGGTACCGCTTCTAAGACCATTCCTCTGATTTTGTTATTTTTAGAGGACAATTGTCCCCCTTTGATATCCACTTCATTTTATATCCAAGCTATAAATTTCTCCTTAGGCGCAGTTCTTGTCTGATTTTGAAGCTTTGAAGCCTTCCATCATGGTGAACTAGAAAGTACAATTTGACAGACACTTGCAAAAGAAGGTAAAAGCTCTTCCTGTTACATATACACCGTAGGTCTGAGACCATCCTCAAAGCCATTCTGGCTTTACCCAGAATTTCTGAGGGTTTGGAACACATAGGAAGTCACTTTGAGGGGGCACCCAGCCTAAAGATGGGTGAGATGGTTCTACAAACCAGCAGTCCAGGAAACTCAAAATTGAGACCAGGTTGGGCGCATGGGGCCCAAACAGATAGGGCAGCCACTCTAAATGCTGAAATCTGAACTAAAACGGAACAAAGAGCCAGATCTTAGTTCCCGCTCAGCCTTAGACAAACTTAAGTAAGCCTTGTAATTAGGAAGTGGCTTATTGGTTTCTATCAGCGTGTCTAGCCCTCAGCTCATAGAGTAGATTGCATTTATCTTCACTGAGCACTTACTCCGGACCAGGCATTGCAAAAAGCCTACTTAATCCTTCTCAATAAACATGAAGTCATTTCTATTGTTATCTCCACTTTAAAGATGAAAGAGAATTTGAGGAGTTTAAGTGATTGTGTCACAAATTAACACCGCTAAATGGTAGTGGCAGGATTCTCAAATCCCAGAGCCTGAGGGTTTAACCATCATACAACAAATGCAATCCAGTTGACCCTGGAAAAGATTCCCCCCGAGTTTTCAATGGAAAAAAAATAACTGAAGAAGATAGAAAACCATTGCCTAATGAGTTTGCTCACACAAACAACGAACTAACATTCCACAGGTTAAAGCATTTTAAAAGTTTGATCTAATACAGAAAACTGATTTCACTTGCCGCAGAAATGGCCCTGGTAATGAAGGGATTCTTAAAATGTTATCTTTATTTCTTAACTGCTTTTACGAAAGTAGAATTTAAGTAACATAAAATTCACTATTTTTTAGTGTACAATTCAACAGTTTTTGGTAAATTCAAGAAGCTAGGCAGCCATCACCACTATCTAATTCCAAAATATTCCATTATCCCAAAAGAAACCCCAGACCAATTAGCAGTCACTCCCAATTCCCCATCCCATCCCAACCCTAGCCCCTGGCAACAACTAATCTGCTTTTTGTCTCTATATGGGTTTGCTTATTCTGGATGCTTCACATAAAGAGAATCATACAATATGTGATCTCCTACATCTGGCTTCTTTTGTTTAGCATACAGTTTTTGAAATTGTCAAGAGGGAGCATGTGTTGGTACTTCATCCCTTTTTATTGTCCCATAATATTCTATTGAATGGATATACCACACTTGGTATATCAATTCACCAGATGGTGGACATTTGGATTGTTTATCTGATGGCTAATCATTTTGAGCAGTTTTTCATATGCTCATTGTCTACTTGTATCACTTCTTTGGAAAAATGCCTATTCATATCCATTGCTTGTTTTTAAATGGCAGGGTTTTTTAAAGGTTTTATTTATTTATTTTAGAGAGAGAGTGAGAGAGAGAATGAATGAGCAGTGGGGAGGGGCAGAGGGAGAGAAAGAGAGAGAGAAACAGACTTTCTGCTGAACAGGAAGCCTGATGCAGAGCTCGATCTCAAAACCCTGAAATCATGACCCAAGCTGAAGGTGGCTGCTTAACCGACTGAGCCACCCAGGTGTCCCTAGATAGGGTTTTTTAAATTACATTGCATTTTGTATTATTGAGTTGCAAGAGTACTTAATACATTCTAGATAAAATTTCTGTATTAGATCTATGATTTGAAAATATTTTCCCAATCTACCCCTTGTCGTTTCAGTTTTTTAATGATGTCTTTTTTTAAAGATTTTGTTTATTTATTTATTTGAGAGAGAGAGAGAGGAATAGAGGGTGTGCACATGCACAAGCAAGAGAAAGGGGAAGAACAGGGAGGAAGAATCTCAAGCAGACGCTGCATTGAGCCTGGAGCTGGCACAGGGCTCAATCCCCTGAGATCATGACCTGAGCTGAAACCAAGTGTCAGATGCATAACCGACTGAGCCACCCAGGCACCTCAGTGATGTCTTTTGCAGTATAAAATTTTTTTATTTTTAAGAAGTCTAATCCTCAGGTCATAAAGATTTACTCCTGTTTTCTTTTAAGACTTTTATACTTTTGGGGCACCTGGGTGGCTCAGTGGGTTAAAGCCTCTGCCTTCGGCTCAGGTCATGGTCCTGGAATCCTGGGATCGATCCCCACATCGGGCTCTCTGTTCAGTGGGGAGCCTGCTTACCCCTCTCTCTCCCTCTGTCTCTCTGCCTACTTGTGATCTCTGTCAAATAAATGAATAAAATCTTTTTAAAAAAAGAGTTTTATAGCTTTTCCTCTAACATTTAGGTTCATGATCTATTTTGAGTTCACTTTTGTGTATGGTGCGAGGTAAGAGTCTAAATCCATTCTTTCGCATGTGGCTATCCAATTGTCCCTATACCATTCCTTTGGGCCATAGGTCTGTTCTTGTGCCAGGACCACCCTATCTTGATTAGCTTTGCACTAAGTTTTGACATCATGAAGTATCAATTCTCCAACTTTGTTCTTTCTCAAGACAATTTTGGTTATTCTGAGTCCCTTGCATTTCCATATAAATTTTAGGATCAACTTATCAGTTTCTCAAAAAAAAAAACCAATAAGCTGGAATTTTGGGAGGGATTGCCTTGAATTTATAGGTCAGTTTGGGAAGAATTGCCATGTTAATAGTATTGAGTCTTCTAATCCACAAACATGCAATATCTCTCCATTTATTAAGATACTTTTTCATTTCTATCAGCAATGTTTTGCAGTTTTCTATGTAGAATTCCTGTTCTTTCATTAAATTTGTTACTAAGTATTTTCTTCTGTGTTTTTAGGCTATTGTAAATGGGACTGTTTTCTTAATTTTGTTTTTTGGAACATTCATTGCTTATAACTAGAAATACAGTTAATTTTTATGTATTGATAATGTGTCCTATGATTTTGCTAAAGCTGTTAGTTATAGCTATAACTTTTGTACATATCTCAGCATTTTCTATACATCAAATCATGCCATCTGCTCATTAGGACATTTTTACTTCTGTCTTTTCAAACTCGATGCCTTTTATTTCTTTTTCTTGCCTTATTGCATTAAGACTTCAAGTACATGTTGAATAGGAATAGTAAGAGAAGAAATACTTGCCTGGTTCTCAATCTTTAGGAGAAAGCGTTCAGTCTTGCACCATTAAGTATGATATTAGCTTTAGGGTGTTCATTTGCCCTCTTTAATATGGCTAAGGAAGTTTCTATTTCCAAGTTGTTGAGAATTTTTAATATCGAGTGGTGTTGGATTTTGTCAAATGCTTTTTCTGCATCTGCCGAGATAATCATGTGGTTAGAAACTTATGTCTTTTTCTTTTTGAGTGGAAATAGGCTGTTGTGTATGAACACCCACCACAATATTTGTAAGGGGAATTTATGCTATTAAATTTGCAAATAAGGTTCACTGTGTACAAGATAGAGGAACTTATCAAAAATTGTTAATTTATTCATATCAGCCTCCTTATTGAAAAGCTATTTGACAGATAAGTGAAAATATGCTACTCATCAAATCTCTTCAACAAATACATATAATCCAGCCATCTAAACTAATTTCATAGATTAAGTCTTTTTCTTATCAAAATGTTCTACAGGGGTGATAGAGAGACTGATTTGGCTGTTTAATCAAGGAAGTACAAGTTTTCACATTCAAACTGAATGAACAAATTGACCTTAAGACTGTATTTATTTTGTATGGATGTCATTGAGTTCAGTGTAGTTTGGCAGACTAAAAATTGTAGACATATTAGGTAGAAATAAAAATGCAATTTCAGAAGAGATTCATACACTTTTATGCACTGAATTATACTTTAAATTTCTACAGTTTTCTTTGAAAGGCAAACCTAACAATGTATCTGAATTATTAAGCATCTGTTCCATAAGAGTAGCTCAATTTCAAGAAGCATTTAGGCTGAACACAAACTATACCCCCTAAGAAGACACACAGTCCCTAGAATTTGAAGGTGTATATGATTTCCAGGATTAAACTAAAATTTCTGACCATGTGTCCATACTCTTGCTCCCCATAATTTTAAAAAATGGACTATATTTCATAAAAGTATAACAACAAAGATGAGGCTTACCACTCATGCATTCATTCAACAAAAATTTACTGCTCACCTACTATGAACCAAGCACTGTAATAGGCACTAAAAATTCAATGGTAGACAAAACAGAAACAACCTTTGTCTTAAGAAGCTTACATATTAATGAAGAAGGCAGATAATTACATAAGTCATTATAGTTACGATGGTAAATGCCATGAAGGAAACATACAGAGTATTATGAGAGAGAATAATTAGAGGGACCCAACCTAGTGTGGAAAGGTGAAAGAGATACTCAGTTCAGCTGAAATTGAAAGTATAAGTTGGGATTTGTCTGGCATGTTCTTCCCCTTCCTTCCATTTGCCTTAGCTCTTCCATTCTCTTCTCCTGGCTAAGCCATATATAATGGCAAAGGTTGCGAAAGAGTTATCTCAAAGAACTGAGAGAAGGCCAGTATGGCTGAAACTTTTAAGGCTGAGTTTTGAGGACCTCCAAGATATAAAGATATGAAAGAAAAAAAGAAAAGGAAAAGTGACCAAGAAAGAGCCGCCAAAGAGAATCTTGTGTTATCAAAGCCAAGGGAGTAGACTATTTCAAGAAGGAAGATGATAGATTATACTGCATGCTACTGAAGAGTCCATTAAAATAGGACTGAAAATGGGGCGCCTGGGTGGCTCAGTGGGTTAAGCCTCTGCCTTCGGCTCAGGTCATGATCCCAGGGTCCTGGGATCGAGCCCTGCATTGGGCTCTCTGCTCAGCCAGAAGCCTGCTTCCTCCTCTCTCTCTCTGCCTGCCTCTCTGCCTACTGCCTACTTGTGATCTCTCTCTCTCTGTCAAATAAATAAATAAAATCTTTTTAAAAAAATAGGCCTGAAAAGAATTTACTGGGTTCAGCAATATGGAAGACACTGGCAATCTGAGCAAACACAGTTTTGGTAGATGGTCATCAAGCAAAATGCCAAAGGGGAACGGATTAAAGAGTGAATTAGTTACTATAAGGTAGGTATTGCTATTGTAAAAATAAACTCCAAAATTTCACTGTTTAAACACATAAGACCTTATTTCTTGCTTGTGGAATATGTACTGTGCAGATCAGCAGGGATCCCTGTTATATCACTTGATTACATAAAGTGACAGAGGTTCCATCATCCTAAAGCTGGACCATCTATAATATGCACCTGTCTCAGTAGTTGTTGCAGGGGAAGAAAGCATGGAGACTCATGTACTCACTCTTAAATTTTGGAAGTCCATTGGCTGGACTACTTACATGGTCTCATACTGCAAAGAAGCCAGAAAATGAAACTTTCTATGTGCCAAGAACAAAGAGAACCAGATACTAGTGATCCCTAGTAATATCTACAAGAACAAAGAAGAAATAATGAAACAGAGACAGTAAGTGTAGGCCACCATTTTAGGAAGCTTAGTTTAAAAAAAAAGAAAATGAAGAAAAGAAAAGAAATAGAATGAAAGCCAGACAGGGAAAGGATGTCTGGGGGTGGGGCTGGGTATGTCTTTATGTGTGTCTCTCTGTGCCTAGAGAAGCACTGCCTAATTCAAGTTCCATGTTTAGGAAGAATCCAGTAGTGAAAGTGATAGACTAAAGACAAGAGAGAGTAAAGAAAAATAATGAAATGAGGTTCCCCCAGAAAGCAGGAATGATGGAATCCAGAGGATAGTGGAGTGTTTGACCTTTGACACAAGGGGGAGGGGCACTGTGCACCTTGTGGAAGGAAGAAAAATGAGCCATGAGTTAAGATGCAAGTAGATTTTGAAATTCAATGGCCATTGGTTAAGGGAGCTCCCTTCCAATGGTGTTCATATGTTCTACATGAAGTGTGAAGTAGTTTTCTACTAAGAATGGGAAAAGAGTGGGGGTGAAAGAGAAGGTCAGAAGTTGAGGAAGATAGAAAAGGTAGCAAATGGTGATTTCTGATGGTGGAAGATGAGTCTTGCTGGTCAGTGTGGAAGGCTGGTTGGGACTGGTGATCATAAATTTATCATGATTATTTAAGTAGTTGTAGATGTCCTCCAGCAATGGTGGATTTCACAACTGACCCTTATAGAAGTGATGAACGATGGGGTTCATCCAGGAAATAGTTTTGCTAAGTCATACTGGATCCAAAAAGGGGGAAATAGTGGTTAAGAATATTTACAAGGGAATTATTTTAATGATGAGATTCACCTAAATCAGTACTGGATAAAGAGAGAAGTGAGATCTGGAGGAAGATGGTCTATGGGGCAAGTGAGGGACTTTAGGAACTGTTAAAGTGTGTATATTTGAGCAATAAGTTGGAAAGGGAAGGAGTTGTGAACAGAGTGAGACAGATATTCAAGAGTACACATAGAGATGGTGTGGTTTTCACTGATGATGGTGCCCACTCTGACTGTGGAATCGAGCAGCTGATACAGGGTGAGAGAGAAAGCCATTGAACATGAAGAGGCCTAAGAACTGAGCAGCCAGGGGGTTGGGCAGGGTGCTCCATGGGACATTTAATTCAGTTCCAGAATAATAAGGATGAAAACTGTGACATAGGGACAAGGATTTTTTTAATAAATGAGGAAGAAGGTACACAGGAGGTTAACAGATGATTCCAAGGGAAAAAAAGAAGAGGATAACACAAGCTCAAAAGAGATGGGGAAGGAGCAATGATCTCAATGTGACAAATGAATCTAAGAGTACTTTAATTAAGCTCTTCTGAGGAAGTGTAGATCCCATTCAATCTGTAAAATGTCAAGATTCACATCAACTTTTTCAGAAATTGATTAATGACCAGCACTTGACCTAGAAATATATAAATTTGTATGAATAAAGTTGATTAAACTACTTTTGGACTGCTTTGGTATTTATATCAAAATCCACATTTTTCTAGAGCTAAGAATCCAGGCTTTACTGTTGTTACTTAATTTTAAAAATGAGCATGGCCGTACTCATACAGAGTTCTGATCACGCGAGCACAGCATTCATTCCTTGCCTGAACTCGCTGCTCTCACCCATCCTGTCTCTCACTCAGGAAGGGTATCAGAATACAAGGAATGCCCTTAAGCTTTTTAAAATTTATAAGTAAATAATTCTGAAAACACACTTGAAATATTAGTAACCTGTTACTTGCTTCTAACCTAACAATTAAATATAGGGCCCCAGTGTGTAGAGACTCTTAGCACAATTTATCTACTTGGGCTATTCTTGTAAAATCTTCCCTCCCCTCTTTGTTGTTTCTCTTGCCCAGTATGAAGATGGAGTCGGAGGAGGGTAAAAGGTAGTACACATTTAAAGTTTCCACATAGTTCTCTCTGTTCTCCAGAGCTGGTCTAAGCATGCCTGTAGTTAATTATTTATAATTATCATTTCCTTTATCTACAATAGCTCCTACATCAATAAGCTCTCCATTAAACTCTCTTCCAGTTAAAGCCCCCTGCGAGTGCCACTTGTCCCCTGCTGTGACCCAGATTCTGCCCTTACTAAAGCATTCCAATTTTGTTCAGTGTTCTCCAGACTACTGGCCCAGACAGTTGGGGAATTTGAGAACTAGTAATGACAGGTCAAAATGTTCTCCACAGAGCACTAGTTCGGGGGCACACTCTAGCTGAGCCTGCTGTGCTGAGAGCCACATAAACCTGGTAAGGACCTAAGCAGGTGCACGCACAGACTGGTCTTCCTTACATGCTTGTGATGCCATCACACATGCGCAATGCCTGCTCATCACTATACACACAGTGCACAAAGGAGCAAGATGGCGTCAGTGGTGTTGAATTATAGCCAGATGACAGATGACAGTGACATGGTTGGCTAAAGACAATTATTGCCACCATACATATCAGGTGCTGTTTTAGAGTGATCTATCTTGGGAGCATGAGGGTCTTAGTTCTATATAAGCTGACCAAATCTCTGTCCAAAGAGAGATAAATAATCCATTACCATGAGCCACATCAAATCTCCTGCAGGAAACCAGGGAAACTCAAAACAGCTGCTCACTGACCATCCCTCCCCAGCCCAGTTCCCCTAGCAGGCTCTGCTAGGGATGTATCCTTTGTGCTTATCACAGGAAACCATGGCCTTTACAAGATTCATGAGTCAGAGGGCTCATTTTCACAGAACCTTCACACCAGTCCTTTGCAAGATGTTGCAAGCTCTTTGGGAAGTTGTTAAAGGTTATTAGGGAAAAATAGGCAGTAAGGTCAAGCCTATCTGGAAAGCACCATGTTAAACAAAAGGAACCCGTTTTCTGCAGAAACACTCAGAAGGTTTGCTCTGCTGCTGTGAATTAGGTATGAGGTGTGCAGGGTTTCTCCTCCTGCATAGGATAGGGAAGATTTTTGTCAAAAACACACCCAGGGCAGCACTCTTCTTTGGTTGGAAACATTGTGGGTGTTGGGGTGGGGTAGGGGGGTTTGCTACTGAAAAGGGCAAGACAAGTAAGCAGGTTTTCGAAAGAAGGGGTTCAGTCACTCTCAATCCCCTGGCTCTCACTGAACTAGAAACAGGAGTCACTATAGAGCCGACTGAATTGTCCCACTGATTGAATTTACTCAGAACACTTCATTTGTAATTTGGCAACATCCCTGATTGTCAGAGGTTTTTAATCGGATACAAAAGGTTACAGAGGAATACTGCTGCCCAAATCTGGCAGCCCATGGAAGGCTTTTTAATTAACTTTAAAAGGTCTGTGTGAGTCCTACACATGGCAGGATATATAAAACACCCACACTCATCGCTGGAGTAAGAGAAGCAACTGGAAATACTCCAAACTCATTTCACTCGCATTTTTAGAAAGAGCGAATTTCTTGTTTTGAAATTCAAGTTTGCAAATGATTCCATGTAAAAAATAAAATAAAATCAAGTCTTCTCAACAACATGAGTTACAGGGTCAGTGAGGCCTCTCTATTCCAGCTCTTGGTACCTATTGACTTCATTCCTTTTGTCCCTGAAGAGGAGGAGGAGGGGCCCTCCATATACGGCGACACAGCTAGAGGAGACCCTCATGGGAGAGCTTGTCAATGATGACACTGGAACGGAGTGACCTTGAGACTTAAATAAATCCACACAGTGAAAAGACAGCAGGAAGTCCTTCTGAGCAAAGCTCGGGATCTCTTTCTAGCCACGCAGTGGGAGCCGGCATGATGACGCCAGACAGAAAAACTCGCACAATGACGGCAGATGGGTCGTGCTCTCTCCCTACCACCACAGATGGAAAAAAGTCAAAGATCTTTTTCCTACCTGATCCCTCCACCTCCAGAATGCCAGTGTAGACATTCACCAACTGTGTCATTGAAGGTAGACCTGGAGGGCTGTGAGGTGCAAAAGAATTCCCTCTGGAAAGACATCTAATCCAAAATTCCCAACAGCCGCGCAATGGGCACCGTGTGTTGGGGGCGGGGGAGGGGGGTGGGGAGTCAGGTGCAAACCATGAATTCATCTGAGGACTGGTTAAGAAAAAAACACTTCTCTCACGCATATATGGACAATTGCCTTTTTTTTCCAAATCTTTTGTAGATGCCATTGTGATGAGTAAAATTCAAAGCCTAAATAAGTAAACTAAGTAATGTTTTTGAACACTCAAAAACATTTGTTGTATATTTTCTTAGTCAATGGGTCATAGGAGAATAACCAGAGCAGTAGTTTCCCTAAATATTTAGATTTTTTAAAAAAATTTTATTTATTTATTTTAGAAAGCAAGAGCACAAGCTGAGGGAGGAGCAGAGGGAGAGGGACAAGCAGACGTCTGGCTGAGTGAGGAGCCTCACGTCAGCCTCGATCCCATGTCTCTGTGATCTTGACCTGAGCCAGACACTTGACCGACTGAGCTGCCCAGGCACCCTAAATATTTAGATTTTTAAAAAAAGACTTCTCATATCCAAGAAGGCCGAGAATGGCTGGGCGAATCCTCCCTTCGTGTTTAGCCAGGCCTGCTCTGAAACCTCCCCACATAGGGCTTTCTTGAACCTCCGGCCAGTCCAAGGCACTGTCTGGAATTGTGGGATAAGCCTGCCCGGGACATCAAGCCCCGAGACTGCCTTCCAAAGACTTCCCGGACTGGTGAGAAAAGTGGCCCCTCTGTTGAATGCACTAAATAAATCATCGTCTTTGGCAAATTGGTTATGAAAGCGTGTGCTGAGGACTGCTACTTCTAAGCAAAGGTGGTTTTTGTTTAACCTACATCAAGGCATTTAGTGCTGACACGGGAAAGTCTAAAGCTGCATATCAGCAGGCTCATTTCATAAACACTTGAAGCTCTCCTGTCCTTATTACCAGCCCAGCTCTCCAGCCCTGACTGCTATTTGCCTTGAAGGAAGGACCTTCCGGATTTATTAGTTCACCTGACATTGATCCACCCTGAGATCCTTATTAATTGTCTTACAGATCCGAAAAGAAAGCGTTGCCATGAAGACACCATGTGATAAAAGACATACAGAGACCAGTCTAGATAAACTTAGATATATACATTATCAACAAAATGGGCCCCATAATAGGCAACACAGACACAAATGCACACACACACACACACGCACACACTGGAAGTCAAGCTCCGTGAGGACAAGAGTTGTTGTCTGTTTCACTCCCTGCTATATGCTTAGCATCTGGAAGAGTGCTGGGCACATTGCGGAGGATCCAACAGTGTTGGGTGGAGAGGCGAGATGTGGGCAGCAGCAGACTGCAGAATATAAAAGATGAAAACTTGCCTTTTAGATGGTTTGAAAACTCTTTAAAATTTGGCCTCCGATTCTAGCTACCTGACTTACCTGGCTGGAGCAAAAATTGGGAATTCGATCTGTGGTCTGGTTGCTGAAATCACATGTATGAGTGAATGATCTGGAATTAGATAGTTCTGAGAGTCTCGCTCACATCAGAATCCCTGGGAGACCTCGCTAGAGCAGAGGGCTGCCCCCACCGACCCCAGCCGGAGATCCTGAGCCAGTAGGTGTTTGGCAGGGTCACAGAATTTTGTTTCTAGCCAGTCCCCCACGCAGGTGATGCTGAGCTGGCTGGTCTGGGGTGGGGACCGGCTTTGAGATCCACCAGCCTAGATGTTTCAGGATGAACACAGAGGAGCCGCTGATGTTTTCTCGTTGGTTTTCCCCTGTGTATTCTTTCTGTTTGTTTGTTTTTCCGGGAACCAGTCTTATTTCCTCTCTTTTCAGTTCCTGAAGGTAAACACATCTTACAGTTGGGATGTTCTAGGACTTCATCTCAGTACCTTGAGCTCGACACAGAGGGAAGGGAAGCCAATAAAATGGCCGCTCAGCCAGCTCAGCAGGCAAGTAAATAAGAGACCTTTTCACTGATCTCCTTTCGACTCTTCTACCTCCTTTATTTCCACTGCCAGTTCTGTGCTACACACACACACACACACACACACACACACACACAAAGTCACTCAGTGTGTGGAAAACCCTGGAAAACCCCCCTAATAGGAGTTCCTCTGACTTTGGTCAGAGTAAGAGGCTGGAACTTTCCCCCCATTAGCAGACACTTTGAGTGCCCCCCACCACAGACCCTTACTCACTTCTGATTTTGGTTCAACTATAGTAGATAATGTCCTTGCCAGCTGCCAAGCATCCCACCTCAAATATCTGCTGGGCCTCTTTGACTTTCTGTAGTAAAGTGCTCACAGAAACCCTGAGAAATGGCTCAGTGTGTGCACAGGCCAGCCAGAAGTCTGGGGGATGAGTGTCCCTAGGGAACAATCTTTTAACTGCGGGCCAACGTATGTGGATAAACGCCCCAGCCTTTGGTGAGACGAACCTGAGTCAGACCCTACATGTTCCTCAGGCATCTCCAGAGGGATTGATTCCGCGGGGGCCCGCAGCCATGACCTGCTTGACGACATACCTCTTACTGGCTTGTTTTCCTTTCCTGTTTCTCCCTCTTGCTCCCTCACTCCTGATACCCAGGGTCACCTCCCTAGTAAACTACGTGAACCCAAGTTCTCCTCAGACTTGCTTTCTGGGAACCCAGTCAAAGACACTGTCCCAGGTTGGGTTCCCTGGAAGGTGACTCTGAGGAGATACAACTCCAAGGGGATGAGGAAAGCCGAAGCAGCTGGCAAGGTGGTTGCAGCTGAAACCTCAGCCAGTCCTGATGTGACTCGCAGGAGCTGGGAGGGCCCCTCAGAGCTGTTGCAGATGGAGGCCGGGGGCTCAGCCAGTCGTAGATCCAGGTCATCCCTGGGAGGTGACTTTGCCTTGGGTGAGGAAGTCCCCTGAAGCCCCCTGAAGGATTCCAGGGAGGGGCACATCTACAGTCTGTACTCCCAGCAGCTGGGGTAGGAGTGTTTGTCTTAAGGAGGGGTCTGGACCAGGCACAAGGGACCCCCAAAACATTGCTTTGTCACCCCTTCTTGGCAGTGCTCCACAGCCCTGCAAGTTCAATCATGTCTCCCGCAGCCAGCCTTGACTTAGAGGGGGAACTTCCCTGCAGACTCAGTGTTTAGAAAAAGTAAGTTAAATATAAGTAAATATATTACAGAAACCTAAAATCACAACTGTAAAAATTGGCTACAAGGTGCTAAACTTACCTGCTCGTATATAATTAAATTCCATCAACGATGTGATGTTATATTCAAAACATCCTTTCTCAGAAGGGGTGTTTCTTCTAAGCTGTAGTGTTTTAGGTTGTGGACTTTTTTTTTTTTTTTCACACATCGAGTGAAGACAAAAGTGTCTGTCAAGGCACTTGTTATAAAAGGGCAATTAAAACATCCTGGATCCGGTATAACGAACGGATAAGAGCCCTAGTGCTCCTGAAAATACTTCACTAATTACAGTCTCATTTACTGGCAGCCCCTCCCCCACCTCAAAGCAGGTTACCTCATTTTTTAAATTTGAAAAAAGAGTGTTAGGAGCTTTAAGGACTCTCCTCAGGAGCAAGAAAGCGTGGCAGCCCAGCATCTCACATTCTGACAAGGAGACCTCCGCAGTCACTGTGCTCTCTGGAAATGAAGAGCAACCCCGACTCCCTCAAACATCTGTCCTTCCGGGGATCCAGGTATGTGTTCACTCACCATCTACTGCCTTGTTTTTGAAAAGCCCTCCCTTGTTAATTGCACTTTTGACTGAGATCATTGTTAGATGCAAGTGCAAGTTTAGGAAGTAATACAGAGAGACATGTAGCCTCTTCCAGTGTCCCCCAGGGGGTAACTATAGCAAAGCTATAGCTTGATGCCACAACCAGAGCAGTGACATTGATAGAATCCAGCCATCATCTTCAGAGTTCCCCATATTTGCCTGTGCTCACTTGTGTGTGAGTGTGCCTGCACGTGTGTGTTTTGTTTTAATATCAGTTTACCGCATGCACAGGTCCTTGTGACCTCCACCGGAGTGGAGATACAGAACATTCCGTCACCACAAGGATCCCTCCTGCTGCCCTTTTATGATCCCACCCACCTCCTTCTGGCCCCCTCCACCATATTCTCTCCTGCCGCACCCAGGTCCTTAATTTCTGGCACCTGGAAACCACTCATCTGTTCTCCTTTCTAAAAACTGTGTCATTTCAAAACTGTTAAGCACATAGAATCACAGAGTATATAACCTTCTGGAATGGGCTTTTTTCACTCAATATCATTTTCTGGAGAGTCATCCAAGTTGTATCCATAGTTCATTCCTTTTTCCTGCTGACTGCTGAGAAGTATGCCATGGTATGGATGTGTTATAAATTATTTAAGTCTTCACCAGCCAAAAGACATCTGGGTTTCTAGTATGGGACTATTATGAATTAAGTTTTATGAATATTCATGTACAGGTTTTTGGGTGAACCTAAATTGTCATGTCTCTGGGATAATTGCCCAAGAGTACAATCCCTGGGTCATATGGTAGTTGCACATTTAGTTCTTTAAGAAACTGCCAAACTGGGGCACCTGGGTGGCTCTGTTGGTTAAGCTTCTGCCTTCAGCTCAAGTCATGATCCCAGGGTCCTGGGACTGAGCCCCACTTCAGGCTCCCTGCTCAGCGGGGAACCTGCTTCTCTCTTTCTCCCCCTGACATTCCCTCTGCTTGTCCTCTCTTTCCCCCTGTCAAATAAATAAATAAAATCTTTTAAAAAAATGAAAGAAACTGCCAAATGGTTTTCCTGAATCACTGTACCATTTTGCATTCCCACCAGCAGTGCATGAGACATCTAGATTCCCCACATCCTTGCCATCATTTGGTATCATCACTATTTTTTACTTTAGCCATTCTGATAAGTGTGTAGTGATATCTTAATGTGTGGGCTTATTCTGCATTTCCCTGAAGGCTAATGATATGAACAGCTTTTCGTGTGTTTATTCACCATCTGTATATCCTCTCTTTTGAAAACGTTTATTTTTCTACGGAGATTTTCCAGTTTTGTTTTGTTTTATTTACGGGCTGCTGGGTGGGGAGGGGTTTCCCTAGGCCAGACAGGAAGGTGTCTCTAGGTGGGGGGAGGGGAGTCATAAGCCCATGCGGACAAAGAGACTACCTGGCCTGCTGGGCCATTTGGGTTGGGATCTCTCTAGCTGGAGCTGCCTGCTTAGGCATCTCTCAGTATCTCTTGGGAGAAGAGAGGAATCTCAGGCTGGGCGAGGAAGGGTAGCCTTCCCCTTGCCACTTACTGCTCCCCGATGAACTCCTTTACCAGTGGTTCTGGGCTTGCCTGGTGTTGTCAGAAGGACTTCCATCTGACCTAGGAGAGAAACAAGCCCAGCTGGGAGTCTTCTGTTGCTAGGGTATGGGTTAGGAAACCCCAGGCCTGGTCATTTTCTTCTGTTGAGTGGGGGTGACTGACATTACAATGCCTGAAGGTGTGCTGTGGTTTTAATCCGGGAGTCCCAAACCAGTTTCTTTCCCCTACCACCTTTAAGATTTCTCCTTTGGTTGCCTTCTGAATTAGAGTTGCAGGGATTATAATCACACTTAGCAAGGAAGAGCAGGGAGAAATATGCATATACCATCTCATCTGAACTGAAAGTCTGCAATGTTCTTTTGAGTTTGTATTTCAGCTCAGTTACAGTTTAGTTTCACCTTCTGCCATAGAGAGAGAGAGAAAAGAGAGGTGATTTTCACCCAAGCTGGCTCTTCTGTGATCTTAGATGTTGTTCCCAGAACATTACTCATGGAAGTTTGGAAGAAGGCAAATTCTCTCATCGACTCCAAAAATTTTAGAGTCAAAGGAATCTGAGAGATTATGTAGGCCAATGATTTTTAAACATTCTGAATCATGAAACACTTCCCTCTTCAAATAAACTCCAATGGGGAAGGTCAACATTTCGACATTTAGTCAGGCTATGTGGGCTGTGTAAGGGGGAGACTCAACCCTTCACTGTTTGCTCCCTTCCCCGCCCAACCAACAGATTCAGAATGTAGAGGCTTTAAGGAGAACAGCTCACAGGGATCCATATAGTCCAACATCTTCTTTTTATAAATGAGTCCTCTGAAGCATAGAGAAGGTATATAATTTGCTTAAAGCAACAACAAATTAGTGGCACAGCTGGTATTAAAATCTTAGTCTTCTGAGCTAGTAAGTCTAATTCTAGCTACTTACCCAAAAGAAATAAAAATATATGTTCATCCAATGACTCGTACAAGAATGCTCATTGGTGGCCTTACTCAAAATAGCCAGAAGCCAGAGGCAATCCACAGGCACATGAACAGGTGAATGGATGTGCTACTGGGTCTATACAGCAGAATACTACCCAGCAATGAAGAGAAACATGCCATCAATTCACACTACAACGTGGGTGAATCTCAAAAGCTTCATTTGTAGTTAGAGAAGCCAGATGCTAAAACAACCCATATGGTATGATTCCATTTATATAACCATCTCAAATTGACCTTAACATTCACATTTTTCCTCTTCAGGACTTGGCCATGACACTTCTATCCTAAAATATGTAGGTTATAGAACTCCTGGTCTCCATGTCCATAAAGTGGAGTAGCTGATCTAGACGGCTTCTACAGCCCTGTTCTGTACTAAAACAATGAGATTGTAATGCAAGGACAGGACAGTGGGAGTTGCTGCTAGCCGAGAACTTGACTGGAAATACATTACAGGGAGAAGACGGGAACTGGTGCCCACCTGAAGGACACCCAGAAGGGCTCTGAGAATGCATAGGTCCTTCAGACACCTATAGAGAACAGCAGCCCAACCATGATTCTCCACCCCAACTTACCATCATCTTAGCAGCGTGCTCTGTGTCTGTGTCCCTGTTCTGTCCACAGCAAATTGGATCAGGGTCTGAGAAGAGCTGAGGGCAAAAATCTATGGGCTGTGCAAGAAATGCAGGGCACTCTCAGTGGGGGGACCCTCCTGGACAAACAACCCACTCAAATTCTCTATCTATCCAGTTCCTATTCTGGAACTTCAACGAGAATGAGGTGTGTTCCTCTGTTCATAGCCATGAACCAAGCCAGTGAGGACTATTCTCATTGACCAAGGAAGTCCACAGATCCTACCTCAGTCCAGAGAACTCAGCCCTCACAGAACTAGGTTGCTGTAGGGGCAAATTCTTCTTCCACCACAAATTCCTCTGTACCCTCGGTCACAGATTCCTTTTGGTCATGGGTATTTATTGTAGCCTTTCCCTGGGAGGCTTAAAAATTTGACCATCTAGCCTGGGAAGCCTAGAATCAGAGGAGAAATTTGCCTCCCAGCAGGCAGGGGCAAATAGAAGAGTTGACACCACTTTCTAGAAATCCCCTGCTGACTTCAAAAGACAAGCAGTGCCTCCATCTTTCTTCCATACTTCATTCCTTTTGGAAGGATATATCCAAATTAAGGCCTTTATTTCATTCTACACACAAGGGTGAATACTGATCTGCTTGGGTGAATTGCAAGACTCTCAGTGGATCATATTTTCTAGCTGATGGAATCATTGTGTATTAAGGTTTTCTGGTACCCCACTCAGAAGATGGGACACATCAAGACCACCTGTGCTAGGAGGGTGGCAGGAGAGAGAGAGAGCAGGCCACCAAGTTCTCTCTCCTGCCTACAGCAGGGCATTGAAATAAGTGGGCTCTCACCTTTGTCTCATTTTCTGTGACTTCTCTGCCCTTACTCTAGGCCAAACACACCCCACCACTCACCCGGGCTGTGCAAGGCGCTCATAGTGGGTTATGGGAGAGGAGGGAAGGGGGCAAAAGAGGAAGCAAGGAGACCAGAGTGATTTTTTAAAATACATTGCCTCGTGTCTGGCCCATGCTAACCTCTAAAGGTCAACATTGCTGGCTTCCTAATCTACTTTGATTACTAATAATTGAGGATTTTACCGTTTGGTCTCTTTAGTTGCGAGTCACAGCAATCAAACCTAACTTCAACCAGAATTAAAGGAAAAGCTGAACAAGCAGGACTTGGAAAGGACAGGAGATACATGGGCTCTAGGATTCTCAGAAACTTACAGAAAACCTCTTCACACAAACAGCTCAGAACAATGGCCCTGAATGTTCTCCATCCTTGATCACTCTATTTAACATTCAAATCCTCAAGACGTGCACTCTGATTGGCCTACCTTGTGTGACGTCCCTGCCCCACGCCCACTAGGACTATACAGAATGAGGCAAGAGTCTGGGTCTGGGTCTGGTTATCAAAAGGGGGGAATAATCCACATATTTACCATAGTCTCAAAGGCCCTACTCCATATCATTTGATATGCCACTTGCCCCATATCTGCTGTTAAGACCCAGTGCCTGCAATTCATCAAACCCTTTCTTGATGCCAGACCTTCACACTTACTACTCTCTTGGCTTGGGACACACCCTGACCTTCACCTTCCTGGCTCCTGCTCAGCCCCAAGATCTCAGAGTGGCCATCCCATCCTATCCTTGTTCTTCAGAGCACATGTTATAAATGATTCTCATCATTGCATGCTATGCTGTTTAATGTCTGTCTCTCCACTAGGCTATAAACTGCACAAGAATAGGCATGGAGTTTGGTCTTCCACATTTTCTGCACTGCCCAGCAGGTCAATAGCACTGAGCACATATTTGTAAAGGAACATGAAGGAAAGAGAATTTTCCTTCCTTCTTCTCGAACTTCAGGAAGGAGTCAGAATGCCCTTCACTCCTTGAGAAGTAAGACTATAGTTTGGAGGAAGACACTTTTAGGCCCCTAGCTAGCTCCTCAAAGCCTGGTAGATATCACTGGAGTTCAGAGTGAAGGTTTGGAGACAAAGCCACATGAGAAAATACTGCTTTGCCATTTCTTGGCTTTCTCCCAGGAGGATGATTTCTCCAGGCATCTCAGGAGTACGAGCAAGAGATTGTGGTAGGATCGAAGTATCAAATTCCTAATGCCATCTCAAACCATTCCACATCACCATAATTTCAATCAACTGCCACTGAACATTTTTATATTAAACATAAAAATAAATAAGCCCTGAGGATGAAAGAGCCAGCGCAGGGAATATAGCCAATGGTATTGTACTAGCATCGTGTGGTGACAGATGGTAGCGACGCTTGGCGGGGAGCACGGCATAATGTATGGACTTGATGAATCGCTATGTTGTACACCTGAAACCAATGTAATATTGTGGGTCAACTATATTCAAATTTAAAAAATTAAAACAAATGATAAGCTCTCAACATTGAGGAAAAGTACTCATAAAAATGAAATAAGGGGGAAAACTCCAAGCCCCTTGTGGTACTGGTTCTAAACAGGGGACAAATAATGTGCATATAGTTTCTCAACAGTGACTACTGGGAAGTGAGGTCTTACCTAAGGATGGCATCATCAAAAGAGAGAGTTATCATTTTAAAGGTGGAGATAGGGTCATGGTTGAATTGTTGGCCTCTGTACCCTAGAGCCCTGGATTCAAGTTCTAATTCAGCTATCCAGTTGTGTGACCTGAACACACAACCTTACTTAGCTCTCTGTACCCCAGCTTTTTCACTATGAAATGAGACGCTGGGGTTGTTGCAATGTCCACATTGTAGAGTACACATATGGGACTTAACATGTGGGCCTGGCCGTTGCAGAACAGGAATACATGTTAGTCGGCCATTATCGTGTGCCTAAGGCAGTGTGTAGCAGGTGCCTTAACAAGTTTAGAGACCCGTTCTGTTAAGCTGGAAAGTAGTCTGGGATAGGTAAGAGGAGCTGAACTCTTCTGCTTTAGAAATTAGAAGAAATGTGAGTGTTCCAAGGCTGGATACCACAAAAGAGAGATGAGATCATCCAAGGTAAGCAGCAGTCACTGGGAATTTCCCACTGCCTAAGAGTACTAAGAATGTGGATTTATAAGAGTTAATTTCAAGTCATTTACTGGAGTAGCTGGCACCCTTAAAATGTTGCTATATAGAATTTCCTTGGGTGGATGATGCTTCTGGGAAATTGGGGAAAGGGAGACCTTTTCCTTTGGGGATCCTCACTGAAGGGTCAGAAAGGGCAATAGCAAGAGAACTCAGAATGATAGTCAGGAATCCAGGGCTGCCAAGAAATGGGAGTAGTGTCTTAGACTCAGGAAAAGGTAAGCTTCTCCCTGACAAGTGGGCTGTTGGGCTTCTGGCCATGTGCAGGGTGATCAGTATACTTTGATCAAGCATAATTCATGAAATAATGAAAGTTCAACTTTACTGTTAGATTGTTCTCACACTTCCCTCTTAATGGTAATTCAGTGGGAGTGACTTTCCCTGCCCCTGAATGAAAATGTCTGCAGGCCCATGAATTTTCTGCTCCCTTTTAGGGAAAAGACAGTCCTGTGCTTATTTTGCACCACAAAATAATCTCAATTGCAAAATTAGAATGTCCAGTCCAAGACAGGAGGCAAAACCATGCACTTGATTTAGCCTTGTAACCTTTTGCTTTCCCAGCTAGGGCTTCAGATTGGAATCTTACAAAGGGAAGGTATGCAAGGTGACTTCTGGTCTACTTCCTCAACTTGCACATTACCTCTCTTTCCCTTCACCTACCCCTCTGACCTGGGTTCACCTGGGCCATTCTGATTTTGCTGAGGCTGGTACATTCAAAATAGAACCTTAGCTGGGATGGTGGCAATAGCAGGGACATCTCATTCCATGTGACCTCTCCACATGGTGAGCTTGGGCTTTCTCAAAGCACCCTGGCTTTCAGATACGCAGACTTCTTACCTGACTTCTGAGTTTTAAAATTAAGTCCAATCCACTAGTCCTCTTAAAGGCTAAGAGTCAATTCTGCCAAATTCTATTGGTCAAAGCAAGTCACAATCCCAGCCCAGATTCAAAGGAAGAAAAGACAGACTCTACCTCTCAGTGAACAGAGCCAGAAGTGTGTACAGAGATGGGAGGAATGATTGGCAGCCATATTTGAACACTATACACCACAGTGATGGTGGTGGTAGGTAGAGGTAGGAAAATCTGACTTAAACAACTTACTCTCTACCCTTTGGTCCTGGCAGATGTTTGAAAATGACTCTTTCTTACACATCAATTACCAGGCAACCTTCCCTACAGTTCTTTTCTTTAAAAAAAAAATCTATTTATTTTAGAGAAAGAGTGTGAGAGGGAGAAGGAGAGAGAGAATCCAAAGCAGGCTCCATGCTCAGTGCAGAGCCCAATGCAGGGCTCAATCTCACCATCCTGAGATCATGACCTGAGCTGAAATCAAGAATCAGATAATTAACTGACTGAGTCACCCAGGTGTCCCCCCGCATGCCCCTCACAGTTCATTTCTTTCAGGTAGCTCTATCTCTGAACTCTGGGGCCACTTGTGATTACTTCCTTAGTCACTAAGAAATGCAAGTAAAGGAAAACTTCCTTCAAACCTAATCTGGGACAGAATTCTTTTAATAGAATATAATTCACAATCCCTTTTCTGAAGAATGTTTAAACAATTTTCTAAAAAAACTCCTGGGTGGCTCAGTGGGTTAAGCCGCTGCCTTCGGCTCAGGTCATGATCTCAGGGTCCTGGGATCAAGTCCCGCATCGGGCTCTCTGCTCAGCAGGGAGCCTGCTTCCTCCTCTCTCTCTCTCTGCCTGCCTCTCTGCCTACTTGTGATCTCTCTGTCAAATAAATAAATTTTAAAAAAAATCTTTGAAAAAACTCAATGGGATTAAGTCTTGGCTCTAAGAAATGAATTACCTACCAAGGTGACTGATAGCTGACTATAAGTCAAGAGTCTAGTGATCTTAAACCAGTCTGTCATATTTTGTACCAAAAATTATTATTTAGCCATTCTCTTTCCCTATAAAATGTCCCTCTCAAGGGTAGATCTTTGAATTGGCCCATATGGTCCTCTTCCTTCACACGCATGTTTGTAAGAAAAGTTTAAAATGAATGCTTCTATCTAGAGTGAAATTTCCCTTAATATTAGCATATACATCCTGTCCCATCCCTTGCCCCACCAAATCCTTGATAGGATAGCATAGCTACCCTGATCTTGACACCGCAAACAGCTCCAGGTTTCTTGGATGAAGATCAAGCCCGGTACTATATCCCCAACTGAATGAAACACATGTCAGACACTCTGAGTCATCCCACGGAAGAGCCATTCGTTAGGACTGACTAAGGGAGAAAGCCCCCTTAGTCAATCAAGGAGGGTGGACCTTCTAAGAATCCATTCTTACCCAAACTTAACAGTATCATTTTCAAATTGCATTTTGGTCTTATATTTTAGTTTGGAAACTTGATATACATACATGTATGGCTTCGTTCAAAGTTAAATTTTATCATGCTGTTACTTATTTCATAAAAGCTTGGACTTTTTTTTCCTCTATTAAAGGGAAGAACAGTCCCATACAGCCAAAAGTATTGACAAGAACCAAGGCAGCCATACCTGGCTTAGGTATATAAGTTCATTAAACTTCAACCAGCTTACCCAAATTATGGAGTTCATACCTAAATATGTCTAATAAAGATGTTACTCTTCCCCTTTTCCCAGCCTGAAAATAATTATAGATCGTACTTTTCCATCAATATACACTGAGATCTGCCAAGTTGGTGGCTACTTCATGCTTCCTTCCAACCTTGAAAACAGGCTCAAAATTTTATATTACTGTCATTTTCTTGGAAATTCAAAGTATGGGTGATATTATTTCATTACTTAGAACTGAGAAATATTTATTTTCTCCCTTTCATGTCCCAGGGTCACAGACTCCTGTAAAGAACTGTAGAAGCCAAAGAAATCTCTTTAGAGTTTATAGTTTCCATCTGACTATTTCAACCGCAGTCATAGATTTTTTCTTCTAACATGCCATTATGGGTACAGGGAGCCTCTGACTTATGACTTACAAAGACCTTGCTTACAGATTTCTGTTTAAGCATTTTCTTCCCTCTGTATTCTGAAGGGTCTGTAGCAATGAGAATGGAAGGGAAGAAAGAATGCAGAGATATTCTAAAAGCACCAGAAAAAAACACCTATGATTTCTTGGTGAGCAAAACTTGGTCCTTCATTTGGAACATAGATGAATAGTTCACCAGACTGTTGTGTAACCAAACATTCATCATTATTATCATTCAAGAATGTTTTGTCTTTCTCTTAAAAAATCTAAATTCGTAGGAGTCTTCCATATAAATGTGGAGGTGAAGAGCGGGGAAGGGCTCAAATCCTGCCACTGGATTCTCAAAAGAAAGAAAGAAACTAGAAATGTAAGCAAGATAAAGTATCGTCCATTGTATTATCCCAAATCACCATGTTTATGACAATTAAGCCATCCTAATATCTTGACCATTACCTTTATTTTGAGCTCCTCATTAAAAATTTAACAGTAAAAGAACCCAAGATGGAAAATAAAGATACTCTACAAACAGAAAATTCATCTCTGAGTAACTTTTAGCGATCATATTTGACTAAAAATCCCAGCATCCAGTTTCCCTTCCCCTTCACCCACTAGTGAAGTCATAATACTTGAAGGGATTTGACAGGTCCCCATGATGGGTGTCTCTGATCAATGGTCATCCAGGGACAGCTAGCTCACTACCATGCAAAATAACCCATTCCATTGTTGGCACCTACTTATTGTCAGCTCTTATATCCAGCTAAGAACATGCTTCCATGTGACCTCCTCCCTGGAGCAGGTTCTAGTTCTGCTCTTTAGAGCAACATAAAACAAGTCTATTCCTGCTTCCCAATGGGAGCACTTCAAAGGAAAACAGTAAAAATTCCATGTTCCCACATTTGTTACATGTCAATTATCTATGACTGTATACCCCAAAATTTGGTGGCTAAAAATAACCACCATTTTTATTACCCTTTATTCTGTGGGTTAGAAATTTGGAAAGGTCAACAGGACAGCTCTTCACTGTTCCATGTGACTCCACTGGGCCTGAAGGATAGAAGATGGGCCCACTCAACCATCTATTTTTGAAGTCCCACTCCATAATAAATGACTGGTGCTGTCTGTTGGGTGGGCACTTGGATTCTCTTCCATGTGGATTCTCTCTCTCCACTTGGTCACTCATTCAGTCACCCAACCTGAGTTTCATTTTGTGGCAACTCTCTCATAAAAGGGCAAAATCAGAAGCTGTTAAACCTTTGAAGTCTTAGGCCGGGAAGTCACATCGTCACTTTGGCCATGTTCTATTGTCAAGTTGCAAGGCCAGACAAAATTTAAAGGAGGGAAAATCAACTCCACCTCTTGGTAAAAGGAGAGGCAAAATCATGTTACAAAAGGGCACATGGCCTGGGTGGAATCATTGCAGTCATTTTTGGTAACAACTTACCACTGAAGGTTGCAACCTATAACAAAAAGAGTCTTCGCCATTTGGCTCAGCATCTCGTAGAAGCACTCTAGTTGAGGTGGCACATTTTGTAAAGGGTTATTGACAAGCAGGAAAATCACAGAAGGAGAATTACAAATGGGCAATAAACATAGGGGAAAATTCTCAATGCCCATAATAATGAAAGCTCTGAGAAGACACTTCTTATCTGCCAAAGTTGCTGTCTTTAAAAGTTATCCACCTTTGAATATAAAGGATCTGTAGCATAAACATTTGCAATTTCAACTATTTGAAAGCAATGTCAGAGGCTACATTTGACCTGTAGTAATTTGAAAGTAAGCTAAGGCCCAAAATTGAATGCCACACTCTAGGAGTACAGACAGAGTCACTGGAACTAGAAATGGAGCTCTGAAGAGCCTCTAAAAAATAAATCTCAATTCAACTTTGCTATTTTCTGCTACTTCTGCATGTCAGTCTACTTGTAACCTGGAAGGAAATATGCCAAAATGTGAAGAATACCTGAATAGTGGGTGATTTATACTGTCTTTAGTTTTTTTGTATTTTTCACATTGCTTTGTTTCCAAATATTTTACTTTTATACTCAGCTAAAAAGAGTAAAGATTAGGCCCTGGATTGAATGCAGTTTTCCAATTAGGGTTTCTTTCATTTTCTTGAATAAGACAAGCACACCCTCCATCCAGATCTTTGTGCTCATGGTTCTTTCGCCTGACGTGCTCCCCTCCCCCACATCTTATTCTTTAATGCCCTCAAATCTTTATCCAAATGTCAATGAAGCTAGCTCCTGTCACCTTATTTGAAATTGCAAATAACCCCTTGTAATTACAACATTGCCCTTCTGCCTTCCCTGCTGATTTTTTCCTAAGCTCTTATATCTATCTAATAGCTGGTATAACTTATTTATTTGTGTATTGTCTCTTCAGCCCTACTCCTCATAGAATTTAAATTGCAAGGAGGCAAGGAGGTTGTATCCCCACAGCCTAGAACAGAGTCTGGCACACAGTAGGTCTTCTGTATATGTTGTGGTATGACGAACTTTTAAAAATCAGATTCAGTCCTGAGACTGACATTCCACATTTCTCTTCATTCAACCTCCAACAACATCAGGTTTCTTAGCAGTCACACTACACAGCTGCCCCTTATTAAATCTGTCAGTGAAACTTCAGACCTTGTGTAGAGGAACTACTCTCATATCCTGTCCTGGTATAAATCATGGTTCTATATTTTTTATTAAATTTTAAGTTCAAGTCCCTGCATTTATCTTGCAAGTGTCAGCCATCTTTCCAACCGGTCAAAATCCTTTTTGGAATTTTGATTCTAACGTTTCTTGCATTGGCTACAGTTCCCCGTTTTGTGTCTGCAGATTTGATAAATGTCTTAAACATCTTCATTGGTTTGGGTGGGGCAGGGTCTAATGAACGAGTGGAAAGTGTTGAACAAATGCTGACTTGTACCAGATGATTTGTGCATATGTACATTCTCTTGCTTAATCCTCTCAATGACACCATGAAATGAATGTTATTTCCAATTTACAGGTGCAGCAACTGAGGTTCAGGTAAGTACGGCACTTCCTCAAGGCTTCACCAATAGTAAGTGATGGAACCAGGATTCCTACTTGGATCACCAAAACCCATACATAGCTGTTATCTAAAGACTGTCTCAGGGCTTTATGGCCACTACGAACCCTTAAATTCCAGAAGTAGTTTGCTGGCTACAATCCTAATTGAAGTTACAAGCACTGCACTTTAAACAATACTTCTGGGCCAATGGTTAAACCTCACAATGCTTTAGGATCACTTGGGAAATTTAAAAAAAAAAAAATACTGCCCAGGTTCCAGCTCCCAGAATTTCTGATTTAACTGGTTTGTCATAAGGCACCCTATTTTATGCAACTTGCCCGCATGACCCCAAGGTACAACTAAGGTTGAGAATCACTGCATATAGACAGAAAGGAGGAAATGCAAAACTGCCAATGTTTATTGATTTCTAAATGAGAAATGCTACATTTGCAGAACTCTCAGATGCTCTCAAAAACCCAGGCATACATTACAGATGTATATACAACCAACACCAACACTCCACCGTTTGTTCTTCCTTTTCTGGACTCCACCCAGGTTTCCACTATCCCCTTTCTGGAGTGTTCTATATGCCTGTCATACTAAACACACGTGTGCATGCACATACACATGTGCACACACACACACACACACACACACACAATGAGACCTTCTTGGTATCCTGTGCAGGTAGGTCCTAGGACAACTCCTTTCATGCCCTTGAAGTCCTTCCTTGGGGAGATCCCTAATGCCATTTGGTTTTTTTCAAGATGGAATAAATCATATTATGTTTTTTTATTCAAATTACACCAAGAAGCAAACATTTACACCAGTGGGTGTTACATGAACAGATCTATTTCTTCACTATCCTTGTTCTTTTGTTTTGCTTTTCTACACCAATCTGTCTTATTCCTCACAGATTTAAATTTACTTATTTCTAAAATATCATTTGAATTTGAACATATTCATATATTTTACGATCATGCTTACTTTTGATTGTTTTGCTCCTTTATTTTGTTTCCCTAGGCCACACTGCCTCTCCCTCCATTTTATATACTCCCACAGACAAAAATCTAAAAGAAATGTAGGGAAACTTCAATTTTGGCAAACACAGATCTGACCCAGGTGTGAAATAATAACACAAAGAACAATTTTCAATCCCACATTGGTGGGACTGTATCTCCCAGAGGTTTTTTGTTTTTTTGTTTGTTTTGCTGTTTTTTGTTGTTCCCCTCCCCTCACCCCACTCTCATGAAGCATCAAATCCCCAGTCAAGTGACTTTTAGGTGGTCGATCTGAAACTACAGTGAATGTGTGTTTTTAATGTCAATGGGCCCTAACTTTCTGAGGTAAGTAAATAAAAGCCTTCAGAGAATGTAAAGAAACCACAGTGAACATCAGTCAAAAATCCTTTAAATAGTAACATACCTTTACTATATCATCCCTCCTGAGGATATCAAACTCTAGCACTCTGTAATGTTGAGACCTCAGTCGTGTGCGTACTGTGTCATGGGGACTGCAGAATGTAGCTTGTGTCTCACTGTACTTCTCTGATAGGCACAAATGAATCAGCCCAAGTACTGTCTGATACCGAGGAGGAGCCACATGTACCAATGCCTCTTAGACTTCCTTGCCTCTCCATTGGGGGTCAGGCACTATCCTTAGTGGCTTTTCTGTTCAAATGTGTTTCCTCGGAGACTACTGTCTTCTCCACATCTTCTTCCTCATCACAGTCCCTCCAGCAGTCAAACACACACCACCCCCCAGTTCTCAAGGCGGTCCCTTGCTTAGCTTATTCCACCTAACAAACCTTTCATTCAATCCATTCATTCCAGTAGCTGTCATGGCTTGCCCACCAGGTGCAGAGTCCTGAGCTAGATACAGAATACAGAAAAATAGCTCCCTGACTCTTTTTGTAACCAGTAAGGTTGTAAGGATTCTGGATAATATAAGTATGGTCCCTCCATTTTATGCATGAGGAAACGGAGGTTTAAACAGGGGCACCTGAGTGGTGCAGTTGGTTAAGCATCCGACAACTCTTGGTTTCAGCTCAGGTCATGATCTCAGGGTCATGAGATCCAGCCCCTCATCAGGTTCCATGCTCAGTGTAGAGTCTGTTTGTCCCTCTCCCTCTGCTCCTCTCCCCGGTTGCTCTCTCTTTCTCTCTCTCTCTAATAAAGAAATAAAATATTTTTAAAAAGAGAGAGAGATTAGCTCACTTGCCCAAATCCACACAGTTAGTAAGTGGTAGAATAGGAATGGGAGCTTGTGTCAGTCTGACTCAAAAGATCTCCTTATAACTTCCCTAAATAAACTCTTTCCCTGCAGTGATAGAGGGGCAAAGACAGGCAGACAATTTTTCTGGAAAGTTCATTAAGGTTCTGAGTTCAAAGATTAACATTTTCATTTCATTGAGAAAATCAGCATGGTTTTGGGAAGTAGGTCTTTGTAGGCTTTTGGGTGGAAAATTGTTTTTAAATGATATTTTACAGACCCTAATCTAGCAAAATTAACCAGAGGGGAAGAAATGAGTCTTAACAGAGAACAGGTAGCAGGCGGCTGATACAGAAGTAAACACGTGGCCTTAGGGGTTTATTACATCTAGGTTTCAATCCCAGGTCACCAAATACAGACTGTGTAATCCTTGTGGATGTCACTTAAACCCTCTGATCCGCAGTTTCTCCCCTCATCCTGTAAAGGGGGGAGGTGTTACATACCTTGCAAGACTGTGTACTTACTATACTGCTAATGGTGCCTAGCACACAGTAAGGACTTCCCTATGGCCAGATGGGATGGCATATTGAAAGAAAGTAGTGGGGAAGAGAAGGGTTTGGAAAGAACCCAACCTGGACCCACTGTGTAGGCAAAATGGAACATATTCAGTAAATGATTGATGAGAAGGTTGATGGAGAAGGATGGAGCAGAGCCCTTGGCTTTGGGGCTCAGTGAGCCTCATCCCAATAGAACACGCTAGTAACCAGTAAACAATGCTGCTCAGAACAGGACTGGTCAACTGTACAGCACTTTTGACTTGACAAGAGCCCTTTCAGATCCCTTCTTCTGTTTCTTGGTAACATTGTGACCCATACTGGCTTAAGGAGACAATCTGTTCTGTTCAAGGAGAATCCCAATAAATATCCCAATAAATATTTGCATGCTAATAAGAGCAATGCAGTGGTCTTCCACATTCTCTTCAGTAGTCACTGCTTTTGGTCACAGTATAAACATTGTGATGGTCACAGCTGGTCCTTTGGGGAACTTCAAGCCCCCAGTGCATCTCGTAATGATTGGCAGCGCGATGCTGAGTCCACACACAGCCCTCGTTATACACAAAAATGCAAACACATTACAGGGCTGTTCACTATCGTGTGGTTTGTGATGGAAGAAAAAAGGAAAATAACCTAAGTAACCAAAGGGAAGGGACAGATTAACTATATATAATTATATATGTAGTATATTAATTATATATATAATAACTATATTAACTATATTATGATATATTAATACCTGGACTACTAAATGTAGAGATAGAGAATAAAGTCCATGATCATTCTTAAGAGGAAAAAACCAAAGCACAGAACAATACAATCCTGTTAGCTTTTTTCCAAAAAAGATGTAGAGATAAGTACACCTAGATTCACCAACAATTCTTAGGAAGATTCCAGAAATGACTAACAGGGTTATTTCTGAAGGGTAGGAGGTGGATTAGGGGGAAAAAATAGTCTAGGCAGCAGTTTTGGTTTTATAAAGTCCTATTCTGTTTGAAATATTTACTTTGTGAATGTATTTGTTTTATGCTAAAAAAGAAAAGTACTTTAAAAAAAAAACTCTAGGGGAGCTTGGGTGGCTCAGTCATTAAGTGTCTGCCTTTGGTTCAGGTCATGACCCCAGGGTCCTGGGATCAAGCCCCGCATTGCTCCCTGCTCAACTCGGAGCCTGCTTCTCCCTCTCCCACTCCCCATGCTTGTGTTCCCTCTCTCACTCTCTCTCTGTCTCTGTCAATTAAATAAATAAACAAAATCTTTAAAAAATAATAAATTTAAAAAATCTCTAAACACGCCATCAAATCCAACAGCTTAAATTAAAGAGACAGATGTGCCTCTTGCCCAAGTCAATGATTGTGTTTATATTCTGTATGCTATTAGCTGATTGTTTTGCTCCAGAGGAATTTTATTTGATTTTAAATTAGAGATAAGTGAGTTATACTCATAGGGCTATTGTATTGATACAGAGTGCTGGAATTGAATGCCTATTGGCAAAGACATCCTCATTGATAGGTATCATGAGCAAATATCTTTTCAGATATTTGAACAGTAGTACCTCCAACACAACAGTATTATGAGTAATGTCAGCAGATCTTTGGATGTGCCCAGTGTGTGCCCAGCCGGGTTCTAAGGGTCTCACCTGCATTATCTCATTTAATCTTCACAACACCCTTGCAAGGTAGGTATTCTTTTTTTTTTTAAGACTTTATTTATTTATTTGACAGACAGAGATTACAAGTAGGCAGAGAGGCAGGCAGAGAGGGGAGGAAGCAGGCTCCCTGCTGAGAGAGCCTGATGCCCGGCTCGATCCCAGGACTCTGGGATCATGACCTGAGCCGAAGGCAGAGGCAAGGTGGGTATTCTTAATCCCATTTTCAAGATGAAGCCAACTCTTCCTCTCCTAGCTAGAGAATTCTTCCAAATCATTTCTTGAAATGTTTGAAACCACATGCAAAAAGCATGCTTAGTTGTCATCACAGCATTGAGGACTTGGGACTTTCTTAAGGGCCCCAGATCCAGGGCGCCTGGGTGGCTCTGTTGGTTAAGCATCTGCCTTCAGCTCGGGTCATGATCTCAGAGTCCTGGGATCAAGATCCCCGTGTGGGGCTTCCTACTCAGTGAGGAGTCTGCTTCTCTTTCTCCTTCTCCCTCTGTCCTTTCCCCCGCCTCGTGCTTGCTCTCTCACTCTCTCTTTCTCAAATAAATAAAAAAAAATCTTTAGGAAAAAAAAAGGTCCCCAATCCTCTGACATATCAAAATGCTCCAAAAATCCACCTGTAGGAACCCTGAAAGTCAAATATGACCTTTGGGGTAGATTCTTGAACCTCTTGACCTCTGTTTTTCATCTCCAAAATGGGAATGGGAATAATCTCCTGATGTCCTCCAGAAATTATTAAAAGGACCAAAGAAGGTAATTATGTGAACACTGCCAGTATGGTGGTAGAACAAAAGAGATATGTGGCTTATCCTCACAAGCAAGAAGACTTAGAGTTGACAGTGATGAATAAATCCAATGTGTTTGTTTCATAGACTCAAAGATTTTTAGCACTGCAAAGATCTCAGAAACCGTAGCTCCCTGATTTTCAAGATAAGAGCCCTTAGGGGGAAAGAGCTAAAATTACCTATCCAGCAACACACAACAGAATCAGCCCTCAAACCTCAGAGTTTCTAATCCACATCTCAGACACTTTCCACTTCCTTGGCTGTCTCCTCCTAGATCCTCATCACTGTGTCACACCCGCTAAATCCTTTACTTGCCAAGTGTTCTTCTAGCAGGGAGATCCACCCCTGCCGAAAGTCAGAGATGTTTCTCTGGCCCTTGGTTTCTTCCTCTGTGAGATGAGTAGCAAGCAAGAGAGGGCCTCCTGCTTTTGTGTGTCCCATGTCTAAGAGAGTTGGGACTCCACTGTCTCCAACACTCACCACTCCCAGCAAAGCTAGTTATAATCAGAAGCTCAATAGGCAAGGAATAATTTGTGGAGTGATTGGAATTGTGCCCCAAGGAAGTACCTCAGCCCCAAAAAAGTCTGAAATCCCACTAGTAGAAAGCCATCCCTTTGGGTTAAACTTTGGGTCTCACAATTCTCCGTTACTGTGTAAATATCCCTGAAAGGGAAGGTGCAATGGTCACTTCTGGCCATTAATACTGGAGCTTAGGGAACTGGGAAGTAGATAGTGGCCTTGGAGTTGGAGCTGAGCTCAAATCAAGTCTCTGCCATTCTGTAGCTATGGGAATTTGGAAAAGATGTTGAGCCACACCAGACCTCAGTTTTCACACCTGTAAAATGGGTATAATCACCATCCTTTCACCAGTGTGGGGTGAGGAAGGTGTGTGTGTCATCCAGCTAATCCTCCCTCAGTAAATGGTGTTGCCATTAGTATGTTATTAATGATGCTGCCTTTTAAGGCTTGTTTTTTTTAATATGACAGCGTGCATGAAAGACCCACAGAGAATAGGTTGCGTGGGGGTGCTTAGAGACGACCGAGAACATCAGAATATACCAAAATACCAGGCACAAAATCAGGCTCAAGAATCCTAAAGGTTAATTTTTTAAAGAAGGTATAATTGTGACTCTCTTACACCCAAGAAGTGAACTCCTGTCAGAGGTTTAACTCATTAGTTAAAAAGGGAATCAGTGAATTCTTACAACCTATTCCAAAAAGAATTCAAAGCACCACACACATATAAGCAGAAAAGGAATCCTGAGACAAAATTACAGAGATGTGCAAAATGAGCCAATAGCCAATTGCATTCCTCCAGACACAATGAATTTGTGTTCCTGTGGTGAAAAATAGTTCGCATTCTTATCAGTTGTCAACAACTTACAGAGTTGTTAAAAAAAAAAAAAAAAAGAAAAAAGAAAAGAAAAGCTCAATGACCATGAACGATGGTCATGGGATAACCATGAAATATACACTAGACGAAACACTTTGTAATTTTCTTTTCTATTTCAAAGACTTGCACAATTTTTCCTGATGAGTCATCCAAAGTGGTCCATCACAGCAGCTTCTTTTTTTTTCCAATTTATTTATTTTCAGAAAAACAGTATTCATTATTTTTTCACCACACCCAGTGCTCCATGCAAGCCGTGCCCTCTCTAATACCCACCACCTGGTACCCCAACCTCCCACCCCCCCCCCCGCCACTTCAAACCCCTCAGACTGTTTTTCAGAGTCCATAGTCTCTCATGGTTCACCTCCCCTTCCAATTTACCCAAATTCCCTACTCCTCTCTAATGCCCCTTGTCCTCCATGCTATTTGTTATGCTCCACAAATAAGTGAAACCATATGATAATTGACTCTCTCTGCTTGACTTATATCACAGCAGCTTCTTGAGGTGAGGGCCACGGGAAAGGTGGGCAGGGAGTAGAGGGGGACTTGGAGAGACTATGAAGGGAGGCAGAGAAAGAACAGGTTTTCTCTTCCTCTGAACCATAAGGGCGACCTGTAATAGAAGACCAGCCCTCCTGGAGGTCTGTTTGCTTTGCCCTTAATAAAAGACAAGCAGTGTGTGACAGAGACTTAATTTATCTCTTGATATCCATTCGGTTTTTCTTTCTTAGCAACAGAATCCACCATTTTTTTAAAGCTGGGCACAGAGCTATCCAGAATAAAGACAACACTTCTCAGACTCACTGATGTGTTCACATGACTAAGTCTTCGGGACAGTGGGATGTGAGCAGAAGAGTTCTGGGAAACTTCCAGGATTGGTCCCCATAGGGAAAGAACATGCCCTTCCTTGACCCTTCTGCTTTTCTGGCAGCTAAAAGACAAACGGGATGACTGGAGCTTCTGCAGGCATCTTGGTGAACACCACCTGTTGAGCCTAGCTAAGCATCAAGCTGACAGGAGCCCCTCACTGGGATAACTTCATAAAACTACTATCTGCATAAGAAAGAAATGGACCTTTAACTTTTATTTTATTTTACTCACATTTGTTTCTGCTCTTTTAGTTTGGGTTTTCTGTCACATGCAGCTGAACCTAATCCCAACGGGTGGGGGGAGGAACCCTGGGGAAAGTTTGAGTTGTTTTCCTGGGGAATTTCCATTTAAATTTACTGTGGTTTCTCTGAAAAATGCATTTCTATTTATAGCTAAACGTCAATTCTGTGCGGCCGTCCATTACTACCTTCTGCTCACTCACCTGTACACAGCTTCCTAGGGGACAGAGCAATACTTGCCTGTGACCCATAAGGGGCATTTGGAGACCTCACCTAAAATTGACAGCAGCGATTTACAAATAACTACAGTGGGAGAAGCCCACTGCGGTTCCTGGCATTTGCCGCACACCTGCACTGAAAAGCCGGTGCTCCAGCTCTCAGCGCAGGATGCTCAGGTAGGTTTTTGAGCAGGAAGGGAGCCCACTGAAAGCAGGCTATGGGAAGGGGACTGAAAGGAAGTCCCGCGTGCTGGGAGGGAAGAGTTCACTCCCCTTCTGATTATCTGCATTTTTAGAGCCTGAATAATCCAAAACCACATCCAAAATAAAACCCAGTTTTTGGCTTTGGGACACATTGCAGTGGCTGCAGTTTTACCTTGGCGATTATATTTTCCTCTAGCTAATATTAGAGTGTGTCGGCATTCCCCAAGCACACGCTAGCTAATTGCAGGCAAAGCTAGCCGAAAGAAACCATATTGGGATTAAAATTTTGTTGCAGATAATCAACAAACCAAATAATCCACCCACTGATAATCAAATTGACCAAACTATGTAATTTTCAGACTCTGCTCATCCTCCGTATATTTCCTGTGATCTAGCAGCTTACCAGCCCCCAGATTCTTTTACACTTTTCTTTTTACGGCACTCAACATTCCATCCACCTCTTTAAATGTCTTCTGAAAACTCCATGGTCTCCGTGAAAATTATGGCTTTGTCTTTCAAGCTCCATTAAAAAATCCATATTTTGAGGAATTGTTTGAAGATCTTTTCCCAAGCAGAAAGATAATATTTTACACGAAGAAGCCTAACCCTTCTGCCGACATGAAAACCCTGGCAATCACACTTCCATCTGACTGATGCTTGGAAGCCACATGTTGCAGACTTCCATAGAGATCTGACCAAAAAACGAAAAATATATATTGTTTCCCTCTTTGACCTCTCATAAATACAAATAAAGTCTTAAAAAAAAAAAACCACGCTCAGGTAAGAGGGACACCTCATCCCACACCTGCAGCATAAGAGGGCATCCGGGCCTGTGGTTTTAGTGTCAAACTCAGTGCCTAATCTCCCTGCAGCCCATTGGAAGGTTAGGGAGAGAGTCCCCAAGAGGCTGCCCACCTTTCCAGAAGCAGCTGACCGCTTGTTCATAGCCCACCTTCACTAGTAAGGTGCAAAGTCTACTTTCTCTGCAAGCCACTGGCATCAGATTCATAAAAATAACAAACGAAAATATCCACATTATTGAAGACAGTCATTTTTACCTCTTAACCTTGCCATCCATTGTCTTTGACAATTGCTGTCTTTCAACTTGACTTAAAGGGGCTTATTTCTTCATTTATTTGTATCTGCTTTCCTAGACTTGGGGCTTAGGGCTGCTGAGTTTGTAACGAGTTCCCACTGTATTAATACAAAGGAAGCCTTACGTCGGTGGTTCTCAAGGGCGATCCTCAGACCTGTAGCATCAGCATCATCTTGTTATAAATGCAAATTCTGGGGCCCCACCACCCTGGATCTGTAGAATCAGAGTCTGGGAATGAGGTGGAGAATGGGGAAAGCCAAGCCCTCTAGGTGATTCTGATGCACACTCAAGTTTGCAAACACTGCCCTAAAGTAATGGCTACTACTCGTATCACTTGGGGACCTTTCCCATGCCAGCTCCCCATGTCCAGAGAATGGGATTTACTAGGTCTGTGATGGGCCCAGAACGTTTTAAAAAGTTTTAAAAAGCTCCCTTGTGATTCTTAGACTCTGTCCTAAATAAGAATTACCATGTGGTCCCCCATGAGAGCTTTAAAGTATGCATCTGGCCAACTACCTTGTTTCCACAGTATTTTATTTCAAAGAAAGAATGTGGGAGGGCTGGGTGACGGATGGACAGACCCAGAGAAGAAAATAGACAGGAGATCAGCTTTGCTTCTAGTTATAATAGCCAATACATTTTAGAAGCCTAATTGGAAACCTTCTCAGAACCAAGAGATAACTCCATAAATAACCAAAGATCAAGGTCGTTTAAGACCAAAACTCTCTCATCTTTTCCTTTTGACATACATCCTGCCCTTAATGCATTTCCATCCTTAAGTGTTCTTATTTGGGGTAGCAGGAAAATGAAGAAAGGAAACTGACATTTATGGGCAAGGTGCTTTATACCGGGTGACCCATTTAATCAGCTCAACGTCCTCCTCAAGGAGCTAGTCGCTCACACACAGGGAGAAACTGAGCCTTGTACATTAAGAAACATGCTCAGTTCCCAACAACTACTAATTGGCCAAGATGATATTTGAACTTAAATATCTGGGACCAAAGCCCACACTGGTACCATCTCTTCTCCATACTACCCACTTGCATTTTGCAGCTATTAAATTTCAAAGTAGCAATGTGTTTTCCATGCAAAAATTGCCTCCATTGACAGCAAACTCAATTGCTTTGAAATGATAAGGTTTGAAAAAAGTTTAAAACCCAGACCAAGTTGGAGAAAGTGAAGGCATCTGAACATATTCAGCCCGGAAGAGAGGTTTAAGATCAAGAGCACTTTAATTAGAGTTTTTGCGGTTCTAAAAGATCATTCCATTTCGTAAAATGCAAAGTAGAACTGGAAAGGTGATTCTCCACCCTCACCAGGAACTAATAAAGTACCAGCCCCCATGCTGTCTTGTGTGGGTTTTAGTTTCTGAAATAGGCGTATTTGGTACATGCCCTGTGAAGTCCTGTCTGAGCCACCTATTCGGGGAAGAAAGTGGGGCTCAAACACTTCCAAGAAAAGATTGTGGGTTTTTTTTTAATCTCTCTTTCAGATAGCAGCATCTAACACAATGCCTAAGACATGGTTGGTTAGTGCTTTCAATATTTGCATGTTGAATAAATGCAGTTGAATTTATTAGCGATTGATAAACAGAAGAAAGGGTCATCTAGGATATCCTTTGAGAAGCTGAGAAGTTAAGAGGTTAATAGATAACTAGATATTCCTCCGAGCCGGCTCTGCTAGACTTTCTGCAATGGTAGGGGCTGAGAAGCTCCACCTCCTGCTCCAAGTCAATACTAACACGGGGCTAGCTTCACCCCTTGATAGTTAGCTAATAGTTGTCCCTCCAGAAGTTTACAAAGAACCAAATAAAGGTAAATCACCCAGTCACCAGGGTGGATGGCAAGCACTGCAAAGATACTGACCTCTATTTTCAACAAAGAATTCATTCTTTTCATTCCCATAAACCAACATGCTTGATCCTCACCCCTTGGGGGAAAAAAACCTAAGGTTCAGAACTCTTGAATTCCAGAACACCCTTCTAATCCTGCCCCCAGGAGCTGCTTTCTCATGCAGATGAGGTGCTGGTCTTTTCAAAGGGGTTTCATGAGCTCCTCCATTTACCTCCCCTCCCCATACACACACCTTAATAAACTATTCAGGAAGTTGTAGGCAGAAGGAAATTGTAGATGTCTCAGAATGCATATGCTAATTTCAATTGCATGTCCTTGGTAGGTCATTTGCCAATTGAAGCAGAGAATTACTAACAGCCGACCTTGCTTGTGGAGCTGGGGAATCTTACCCAGAAAAGGCAGAAAATAAACACAAAGCATATGCATGGCAGACGCTCACATATAATGATCCTGCAACAGGCAGAATGCAGATGTTCGGAGGACTTGAAAGAGGGGGCAGCCCTGAACCCAACAAGGATGAAGACCATCACTCTGTAGGGGACACGGCTTCAGTCATAGTTGGGTACTGCGTGCAGTCTTTCTGATGATGAGGTTACGGCCCACCTGAACGGTCATCATCTGGAGCGATGGTTATAAATACCACCATCCCCAAACTTCCTGAATCAGCATGCTTGGGGGGGGGGGCGGTGTCCCGGGAGTGAGTGTTTCAGACAAACACCCAGACAGATAAGTCTTTCTGTGGCACACCAAGTCTGAGAATGACTATGGCAGAACTTGAAGAACTTCCATTCCAGATGACCAGCCGGGCTCCATTGCCATGGCAACGTGCTTGACAGCCATTTAGAAGCAACTTGCTCTAATGTCACTGCTGAATGGAAACACACTACTGCTAAGAAGTGTCCCAGGAGTCACAATTGAAATAATTAAGAAGAGGTCCCGTCACTGTGTGGGGAGATTCAATCAGCCCCACAGACTGGTTTGCCAAGAAAACACAGAGCTAAGTGCTTTTAGGAGACCAGAACTATATAGAAAACGGGCTTTTTGTCATCCAAGACTTTAAATCAGACAGTCGGTTTGAATCTATGTTGTGTTTTTTTTTTTTTTAATAGGAAATTCAGAATATTAGCTCCACTAATACCCTAAGATCTGTAAGGGCATATAAGTAAGAAAAGAAGGGCTAAAATTAAAACTATTTTCAAAAAAGCTAAGCTGTTGCTTTTTTCCCTCCTATGCTTGCAAGCTCTGCCAGAGCCCAGCCTATTTTTAAAGACTCCGGACCCACTTAAAGTGGTTTTCAGAGGATGTGGTCACAAATGGTGCCCATGCTACATCAGATCCTGAATAATAGACGTGTGGATCTGGGCAACCATAAGGGGAAAATTTTCTTCATGAAAGAGCAAATGAAGCTGGTGTGTGTGAGGTAACAGTTTTAGTATCCACATTAGTCCCAGATGTTTTTCCAAAGAGACTGAGTTTTATTTGAAAGCTGAGACAGGCTATGGTTTCTTTGCTCTCTTGCCATGCCCTTAGAATAGGAAATAGAGGCTGATTAAGTAATAACACATGGAGACTAATTAATATTTCAAGGTTATCAGAAATAGGTCAACTCCCTTTTTCAATACTTTGGAGGCTTGATCATCTTCAATAAGCTTCAATAATCTCAATGCAAACCAACAGCCTTTAAAACAAGAATGAGCCTTCGGGTTCTTAATCTTACCAAGCTGATTAGTTCAGGTAGACAAAAGAAGGAAGAGACTCAGAAATCATAGCATCAGTGTTCCCACTTAGCCTGTGTTCAAAGCTTTCCAGAACAAAGGCTACAGCTGCCTTTCTAACCTTCCTTTTGCTACTCACCTAATACCAGACAAACTGACTTCCCCTGTGTGTCCCCCAAGTTCATACCCTCCATTGGCACCTGAGACCTTTGATCATGCAATTTCCACCTTGTCTCTTTCTACATGTCTGCCCTCTTCTCTTTCCTCTTCTCCTTGTCCCATCCTTTGAGAATGCCTGAGGTCCTCGTCTTCTGTCCTCCAGCTTCTGGGCTTTCTACCCTCCCTCCTGCACTGACCACCTCACCCCAGGCAGTTACTGTCACAACCCATAATGGGATGAATTGTGTCCCCCCCAAAATTCATATGTGGAAGTCCTAATCTCTAGTATCTCAGGATTTGACCTTAATTGGAAACAGGGTAGCTATAGAGGTAATTCGTTCAGGTGATGTCATTCCAGTGGGTCATAATGCAATATGGCTGGTGATTTATGAAAAGAATACCATGTGAAGAAAAACAGATTTGCATAGAGGGAAAATGATATGAAGGCACAGCAAGAAGATGGCCATCTTGCAAGCCAAAGAGAGAGGCCAGGAATGGGTGTTTCCCTCACAAACTTCAGAAGGAACCATTCCTGGCTGACATTTTGATCTTAGATGTCGGGCCTCCAGAACTGTGAAACAATACATTTCTGTAGTTGAAGCTGCCCAGTGTGTGGTTTTTTGTTATGGTGGCCCCAGCAGACAAATATATTTTACGTGTGTGTGTGTGTGTGTGTGTGTGTATTTTGATGCCCCTTTTTGCATACAAAAACATTAAAAATTAGGTTTTATGACTTAATGGTTTTTAAGATGAATATTAGAGTATTAGCTATCCAAACACGTTCCTCGACCTAGAAGTTTTTCTTCTGATTTTAAAAGAAATTAAAACATTTTCATGCGCCCCAGGCACTGTGCCTGTTGTGCCTAATGGACAAGCCAGCCCTACTTGCAGCCTCTGAGCTGTCACTCTGATGAAAACATTTTGTGTTACCAAGTAGACCATAAGCTTCAGGAGGGTAGAGACCATGTATGACCTCCTCTGCATCTTCCACCTTCAACAGATGTTCAAGAAAAATCTGTCTATTAATTGTTCTGGTCTAACTTCCTGTTTCTAGGAGAGGCTATGACGTCTAAACTTCCCAGCACATTTCACTGTGAGGTCTTCCTTTTTACATCTCCAGGGAAGGCAACATCATTCCAATGTTTATCAGAGCTTACATCTGGAATCATCTTCCCATAGATAGCCCACATGCTTTTCAAGATAATCCAAGAACATTCCTCATTATAAATGTCCCCAACTCCATATAACCTGTCATCTCACTGTATGACCTCAGGCAGCACACAAAAACTTTGGGCCTCAGTTTCTACATATGTAAAATGGGAAGGTAGCTCCACATGACCATGTAAAGGCCCTTTCAATTAGGTAATGGAGCAGGAACTAAAACCTGGATCTAAATCCGGTGCCGTTAAATTCAAAAATTTTCAAAGACAGAACCTCTTTCAAAGATGGTGATAGGAAAGGAAGGCCCGCATAACCTCACACACCCACTACCTCTGCCAAAACATAGATGCTCAGCCTGGTTGTAGGTTTCCTAATCTCTACCCTGCCCCCTTTGTCTTCCTTAGATTCCCAAAGTAATTATGGTCAACATTTCACTTCCCATCAGAACCTGAATTTGAGACCCACAGACCCCTAATGAATGAAGGATTCTTCCCATGGAAGCTTAAGTTAAGAAGCGTAAGGAGCATGAGTTATGCAGACACCACAATCATGTCCTGAAAATGATCCTATTATTCACATAACCATTCCCGATCCTCAAGCACATGTTGTGCTAAAGTTTATTGCCATAACCTTTCAGAAGGATTTCTTAAGCATTTGGGGGAGCGGGCAGTACCAGCATTGTAATAGAAATGATGCAAACTGAATCTTAACAAGAGTTTGTTGTTAGTGAGGGAGGGAAGGAAGAGCCAGGAAAATAGAAATAAATTTCCATCAATAGAGAAATTGTCAATAAAATAAGATGCATTCATACTCCATACTGTGAAATGCTAAAAATAATGAGATAAATCTGCATGAACTGCATGAATCTTCATGAACTGCATGAACACAAGATCTCCAACACCTATTTGATATATATGTTATATAGAAAATATAATATGTATTCTGGTGTGCAAACCCTGAGATAAGGATACAAGTACAAATAGGTTTTTTCAGGAGATGATCCCAGGAGACATCAACAGAAGAGCAAAGATGTGAGACAGGGAAGGGAAGAAAGCCAATAAAAAATGTGTTATCAAGCAGACTAACACCATGAGCAACTGGAGCTTAATTACTCTGGGGACCACAGGAGACCCAGAAGAACACACTTGAGAGTTATTCCAACTGGGAGGTGAGGAAGTGGGGGAATTAAATATCAATGCTCATCAGTTATTAGTTGAGGTGCTGCTCCTGGGTCATGTTGAGTCTCTAGTGCTGCCAGCTTGTCTAACATGCAGACAGAAGACACTCCCATAGTTGGAGAAAAATCCTTAAATGCAGGTCCATACTCGCTGATAGAAGTCCAGCCAGCATGTACAGAATTTGTAAGTGCCAAGGGCATTTGTTATGGTATACAAGGCATTTGCTTGTTTTCAAGCACAGAGAAAGAGTTGAAAGATGCCCATTAACTATCTACAGAAGTTACTGACCTGAGTGGTACTTCAGAACAGCTCACGGCCATCTTCCTCCATGTTATCTTCCTCTACTGCAGATAACTGAATGACTCTTCAAAGTTCTGCTTGGGAAGACGAATCCCACTGTTGTCTCCTTGAAGGCAACTATACCTCATACTCTTCTCTGTATGCAGGAGCACACTGCACAATGATGGGTATCTATCATGGTAGCAGCTCAGTAACCATGATAGATCACATGTTCAATGAAATAGACACTTTCTTAGCCCCATCTTGGAATCTATAACCAACACAACTAACACATTTTTTAATCCATAACCATTTATGTCAGTTAAACATGTTTTAAAATACTACGATATTCTATTCCACTCTACTCCAACTCTCCACTTGTCTACCATTCCCTATGCTGAGCCTCAGTGAATTGGCCACTCTACTCCTTGACCACTTATGTAGCACTAAACCAACACTCAAATGACAAGGGATCTTTGGCTGTTTAAAGTCCTTCTGCCCTCTACTCAGGGTTCCAGGGAAGTCAGTAAAACTTCTGTAAGGGGCTCTGTAAGGGGCTCCTTGCCAGGATCCAGTTGGCTAGCCAAGTAAAGACCAACACATATGTGTTAGCTTAGCCTGACTTTTGCCTAACAAGTCCAAAGAAAAAGTAACTGAACATAGCATAATTCTCTAGATATTCTTTAAAGTCTAACCAAACAGAAAAAAAGGATGAAAATATAAGGCCTTTAACCAGAGGGGAGTCTTGGGTATCCAAAGAGGTCTTAGATGTCTTGGCTTTGTTTGAGTACTGATTCATGCACTCATTCATTCATTCATTCAAAGATTTATGGAGGGATTGTGATGTGCCAGGCACTATACTGGCACTTCGTCAGCTCATGGGGAACAAAAAGGCATAGGCCAGACTAAGGGACAATTTAAAGGGGGCACTTTCTAGGCTAAGTTCTCTAGTGATCTTATCTATTTCATTATACCAAAGCTTGGCTAATCTCTCTCTAACCTGTTTTTGTATTCATCAGGCAGTGTACAGTTCTTGCTTATGGCTCTATCCTAAAACCCAAGGACCAGAGGGCAGGGGAAGTCCCATGGCTGGAGGGCCTGCCCCTGTACCCGCAATGGGCACAGGATCCCATCTGGGCTAGCAGTCATCCTGTTCCAACCTCCCTGCTTCTGTCATTGGTGTGGTTGAGTTTCATCTTGAAGTCTCTGCAGCTTCTTATCTGATCCTTCCTTATCTTCTAATGTACAGCTCAAAACTTTGCTCAAACACAACAGAGAAGCTCCACATGACCCCTTATGGAAAAACAGGGTCTGGGAAAGGAAACAGGAAGCAAGCACAGATTGAAATCCAGGACCTTGAGTTAAAGCATCAGGCCCCCCAAAGTGTGATCTATTATAGAACATAGACCAGAGATGCTTAGCTGAGCCACCAAAGACTTTATCTCCTCTGGCTTTGTAACAATATGATTCAAATAACATCCCTGGTTGTGAAAAGATCCATTAATCCATACAGCCTCCCTCTCTATCCGATCTTGCAGTCAAACATGTATTTGGGGCTTAGGATAATATGGAGACTAAAATGCTTTATTCTAAAAGGACGGTCCCTCTGAATAAAATTGCTTCCTAAACAGGAGAGGAGGACCAAAGAACGAAAATTGATATAATTTCCCACTCTTTGTGAAGAATCATTTAATTTGACATCTTTTATCCAGGGGAATTCTGGATACTAATCGCTGCTCGTTATCGTTCCTTGCTTTGATGCACCCCTCCCACTGCTACACTTTGAATTCCACCTCCCCTCCCCCTTAAAGTGGGAGGTTGCAGATAGATAATGAAAAAAATAATTGCCTTGGTTAACAGGGAGCATTAAACAGGAGACAGAATTTAAGTGACTGTAGCTCTGAGTTAAGCAAGCAGAAACATACAACACTCTCAAAGACCTTTCCTTCTCTCTTCTTGAGATGTTCCAAGCACTGCTCACCAGAACGATGGAGAAAACACTCTCAAGGATCTTTTTCTCTCCTGTACCATATAACCATTCAAAACCCGGTGCTCGATAAAGTTCCCACATACAAGTAGATTTACAACAGAGGAAATTGGACTCCACAAATCCAGGTGTGCAAATGAAAGTACATATTCTTCAGAAATAAAATCACATTTAACACTGAGCTCCTGTTCCCACAGGACCAAAGAAAACCTCTCTCAGTCATGAGGGAGTTCTCCCATTTGACTCCTGAAAGTTGTTGAAATGTGTCCAGGGACTTGATGCAGAAGTCCAAGGTCAGGAAAGGCCCGCTGGTCTTCAATCCAATCTCATGACTGCCAACATCGATGCCGCCAAAGTTCCTGGACTGCAGATCTGCCATGTCTGTGCTCCCACTTGAGCACCTCAATGCCTGGGGACATCCTTCCTTTGCTCACCAACTCGCTACCCATGCCCCTCTTGGGTTTTTCCACCCCTCAGGCCCTGTAAAAGCCTCCACTACCCACAATTATCACTCCTTTCTTTCCAGTCTTAGAGAGGTCTCCCTCTTTTCTTTCTGCTCTCGTAGCATCTGCTTCGAAACCACACAGCTCTCTGAGTAGATAGAAGGATGAATAAATGTGATAAAGCAAGCATTGTAGAATGTTTATGGTAAAATCGAAATAGTGGGTAATGGGTATTCACTGTAAAATTCTTTCAATTTGGCCATATGTTTGAAATTTTTCATAATCAGCAGTGGAGGAAAATGCAACTCTCTCCCCAATCCCTAACTCCCCATGCTGCGGCTTTTGAAAACAAAAGCCAGGAAAGATCAGGAACAAGACAAGGATGCCCACTTTCACCACTCTTGTTCAACATAGTATTAGAAGTCCTAGCAACAGCAATCAGACAACAGAGAGAAATAAAAGGTATCCAAATTGGTAATGAAGAAGTCAAACTCTCTCTCTTCGCAGATGACATGATTCTTTATATGGAAAACCCAAAAGACTCCACCCCCAAACTACTAGAACTCATACAGCAATTCAGCAACGTGGCAGGATACAAAGTCAATGTGCAGAAATCAGTGGCTTTCTTATACACTAACAATGAAAATACAGAAAGGGAAATTAGAGAATCGATTCCATTTACTATAGCACCAAGAACCATAAGATACCTGGGAATAAACCTAACTAAAGAGGTAAAGGATCTATACTTGAGGAACTATAGAACACTCATGAAAGAAATTGAAGAAGACACAAAAAGATGGAAGACCATTCCATGCTCTTGGATCGGAAGAATAAACATTGTTAAAATGTCTATACTGCCTAGAGCAATCTATACTTTTAATGCCATTCCGATCAAAATTCCACCGGCATTCTTCAAAGAGCTGGAGCAAATAATCCTAAAATTTGTATGGAATCAGAAGAGACCCCGAATCGCTAAGGAAATGTTGAAAAACAAAAATAAAGCTGGCGGCATCACCTTACCTGATTTCAAGCTTTATTACAAAGCTGTGATCACCAAGACAGCATGGTACTGGCATAAAAACAGACACATAGACCAGTGGAACAGAGTAGAGAGCCCTGATATGGACCCTCAACTCTATGGTCAATTAATCTTCGACAAAACAGGAAAAAATATACAGTGGAAAAAAGACAGTCTCTTCAATAAATGGTGCTGGGAAAACTGGACAGCTATATGTAGAAGAATGAAACTCGACCATTCTCTTACACCGTACACAAAGATCAACTCAAAATGGATAAAAGACCTCAACGTGAGACAGGAATCTATCAGAATCTTAGAGGAGAACATAGGCAGTAATCTCTTCGATATCAGCCACAGCAACTTCTTTCAAGATACGTCTCCAAAGGCAAAGGAAACAAAAGCGAAAATAAACTTCTGGGACTTCATCAAAATCAAAAGCTTCTGCACAGCAAAGGAAACAGTCAAAAAAACAAAGAGGCAACCCACGGAATGGGAGAAGATATTTGCAAATGACAGTACAGACAAAAGGCTGATATCCAGGATCTATAATGAACTCCTCAAACTCAACCCACACGAAACAGACAAACACATCAAAAAATGGGCAGAAGATATGAACAGACACTTCTCCAATCAAGAAATACAAATGGCTATCAGACACATGAAAAAATGCTCATCATCATTAGCCCTCAGGGAGATTCAAATTAAAACCACATTGAGATATCACCTTACACCAGTTAGAATGGCCAAAATTAACAAAACAGGAAACAACATGTGTTGGAGAGGATGTGGAGAAAGGGGAACCCTCTTACACTGTTGGTGGGATTGCAAGTTGGTGCAGCCTCTTTGGAGAACAGTGTGGAGATTCCTCAAGAAATTAAAAATAGAGCTTCCCTACGACCCTGCAATTGCACTCCTGGGTATTTACCCCAAAGATACAGATGTCGTGAAAAGAAGGGCCATCTGTACCCCAATGTTTATAGCAGCAATGGCCACAGTCGCCAAACTATGGAAAGAACCAAGATGCCCTTCAACGGATGAATGGATAAGGAAGATGTGGTCCATATACACTATGGAGTATTATGCCTCCATCAGAAAGGACGAATATCCAACTTTTGTAGCAACATGGACGGGACTGGAAGAGATTATGCTGAGTGAAATCAGTCAAGCAGAGAGAGTCAATTATCATATGGTTTCACTCATTTGTGGAGCATAACCAATAGCATGGAGGACAAGGGGCATTAGAGAGTAGTAGGGAATTTGGGTAAATTGGAAGGGGAGGTGAACCATGAGAGACTATGGACTCTGAAAAACAGTCTGAAGGGTTTGAAGTGGCGGGGGTGTGGGAGGTTGGGGTACCAGGTGGTGGGTATTATAGAGGGCACAGCTTGCATGGAGCACTGGGTGTGGTGAAAAAATAATGAATAATGTTTTTCTGAAAATAAATAAATTGGGGAAAAAAAAAAAAAAAGCCAGGAAGGGAGGCAGAAAACAAAAGCCAGGAAGGGAGGCAGAGCACAGTGGGGTACTTAGCCCTGTGACATAAATCTCTCCAAGACAGGGGAAATGATCTGGCTAGCAAGTCTTCTTGGAATCCAAGAGGCAAAAATATAGAGGACAAAGCACCCTTTACTATCTCAATGGATTTTCCAACCACGTTTTCTAAAGGAAAGAGAACCAGATGTGATTGTCCCCTTCCACACTTCATGACCACCCCAATCTGAAATCTAGTTGTCCATACACCATAACCACATTTTCACTCAAAGATGCTTCAGAATGAAACAATATCTGACCCTCTTCACTTCTGCATCCCACAGCCAGGATGTAAAGGATGGATTCGTGGCTGCAGGACACGCCAACTGAAGACAGCCCAAACTTCAGTAGAAATGTCAAGTAGCTCTTGACTTCTGGAAACATCCTGACACCTGATTCTTAGGGTTCTACTGAAAAGATCTTAGTGTTGGGGAGCGTATGGGTGGCTCAGCCAGTTGGGTGTCTGCCTTCGGCTCAGGTCATGATCCTGGGGTCCTGGGATTGAGTCCCACATCGGGCTCCCTCCTCAGAGGGGAGCTGCTTCTCCCTCTGCCAGCCCCTCCCCTTGCTTGTGCTCTCTCTCTCACTTGCTCATTCGCTCTCCCTCAAATAACTAAATAAAATCCTTTAAAAAGGAAAAGATCTTGTTGCTCTGAATGCTGAGAAACACTGAGCTGGCTCCCGAGGTACCCATCACTCCTATAGTTTCAGCTGTAAGCAGCTGTTGGAAAGCCCTAAACACAAAGCACAGAGAAAAAAATCCAACATTTCCCATCCAAATAAGTAGAGTCACATTTCTGACTGTCGCCACATCACATGGAAGTGATGGGATGGATTGCCATCAGATTTGGAAGATCTGTTTTGGATGGTGTGATAAAATTTCTACTGAGTAGTAAGGGGGAAATACATATTGAGTTGCCCATCAGAGCTCCTTCTAACCATGAGAGAAGCAGTCAGTCTCTAGAGAAGGCAAAACCGAGGTGCAACAAGATACCCAAGGGCCTTTCTATGAGAAGAATGATGCGCAAAAAAGACAGATTTCAACTCAGAGTCCTTAATTGGGTTCTGTGATCTACAAGCATTGATTTGCAATTGGGAGGTTCCTACCTCCGACAACTCCAAGAAATTGCTCCACGATGAGCTGCAGCAGGGATTAATCTATTTATTTCAAGATGGCTAGTGATTCTCCTGAGAAATGCTGGGAGGTGGGCTTGTTCAAAAGACCCAGGAAGACTGTAGACAAACAGTAAAAGATGGCATTGCAGTGGACCGAGAAAAGGAAAAAAAAAAAGGCAGCTAACCTATATCAAAGTATTTTCTTTAATTTACTCTGGTTCTCAGCCATGTACCATTCTAATATCATTACAGATCATCTAACCACTTTATCAATATTAGAATAAAAGCTCTCACTTCTTTCTGACCCCACCTTACACACACACACACACACACACACACACACACGTACACACACACACACGTACACACACATACACACACAGCTGTCTGACAGATATTATAGTAGCTTCTCTCAGCTCCTCTTCAGACATGGGTTGTTTGAGATATGTCTGTGGACTTCTCATAATTCCATGAGTTTTAATAATAGTAATAATAATAATAGTATCCCAATATTATTATAACACCACTCCAATAACACCAATTCAAATCGAGCCCCTCATTCTGACTGGCCCCTCACCCACAGATAGAGTAGGCATTTCCACTTATACCCTAAACCCCTCTTTCCGCCTCTCTTACCCCACCTCAGCCTTCCCTAACCACCGCCCACAAAGGCTAATTTTACTTCCAGCTTTGTTGCTTGAATAAGCCAAACTTTCCAAATCAATGAGGGGGAAGTATGAGAGAGGGGAACAAATAATGGGCAAACTCTAGCAGTTTTCCACTGCTGAGCTGCCAGGAAAAGAGTTTTATTATGATAACATGAATATTAGAAAGAAATGCGTTGTTTAAATTGTTCTCCTCTAGGCAGGTAGAAGCCGAATCAAATCACTAGCCTACTATTAAGACAAGTGAGTATGAAATTAGGTAGCTTCCAAATGCAAAAAGGCATGTTCTATACAGAGTGTCTTCCTTTCCCCTTCTGAAGCTTACACCCACTCAGAGTCATGGGATGCCTAGTGCGATCTCCTTCCTGTTTACAATCCACTTGTACTCATTCCCATTGGTAGAGCACTCTGGAAGCCAGCATGGAGTAGGAGCTAGAAGACGCAAACTCCTGAAATGAGGTCAGTGAGCATGTTAGACAGAATAATTTGGATTATAAATCAGCTTTGTCATTGTAAGCATAGTGTTTCAATGAACAGATCAAACTCCGGATCTTAACATGTGACAAAGAACAAAAAGGAACAAGAACCACCTTGATAGCAGCTATAAGATTTCACCTTCCCAGAGATAAAGACTCTCCAGGTACTCAAGGAAACAATGGGGAGCTTGCAGGCTTGAAAAGGAGCACCACCGGGCAACAGGACTGACCTGTCTGCCCCTGATCCAGCTATCACTAGCGAAGTCTCTAGAACACTAATGAAGTTGCTAGAAGCACAGCCTCCACATCCCTCCAATCCGGATCAGGGTGTTGCTGGAAAAATTAGCCAGAACTCTTCCCATGACAAGCTCCGGTTCCAAGGTCTACGATAGCGGGCACTCAAGGAACATCGAATGAATGAATACGTGAGTGAATGTGCGTTCACGTGCATCCAAAACACCCACGTGGGCTACAAAATAAAACACACTCACCACCTGTCTTATCAAACTAGAGTTCTGAGCAAATAAAATGGCTCCTTGAAAAGAAGCACAGCGCAGACCATGGCAGGAAATTACCCAGAGACCAAAACCCCAACCCAGAGACCCAGTGCAGTGTGATTCCCTGGGGACAGAGTCTGGTTCCCTGGCACTGACGGCCACACCAGCTGGAACCTGGCGCCATTCTTCTGCCTTCTAAACGGAAGCCAGCCAGACTGAGTGGCAGAGCTGGACCTCTCACTCCCCCTTCGCATCTGTGGCTCCTTCTGCCCCCATGACCCGGTTGATCAGGAACGTTTCCAGGCTGGCACCCTGTTGTGGCTCTGCCGTGCCCTGCACCCTCCCCAGGGCAAGCACATCCACTGGGCAGGGTTGGACAAAGGGGGTATGGCCGGGCTTCAGGAAAAAAAAAAGTCTATGTAAACATCTAATCTGCCCCGTCCGGCCATAAAGCTGAACAGCACCCGCCTGAACTTACCACCACGATTTTACATAAATGACTTTCAGGCTAGCTACAAAACCCCATGTGAGTCTCAACAGTAAAGGGCCTCTGGGTAATTCACCAGCTGGCTAGCTGATTTTAGCACAGTTAGTAAAACACTGCATTAACATTTAGCTTTTGTGTGTAGAGCAAGCTGTGCAGTAAATTTTTCTAAATGTTACCAAAATATATTACCTGCAAACTACGGGCTAAGCTGAGGCTGAAACTGGAAAAGTCTCTGTTCTCAGAAAGCCCACATTCTAGAAGACGCATTTGGAGGGTGCATGTGCCTGGCACACAGGCGATAGTTCTTGGTGATGGGTGGGAGGCCTGCCTGGGGTGAGGGTCCAAACCTGCCACAGGGCGCTGGCTCATGTGATCCATCCCCCTAGTAGGGACTGCGTGCTTGCTGCTTGCCCTAGATCGAATGTTTGTGTCCCCGGAAAATTCATCTGTTGAAAAGCTAATACCTGAGGAGACAGTCTGAGGAGCTCGGGCCTCCGGAAGGTGATTAGGTCATGAGGGTGGAGGCTCCAGGGATGGGATTAGTGCCCCCATAAAGAGATGCCACAGGGCTCCCTGGCCCCGCCCACCATGTGAGGACCCAGCAAGAAGGTGCCATCTCTGAGGAAGCATGCTCTCACCAGACACCAAATCTGTCAGAGCCTTGATCTTGGACTTGTAGCCTCCAGCACTGTGGGAAATAAACCCTGGCTGTTTATAAGACACCAAGCCTAGGGTATTTCTGGTACAGTCACCCAAACAGACTAAGACACTGCCCACAAAGCCCTTTATGGGGGCCGGGTCACTGGAGGACCATGAAGACCAAGCTTAAAATGTGAAGGAGGACATTTTTTGTCTGAAACGGCCCTCAGGACACTGAAGTTGTATGAGCTTCTGTCGGTCTCACCCATGGCTTCTCCACAAGTCGCTGACTGCCATCCATGCCAAAAACTCTTGCTGCAAACATCTGCGACTCTGCCTGGGGCTTTTTCTGGCTCAGAGAACATGTTTCCCCTGAGCGCTGGTAGGCTGGAAATGCTGGGCAGTTAGCGTCCCCCGAGGCAACCCTCAACTAATAGCAGATTGGAATTGAGGGCGGGACAAACAGCTCCACTGCCTTTGCACCTCAAGTAGGATCAAACTAAGGCATATGCCCCCCCCCAAACACACAGGTGGCACCGTCTCTCAGAGTTCCAGGTACCCATGTGGGAAGTGGCTTGGAGGAGCACATGTTATGTCTGTCTTCCCCTGCCGGTTCCGTCTTCCACTCCCCCATGGTGCTCCCTGGGCTTCCGACCTCAACAGCCTCCCAGTGTTGCCTTCCTGAGGACCCCATCCTAAGACAGACCCTTTCTTCTCTCTTGGGAATCTCTCTTACCCTCTTGACGCAAATCGTTTCAGAACCCCACCCACGCGCAAAATCTTTTGATAGTGTCTTCAGACTCCCCACTTAAAATGAATTGTTGGGCTACTTAAATTGTTAATTTCCTTTCGAGAAAGAGCACCCAACTTAGTCAAGGCATGGTGTCGCTGAGTCAGGGGAACTGCCCCGACTGGACCAGAATGCCGTCCTCAGCATTGGGGACGCCTTCTGATGCCAGGGAATTCCCACCGGAGAGAAACTTGTAACCACAGGCAGGAATGCGCAATTACCCTCGAGTGGATTATCTCGCTGGTGGACCAGCAGTAGTAAAATGTACACCCGAGCCAGGTTTTCCTCCCACCTCCACCCTCTACCTGGTGACTTCCCCAAACGTGGGCTGATAGATATTCGGGAAATGCAAAGCCAGTTTAAGATAAATGTGATGAGGAGATAAAGAAATTCATGTGCATGCAAAAGCCCCAGAGAAAGGATTTCTGATTATTTGGAGTCTTTTAAATTATTCAGGCTCATAGGTCTCCTCCATTTGCATGGTGGTTGAGGAAGTAATTCTAGACGAAAACAGCTCTGCCAAGAGACATGCACCTGTGGGAAGGGCCGACCACTTTGCAGAGGCTTTCCCACCCAAGCCTGACTGCAAATATGCAGCTAGATAAATTTAGAAACCACAGCATACACAAAAGAAATCGCATATATTCTGTGCCGTCCCACTAGCATGCTGGCTTGCTGGTTTGACCATTCGACAAATACTTCTCAAGCTTCTACTGTGTGCTAGATGCGGGACGTGCCAGATAAAAGGAGGTTACCTAACCTCAACAGAACTTTGTTTTAATAAATTTTGCCCTTCATCTTTAAGACTCCATTCTGTTTTCTGCTTCTGATTTTTAAAGCCAATCTTTCATATATACTATATATATATTTATATATTATATATATATATTCTTATAGGTCTCATATATAGTATATACTTTAAATTTTACATGTTATATATTATACATATAATATGTCATATAATATATATTATATAATATATGATTATATAGTATATAGTATACAATACACATGATACATATGTGTGCTATGATATATATGATATATAATACATGTTATATATATTATATATGATATATGTTTTGTGATTACATATTATAGAATATGTTATAAATATAATTAGAATACATATTCTGATTATATTATATATTTATATATTCATAAGATGTAACATTATTTTGGAACTTCAACTTAGAAATGAGAAAGATCTTCGATCAAGACCTGGCTTTGTCATTTACTTAGCATGTGACTACAGCTAGTCTTACTAGTCATAATTATTCTTAGCCTCAGTTTTACCATCTTTAAAGTGCACAGTTACAACAAGAACTAATCAGAGTGATGTTTGGAAGTAAAATAGTAAATATAGGGGCGCCTGGGTGGCTCAGTCATTAAGCGTCTGCCTTTAGCTCAGGTCATGATCCCAGGGTCCTGGGATGGAGCCCCACATTGGGCTCCCTGCTGGACAGGAAGCCTGCTTCTCCCTCTCCCACTTCCTGCTTGTGTTCCCTCTCTCACTGTGTCTCTCTATATCAAATAAATAAATAAAATCTTTCAAAAAAATAAAATAATAAATATAAAGGCTTAAGCAGGTGTCATAAATTGTAAGTGTTGCATTATTTTCCTATTCCTTCTAGACTCTACTTGCCTTCTTTGGCTTGTGGCCCCATGATGCCAAGCTCTGTCTCTGGCATACCTCCTTCTGTGACTCTTGTCCTTCTACCCCAGATGATGACCAGGGGTCACCTTGCATTCAGGGTGTTTCCTACCCTGTGCACAGCACACCCACCACAAGGAGTCAGAAGGCCCTTCTAGCATCACACATTAACGTGTACTTTCAAATGTCTTGGATTGTGATGATCATCTCATTACTCTTACTGATGATGTCAAAACGAAAACACACCTAACCAACTGGTAGAGAAGGAAAAGTCAAAAATAGATGAGCTACTGTCTCTGGGTGTTGGACAAAAACTTAACTTAAACTTTACATAGGTCTGATACCCTAATAAGAAATGTCATGAACATAATAGAGGAGGTGATAAGAACATGGCTTCTTAAAAAACTGAAGCACCATAGGTTTGCAGACACCATCAAGGCCCTCTCAGCACCAGAGAAGTATGTTCAAGACAGTCAGCCTAAAAGATGAGTTATGGGCCAGTTTTCCTCTTAAGCCAGAAGGTGATATTTTTCTGAAGTGCACTAGCTCCTGGTTACATTGGTATTTCCCATTCCCCTGCCTACTGTGGTCCTTCACCTGGATATCCAATAAGCATATTAAGCTGGCCATGACCCCAAAATGCATTCCAGAGTCCAACACCCACTTAAAACCTCTTTCTTCCTAGTCTACTTCCCACTTAACCACAACCCTGCTCTTCCCAAGGTCGAGGTCAAGACCTAGGTGTTGTCTTTAATTCAACTCACTCACATACACACCCCATACATTTAATTGAATCTGCAAAATCCTGCTGGTTCTCTTTTTTAAAAAATGGAGATTCAGCTACTTCTCCGCACTTCCACTGCTACCACTCTGGTCCAAGCCACCATCACCTCTCTCCAGAAATACTCAAATAGCCCCCTAGGCTGCCTCCCCACCTCCATTCACACCTCCACTCAGTGCATTCCCCAAGCAGACTGTATGACATTTTACAAACACAAGTCAGCTCATATTAACCCTCTTTTCAAAGTCCTCCAACTCCAAGGGCTGCTCACCTCACTCAGAGGAAAAGCCCAAGTCCCCCCCTTTCAAGATCTTACATGACCTGCTCCCAATATCCTCCCCAACTACTCCCTCCTCTGCTTACTCTGCCTCAGCCACATTGACTGGCCTCCTCGCTATTCCTCAAACGTACCAGGCATGGTCCCAGCTCAGAGCCTTTGAAAATGCTATTCCCCTTGCACAGAAAGCTCTTCTTCAGATAGCCACATAGCTCAGTCACTCAACTCCCTTCCATGGCTCTGCCCCAAATCACCTAATCATTAGGCCTTCCCTGACCACTCTATAGCAGCCCTTCTCCATGCCCCATAACCAGTTTTATTTTTCTCTGTAGTACTCATCACCTTCCAACATAGTATGTGTTTGTGTTGACAATTATCTGTCCCCCAACTTGAATGTAAGCTGCATGAGGGCAGACGTTTTTTTCTTCTCTGTCCATTTCTTTTTTTTTTTCTTTTTAATTTAAGAGAGAGAGAGCTAGAGAGAGAGGGGAAGAGTTGGAGAGAGGCAGAGGCAGAGGGAGAAACAGACTCTCTGTTGAGCAGGGATCCCAGTTCCCTGGGATCATGACCCAAGCCGAAGGCAGACGCTCAACCAACTGAGCCACCCAGGCACCCCTTCTCTGTTCATTTCTGAGCAGAGCAGCAACTAAAGGAGTATCCCAATAAGTCATGAATTGTGTTAACTGATTCAAAGAATGAACAGATGAGTCTGGGATGATGACATTTAATACAGCAAAAAAAAAAATGTGCATGTTTTAGGGATGAGGAGCATGTCTCAGAATTTACTTGATCTTGAAATATAATTTAAAGTATAATATGCAAACTGGGTCATCATTTGGGGTTAATTTATTTGCTTGCCTGAGAATTTCAATCATGAACTTTTAAGAAGCAAAATATAATGGCTTTAGGCAAGACCATGCTCACAGAGGACAAGTTTAAATATAGGTCCCAACCCCGTCTTAGGCTGCTCTGTTCTAGAGAAGGAGAAGATGATAGGATGTACCCTTAAAGGTGTCCCCTCTCCTTTGGCCTATCCAAATGCCCACATTCATTCTCTCATTGCCTGGATAAAACAAGGAACCCTGCCTAATAAACTAAGCATTCTTCTGAGAGACAGTAAGGTCTACAAAAAAAGTATAGTGTGTCAGATGGTGACCAAAGTTAAGGATGGCAAAAAAAAATGGTGACCAGTGTGAAGGAGATAGAATGAAGTGAAGCCGGCCATGAGGGGGAAGGCATTTCTAGACAGAGGGGACCAGAAGTTCAAAAGCGGGCTGTTGGAATCGTGCTTAGCAAGTGAGTGAGGGGGTTAAGTAGGAGGAGGATGACATCAGAAGGGTCTCAGAGGACTGGGACATGGAGGGCCTAGTAAGGATGAGGTGTTTATGCTGTGCGATATAGGAAGTTTAGAAGAGTTTTGTCCCATAGAGTGACATGCTCCAATTCACATCTTAGCAATTTTACCAATGCCCACACTTGGTCATTCTGTTAGGATTTTCTACAAAAGGTGCATTTGTTCAGAGTTTAAGTTCCTTGGGAGCAAAGAATGCATCTCTTTTCTTCCTGCACCCTGAAGTCTCAGCCTCTTCCACACCCACTTGGTTCTCAACAGATGTTTATTGGTTCCCTCACTGCAGTCACTTGGGTGGGGTCACACAGTATTAACTAATCAACTAAGATGAACAGGTCCAATCAGGCATACCATTGGCATAGCTCCAGTGTTCACGCATTGGCTTCAATGGGAAATTCTCCTTGGGCATAATGTCATCCAAGCCCCCTTTTCATAATATGACAACTTTTTCAGCCCACCAAACATAGGAATTCTTGACACCAATAACGTCATACTTAAGGGATGTTAGATCTGTGACCCACCATCCATCCCAAACACAGTCTGTACGGGTCTATCGTTAAAGTAGGGAAAGTAGAAGAGGCTGACAGCAGAGGAATTATTCAATGTTACCAAGTAAATCGCTAAAAGGAATTTGCTGTCTCTCTGCCTCATTGAATCGTTTTGATTCCAGATCTTCCATAACCTTAACTTCAAAGAAACTAGATCATTAACTTGACATTCAATCCAATACAGCATTACATCTCATAAGACAATCCATTACCTATGTCCCTTTTATCTGTACTGAAACTCGTATATGAAGCCCCTTTGCAACTCAGGTTGCTTTCTGATGAAGAAAGAAACTCCCTGAAGCTAAGGAGAAGGTGAGCTGTTGATGGAACAAAAGCTCACCAACATTAGAGCTATTAAAAATCTCTTAGGTCACTGTGCCCACGGTTGGCATTTTTCCTCCACCACCCACTTTCCCCATCCGGAGCTGGAGGAGATCAGGGCAATCTTAGCAAATAAACATGGGCAACAATTACACTGTGTTCTGGGCTGGAGTGTTCTACCTGATTTTTATGTGACCATGTCGGTCTCAATTGGGAGGAAAGAAAAGGACAAAGCGGAAACAGTGAGCTCACATCCTTCTAAAGCAGTGAGTGTTTCTCAAACTCCAGTGGGGGGGAGGGCAGGGGAGGGGGAAGGCCTGGTCATCTGCACTTCTCGTAAGTTCCTGGGGATGCTGCTGGACCCCGTTTGAAGAACCACTGGCCTAAAGATAGAAACTCTAAAATACCTAGCTGTGCTTTAAAATACCCAGCCGTTTGGACATGGGAGCTAGCTGGATGAGAAACACAGCCATAAATGCAGAGAACAAACTGGCAGCATCCGGGGTGGGGGGTGTCAGGTAAAATGAGTGGAGAGGAGTGGGAGGTCCAGGCTTCCAGTTATGGAATGAATTGGTCATGCAGTTGAGAGGCACAGCACAGGGAATGCAGTCAATGATCTCGTAATGGGGTTGTATGACAAAAAAAAAAAAAAATCTGGTTGGACAAGAATCTGTATAAGACCTAATATATGTGTGCATATTTTAATATATATCCTGAAGGATCCACCCCAGAAGAGCCTAGAATTGTCACATCTCTCTTCTTCAACCTCCTTTATGTGTTCACATCTCCTTAACGTGTCTGTCTTGTTCTATACTGTTTTCTTAGCATCCAATACACACAAGAGTTTGCCCCATTGTGGGTACCCTTGGCCAGAGCGGCCTGGGCCAGAAAAAGAAGGCAAAGCCCTCTGAAGACTGACATTTCCTGATCACCATTTTGTTAGGACTTGCCCGGCTGGAGGCAAGAAAAGACTTTTGTTTCCAACTATTTTATTAAATCAATGTCTGAGCACTTGTTGATACAATGTTATGATCAAAGGCTGAAACCCGCTCCCCCATCTTCTAAATTCCCCAAACACCCTTAAGAAAACATCTTAAAAACATGTATCTGTTGAAATGGATTCAGCATCATCCCTGGCCTCCTCCCAAACCCTCAAGAGAACATTCCAGAATGCATAAAGAGGGCAATTGTCAAGACATTGGGTATTTTCCTCCACACACGCACCTGGGAAATACCCCTGGTCTCCACTCCTTTTCAGTCTCTGTGGCTGCTTCCTTTTATCCCAAGGTACCTGCGGGCCTGGCACACACACTCTGCTTTTATTCCCTGCTCCAGTGTGAGTGAGCAGATTTATATGCCAGCCGCATCATCGCCACAGTGTCAGGGCTGCACAGGAAAGAGAAGGCATGAATCCGATGTGTGTTCCCAGAGAGAGACCTTCAGCTCGTTAAAATTAACAGATTATTTGCGAGACTTCAATGTGGTCAGCTGCCAAAAACAAGTTAACAGGAAAAATGCAATACTGATTTGAAGTAGAGAAAAAAATCCCCCTACTCCGAGGTATAGCTGCTCTTTGTATGGCCTTTGTTAGGCTTTATGTTGTCTTAAGGGAAAGTGCAGGTTGCAAATGAATTCTTCCAGGCTGGGAAAAACTGGTGGGGGAGCAGCACTGAACAGCAGGTGTAAACAAACAGGATAGAGGCCAGGATTTTGCATCTTTGTCTAAAACCGAGATGCTTAGAGACTGGGGGGCTATTGGGAGATCTCACTCACTTTGCCAATTGAGGTTCTGAAAAAAAAAAAGGCTGAACAGGAGGGTTTCCAAATGTCACAGGAAGGCCTCATTTTACTTGCTTTGAAACTGGAGAAGGAAAAGCTGCAAAATCAAGACAAACATCTGATGGGGGAAGACGAGCATTCAGTATGTGATGTCCCAAAGGGACCGCAGAGAATTAGAAATGCTATCTCCTCTGCAATCAGATGGGCCAGGGAGGGGTTGGATGAACATGATCATCCCCGTTCACAATGAACTCTTAAGGGACTACAACCCTTTTCAGAGGCCAGCACCGAGAAGGGGCTCCCAGGGGAGGCTTGGGGAAAGCTAATTCCAAGAGTGAGTTCAAACCATTGAGATCAGAATGCTTGTCTAACCTTGTTTTAAAGAGACCACACATGCTGGGTCTAAGGGTGAGGGTTGATTTGCCCATAGCCACAGATCTTCGCAGTAGCTAAGACCCCAGACCTAACCTAGAGCAGGGTAGTGGGCAGTCTGCACGCCCAGGGGCCAAATGGAAGGACAAAACATCCAATCCACCCTGAGAATCCTGCTTTGAAGGAGAAACCAGCTCTGAAACAGATAAGCTCTTGTCATCCGGGGATCTGTTCTGCAGCCCTGTCTGCCCCCAAATGAACCAAGGGCAGTGGCCTGGGCCTAAAGCGTTGGTGACCTCCAGTCCCTAGATGGCTTGAAACTGTGTCAGGCTTCCAGTATCTGCTAGAAAGACACAAGATGAAGAGCAATGCGGCAGATGGAAGGGAAATTCGATTTTGATGGGAGTGCTGGGTGCTAGTTCTGGACCTGCCTGAACATATGTGACCCTGGATAGGCTATTTCAGCCTCTTCCAAAATGAAGGTGACTAATGACCATTAAGGTTGCTTTCATTCCTAACATATTATTGTTTTGGAAAGGGAAAATGTGAAAACATAACCTTCTTTAGAAGGGATTGGATGAACTGGAGATACGGAGCACATCGATGAGGTTTTGGGGTTTTGAGGAGCAGGTTTTAATTGTTTGCTTTTGTTTGTTTGTTTTTGCATATCAGCAAGTTTTAAAAACAAATACCTGCTTCAGCCTACCCTCTCTGGATTCTGAGTTTTAGGGTACAGAAGAGCCATTCCTTCGTTTTACACACAGTGTTAGTTTCTACAATCAGCATAAGGCAAAAATGCCATATTGTGAAAATAACCCTTGAAAAAAACTTTAGAAGTGCCCAGGGGGCTCAGTCGGCTAAGTGTCTGCCTTCAGCTCCTATCAGGACCCTGGGGTCCTGGGTTTGATCTCCAAGTCAGGGTCCCTGCTCAGTGGGGAATCTGCTTCTCCCTCTGCCTCTGCCTCTCCCCCCGCTTGCTCATGATCTCTCTCTCTCTCTCTTTCAAATGAATAAATAAAAAAATCTTTTTTTGAAAAAAAAAAGCACTTTAAACTGTCCACAATGAACAGTATAGGTGACTTTTTATTATACACTGCAACCCCACATAGTAACATAAATTTCTCTATGTATATATACACAGTGGTGGAGGATAGTTAATAAGGAGTAGATGTACAATCAAATTTTAAGTATTTTAAATTCTGTAAGATAAACAGACTGCCTAACATGGAAGAATGCAGCAATGCATACAGTTGAACTCACACAAGTTAAATGCCTGTGGATCTGGTTTATTAAACAGGCTGAACCTGACTGAGTATAAACAGGAACAGGAAACGGCTGGATTTTTCTTCATTACTGCCTTCAGCCTTGTTACATCAAACCAGTTTCCCTGCCTCTTGAAAACATCTTAGATAAATCTCCTGCCTTGTAGACTATTTAAGAAAAAGCCCTATTTGGTATTTAAAATCCCAATCTAGGCCAAAAATTCATCTCATATCCAATCCAGAGCTTCTCTCCCTTTAATCTGGCTCAGGCCTGACCAACCAGGCTCAGAGAACCAAAATACTGGGTAAGAAGTCACAACAGTTCTTTCCGGTCTTTTTTGCCCAGACACTTGGCTAAGCTGGAACTACATTTTCCAGAATTCCCTTTCACATAGGGGTCTGGGTAAGGGTGGAGCGCTTCCCAAGGGCCAGGGTCAGGCATGGCAGCTCTGGGGACAACCGTGCAGCTTCTCCCACAGGCCATCCCTGCCACTGAGTTCCAGTTTGTCCTTGTGTGCTCCAGTTCATCCTCTCTCTTTCTCACTTCACACCCAGTTTCCCTTCCTGACTAGCTGGCCTGGCTGATCTCTGGAGTCATTGGCTCCAATACCAGACATAAAGCCAACATCTTGCATAGATTTCTCCATCGGCTTCCATAGAAACCAAGTTCTAATCCCTACAATAAATCTATATGCTATTATTTGTAGTAATTCTACTTCTCTCATTGAACCCAGCTGGTATGCTCCCACTTCTTGCACACTTCTGCTTGCTTCTCTGGGATAGAAAGGAGATTATAGGAAAGAGGAAATGTCTCACGTCAATGGTGCTATTTTAGCTTGCCTCTGTCATGGTAGCCGCCAAAATGCAAGCCATCTATGGGCTGCAGATGCTTGGGGAGTGGGACCTTTGGACCTCTTGATAGTCGCCAGGGACCTCCGAATGACAGTCTTCTGGCTCTGGTGACACACACTGTGGCTGATCAGTTCAGACCCCCTCAGCTTTTCCACCTAAAAGAAATCCTGAAGTCTCTTACTTCTGGAATCCCTTTGCCCCAACAAGTTACCCTCTTGGGCAGGGTTGCTGAAAGACAACTCCAGCTACCTTGCCCACCATCCTATTGGCCCCCAGGAACTGCATCCTGGCCTGCTAAATGGTGGGCATACAGCCTTCCTGCTCCCCCGACACTTGGACTGCTCTTGTGGCAGCTCCTGCCAGCCTGTCCCTTCAGACTTCTCCAGGTGAGAAGCAGGCATCAGTCTCTTTGATTCTGAGCACCCCTAAATTCCAAGGGAGGCACATAAATTTCTCCCAAGAGCTGCATCACAGTACTCTGCTCGATCCTAAGGAAACCCTAGGAGGGCTGGAGAAAAGCCAAGCACTTGCTGTTCTCTTAAATCCCCTTCTTGAATTTCTAGTCTCATCTTAAGTATGCTGCTTGGGGTTATAGTCTCTGGATGGCTTTCATTAAATTTTAATGACTTTTGTGTATGTTCTTTGGAACATGGGAGTTTTTATCACCTATTATACTAGGCTTTGGATCTCTGGTTCTTTAAACCATCCCTTCAAACCTCGGCTTTGAGCGAAACCATCCTTAAAATTAATAAGAATAGTTTATCCATGGTACAAATTTAGGACTCCTAAGAAGGTCTGTCTGCCCAAATATTCTCCCACCTTTCCTTCTATGATACCTTGGACTCCGTCATTAGAGATCCATTCTACCTGATTTGACAGATTAGAATACAGTACATGCTAAAAAATGCTTATTTAATTAACAATTATTTAAGAACACAATAATCCTATTTTTGAGAATACAATACTTGGTGCCTTTTGAAACCTAACATTTATCATTTGTCCTTCTTCACCTCAATATTTACTCCCCAAAATTATTTAATTACCTGGTGATATTTGAACTAAGGCACTAAATTTTTTTTTAAAAAAACAGGTTTACTGGGGACCTCGGGCTGAGTTCATGGGAAATTCATTTCTTGAGGGAGCTCTGTTTCTCTTAGCTACAGAAACCAGAGAAAGTTCAAGGTGTTGAACTAGATTTAGGCAGATAGTATTATTCTTTCACTAATTATTTCTGCTACTGATATGGAGGGAGAGAGAATTATATAAAGATAACATGGCCCAGAGTAGTGGTTCTCAAACTTGAGTGAGCATAAGAATCACCTGGAAGATTGTTGAAAACATAGATCCTGGTGCCCCACACCCAAAGATTTCGGTTCAATAGATCAGGATACTTTGAGAAACTGAGCTGGGGCTTACAAAGATAGGCCTGTATGTCTGTCCCACCTGACCGCCCCCCCCCACACAGGTTCATGCATGTGCACACTCATGTGCATGTGCGCGCACACACACACACACACATACACTATTCAGGCATTTGTTGAGCTTCTGTCTAACACCACTGGGTCCTTTTTGAGTGTATATGAACTCCCAAAAATTCAGTCCTGACAAGTTTCTTGACTTCACCCCCATTTGTCTGACCCAAACCATTCAATGGCATCCTCCAGGAAAAGTCTGTGGATTTGGCTGTCCAGGACAGACTCCCATTAACCACATTTGCTAGCGAGACTAATAGCAAAATAGGAATGCCTGGTTACTGATTTACAAAGAAGCATCTGTCCACAGGTGGGGCTGGATGCTTGCACTATTGTACCCTTTCCATAGAAGAAATCTGCATGGGAATCAGACTATAATCAACAGGTTGCTGAGTAGAAATAAATTCAGATGAGGGCATTAGGTGTAGGAATCACTGGTGGGTGCCATGAGGTTAAGAGTGTCTGGGGCATCTATCTACACAATCAGGATCTACTTGCCCCCAGGACCCAATGGGAAAAGGCAGCCATTGCCTTAGAGAAAAACAATTGTCAGCCCAAGTGACATGACCTTGCCTCTGGTCCATGAGGGAACTAATTTGTCCTCTGGTGGATACAGTCCCTCTTTTGGAGTTGCAAAACAAATATCTGCTGAATCATTAATAACCTTATAATAACTGAAGTCCTTCACTCTGTATATATTATGTCATGGCTTACAGACCTGAGCTCATCTTGTCTCTTCAAGGGGATTTTCCCTCTGAGATTTAAAGTGTAACATCATCATCAAATAAAGGATCAGAGGAAAGAAATGTGATGTGTCTTCCATTCATTGTTAGGGAGCAAATTAAAGTTCTGGCACAAGACAGTTGCGAGATCCCCGCACCCAAGACAGAGAAGGAAGAGAAAATTCTTGGCAGAGGGCGAGGAACTGGGGCAAAAGTAACCACCGCTCTTTATGTGGGCCCTGCGGCTGTCTGGCTGGATACAACACCAGGACCCCTGGAGGACCATCCTAGAGCCCTTCGGAGGGCCATCAGAGTCGTTAGAGATTGAAAAAATATAAGGCAAGTTACTGGTTTGATTTTGCATTTGGCTTTGGGACTTTTGAAGTTCATCCAAAATGGCATTCCATCACTTCAAAATTATGTTCTGTTACCATTTTCTTCTCAAAATGATACATTATGCCAGATATTTTATAAATTCTCCCTTGCAAATTCTTTACAAAATATCTGTCCTTCTAGCAGTCCTTTGGCCTATAAATATATACCTTACCTATTGCATTTACTAGTGAATCTTCTCTCCTTGCATATGTAACTGGCATAATCTATTACCTAGAAAATACAGAACAAAATAACTACCTGCAGGACCACCCAAGAAGCATCTTTTTTTCTGGCATATAGCGGGAACTAAGACCACTATCCAACTACTGTCAGCAGGATCTTTAATCAAGAGTTTTTAAGGCTGTGGCTGTAGACACCATCACCTCCCTCACCCCCTAACCCTCCCAATAGCCAATGCCTAAAGCCTGTCATTCTGTACCAGAAGCTACCATGCAAGAACCAAGCCCTCATTAAGGGTTTAAGATTATTTGCCCATAAATTGCTCTAAAACCAATAATAACATTGGCATCTACTGAGGCATAGTGCAGGGCAGAACTCCCAGCTCTCTAAACAGCTCTCTTTGGTGAAGGTTGAAAATAACCAATTTCTTTTAAAGATTTTATTTATTTACTTATTTGAGAGAGAGAGATAGTGAGAGAGAACATGAGCAAGGAGAAGGTCAGAGGGAGAAGCAGACTCCCCGTTGAGCTGGGAGCCCGATGCCGGACTCGATCCCGGGACTCCAGGATCATGAACTGAGCCCAAGGCAGTTGTCCAACCAACTGAGCCATCCAGGCGTCCCAATAATAACCAATTTTATTCTATTTGATAAATCAAACCACCTTTGATTCTAGGACTAAAATGATGAGTTAAAGTTCAAGGTCTCCATATACTTGAGTCATATTCTGCTTTGCTTTTTCAGTAACAAAGGCACGTCTGTAACTGAAACATGCACGTCTGTAACTGAAACATGCAGGGAAACAGTTACAGGGGTTTTCTATTCAGCATAGGGATAGAACCTAAGTTCTCATTTATACTCTGCCATCATCAACTTTCTGTGCAATGCAGACAATTTCCCCTCTCTGGGCCTCTGATTTCACACCTGAAAATACAGGGATTAGCCTGGGTGATCTTTAAGCCTCTTTCCAGCCTAAAAGTCTGCGTTTCTAGAAAATAAAGGCTAACACAGATGACTCGTAGTACTAGCGGTGGCGTAGTGCTCTGCACTTAATAAAAACATGTAATCCCTTCAACATGAGCTACACCATCTCATTTAATCCTCTCACCAGCCATCTGAGGAATGCATTGTTTACCCGATTATTCTGGCAACCCCTGAGGCATAAAACATTTTTTAATATTAACAAATAACATTAGAAATATTCTCAATATAAAATGATAATAAGTAATATCAAAGATGTTCATGTTTGCAGTGCCTGGGTGTCTCAGTTGGCTAAGTGTCTGCCTTCAGCTCAGGTCATGTTCCTGCAGTCCCGGGATTGAGTCCCACATCGGGCTACCACTTCTCCCTCTGACCTTCTTCCCTCTCATGTTCTCTCTCACTCTCTCTCTCTCTCTCTCAAATAAATAAACAAAATCTTTTTTAAAAAAAGATGTTCATGTTTAAAACCAAAATGATCATATCAGTGTTGCTCAGGGTCAGGAATTCGGGGCGGGGGGCTCTCTTGGGCTGTCCGGTGCAAGTCCTTTCATGCAGCCACAGTCAGACAGTGATTGAAGCTGGAACTGTAGGAGGCTGCAGCAGCTGGGGGGCTGACTGAGCATCCGCTCTGTTCATGTACAGTCGATTCTCATTATTGGAGGTAGTTATATCCTATAAAGTCACTGTGAACACTAAATTAGCAAGAGTTGAACCATTGCTCCTGAGGGAAATGCAGGGTTAGGTTCCTGTAAGCCTCTTGGTCACAATGTTTTCAACAACTAATCAATATGGAACCTTGTTTTATGTGTGTTTCTACTTAAAGACACCTTATTTGATATATATTGTTGGTTCATTAACATTGAACTCGCTGCCAACAGCTCTGTAACTCATGCCTGATGGAAGCTTATCTCACACATGTATTTTTCTCCACAAGGCACAGCACAACCTTCTTGCACTTAGGAATGCTAGACAGCCCCTGAGCATTACACTTGAAGGCCATTTGAAACAGCAAATCACTAAACAAAAGCACAAAAATCCCAAACAAACAATCAAACAAAAAACCCATGGCACTAAATAGACCACAGAAAGGACAGTTGTTCACAGTACAAAGCTGAAACAGGAAAGCAGAGCATCGCCTTGCTGGATCCCAGCTGGGAACATGTGCACTGTGGGACTCAAATTATTTGCCACTATGTGCATGTCCCCAAATGGCTACAAGAGTGCTGCAAGTATTGATGATTTATGTACACATAAACATTGGCAAGTGAGGAGATTCACCGGTACGAATTTCACAAATAGTGAGACTCAACGGTACTTTCGGAGCTTCTCAATATGGTTTCTCAATGAGCTCACGTCTGCTTCCGCACAGCCTGATGGGTTCCAGGTGGCCAGAGAGTTAAGGGGGCTGCTCGTGGCTCCAGTGTGAGTTCTAGCAAGTCAGGCAAACGCTACATCACTTTCTCCAACCTACCCTCTGAAGTCACATGGCATTATTTCTACTGCATGAGCTTGGCTACCAGTGAGTCACACAGCTCTCCAGATTCAAAGGCAAGGGACCTAGAGCCCACCTGCCAAGAAAAGAATGTGGGGTGGAAGAAATTGCTGTGGCCATCTTTAGAAAGTATAATCTGTGATACCCATTCTACAGATGAGGCAACGGAGGCAGGCAAAGTTAAATAACTTCATCAGTGTCACCCAGTTACTATGTAGCAGAGCCAGGATTTGAACCCAGGCTTCTCTGATACCACTCCACATCCTGCTCACGGAGTATCACTTCGGTTTATAACCTATGGTTTCAACACAGTGCAAACAAAAACTCGAGATCAGCAGTGCAGCTGAGCAAAGATCTTGATGAAACAGATGGAATTTTAGGAGGAACCTGTAGAAGGAAAAGGAAGTTGCTTGGCAACTGCTGTTGGGGAGATTGATCAAAGCATGAACTTAAATATGAAGAAGTCAAGGAAAACAGAATAAAGGTCAAGCAAAGCAGGGATTTAGCTAAGACACAGTATGAATAAGAGATAAAAGAGAAATGATGAGTTCCGAGACCTAGGAAAGCACACAGATACAGAGCCACAGAGATAGAAATGTGGTAGGACTTGGACACCGGAGGCCATGCCCACACCCACAGGTGAGATGGTCAGCACAGAACTACCTTCAGCATGTTCTGAAAATTCTATCACAGGACAAGCCCCTATTTTTACCCATCGTTTGAGAGAGAAAGTCTAGCTCTGTGGCCCCCCAGAATAAACTAGGAAACTAAAAATGGAGATGTAGAATTTGGGGTCCACCAGAAACACACAACCCATGGAGCCTTTATCTATAAAATGGGGGAAGGGAGGTACCTACTTTTGGGGGAAACAGAAGTTAAACAAGTAAGCACTGTGTTCTCCAAGGACGGCTTACCCCCAGCCTGTTGATGATCACTGGTTTCATTTTAACAGTTAACAGTGATAATCCCTGGTAGAATTCCTTCCAAGAAGATGATTACTTGAACATTCCAATGATATCATCATTTGGGACACTCAGATGTGGGTTTGTCTCAACCAAGTGTCTCAGCATGACGGAACGTCACCCACTTTCCATGGAAACCTGGAAACACAGAACCTCTGATGGCTCCATAAAGACCATCTCCTGATGAAGGGGATGCTTCCTGCATCTCAGAGCTCCCACTGTTCTCATCAACTAACCAATATTTATTGTCTTCTTGTTGATTGTTGGAGGTTTTGACAGTCATGCAACTACTTACCAAATTTGGGGGGGGGCACTTAAAAAAACAAGTTTGACTTTGTTCATGATTTTGTGGGTCAGTAATTCAGAACTGTCTGAGCAGTTCTTGTTTGGAGTCTCTTATGTAGTTGCAATGAGATGCCAGCTGAGGCTTCAGTTATCTGAAGGCTCGAATGGGCTGGATGTCCAAGATGGCATATGCATATGGCAGGCATTGATGCCAGCTATTGGCTAGGAGCTCAGCTCAGCTCAGCTCTAAAGACGGGAGCTCTCACATGCAGCCTCTTCAGGATGGCAATCTAAAGATGGGCTGACTCCTACCATGGTGACTGGCTAGAATGTCCGAAGAGGGCCAATGGGGGGCTGCAAGGCCTTCTATGACCTAGTTTGGAAGTCACTTCTACCATACTCTATTAATCGACCCAATGATGAGCAGTCAGATTCAAGGAAAGGAGCATAGACCTCACCTCTTGACAGGCAGAGTGTTGAAGAATTTGGAGGCCATATTTTAAAACTGCCTGTTACCGGTAAATTGTGTTCCTTAGAAGGTGTGAAGATCCTAACCACCAGTACCTGTGAATGTGACTTGATGTGGAAGTAAGGTCTTTGAAGATGATCAACTTAAAATGAGATCATTAGAGTGGGCCCAATCCACCTAATCCAATATGACTGGTCTCCTTATGAAAAGGGGACATAGACACACACCCAGGGAAGACACCACATGAAGATGCAGACAGAGGTCTGGGGGATACTAAAGAACAAGGCAAGAAATCTAAAGATTGTCAAGAAACTGCTAGAAGCTACAAAAGAAACATAGAGCGGATTCCCCTCACGACTCTCAAAGGAATCCACCCTGACAACACCTTGATCTTGGACTTCTGGCCTCCAGAACTCTGAGACATAATATTTCTGTGGTTTAAGCCACCCAGTTTGTGGTGTTCTGTTATGGCAGGAAACTAATAAGCTCTCATACAGACTAGAAGTCTGATTTGGTTTAAGAGGACAAGAAACCCAGGTGAAAACATGTACCTTCTCAGACTCCCTTGCTGCTTAGAGATAGCCATATAACACTGATCTGCCAGGCATTTCTGGGAAAGCCTTGCTTACCTATAAAATGTTGCTTACCTATAAAATGTTGTCCTTTGAAATACCTATAAAATTTTGTCCATGTCTCCTTCTTACTGCCTATAGTGGGGAGGTGAGGTGTAGGAATGAATCAGCCATCTTGCACCTATAAGGACACAAGCAGATCTGGAAACTAGAAAGAACTGAGGGCAGTCTTCTCAGTCCCACAAACAGGTCACCACAGGCAGAGCATCTCTTGTGCCCCAGGCACCATGCTACATGCTAGGGACAGTCTTCTCTACATGCCTCTAACAATTTGTCTTTAATCTCAATGGCAGATCATTTCAACTTAATGAAATAAAAACAGGCATAAGGTGTGGATGTGATGTTATGGACCTGCAGAGGGATGCTTCCTATCCATTCTGCCAGGAGAGCTTCCTGGACCTCCCTTATGGCCTTAAAAGTCTCTATGAGCCCCTTTGTTGCTGAGAGCCAGGGGATTGTTCTCCTCTCCCTTGACGAGAAACACAACTTCCTGGGGTATCAGGTGGTAGGACCAGGGCTCTCTGAAGCAGTTCTCAAGGCAGCCACTACCTCAGGACTCCTAGCAACTGGGGCCTCCCAGGATGTCCTGGGAGACACCTCAGGCTGCTGCAGAGTAGCCAAGCTTCCACTGTTCTCAAGAGGGCTAATCAACGGAAACCTGAAAAAATCCACACCATGGATAAAAGCAAGTGGGCCCAGAACCCACTAACTTCCATTAAGTTATGACATCCTCCAATCAATCTATTTCTCATTATTACCAAAACCCTGAGTCAGAAGTCACAGCTGCAGCAGCAACATGGCTTCCAGGTTTTTCCACAGAAAGCTAGGGCACTATGTTTCTTGCTGAACCAGTCTGGCTTTCCTCATGTCACAGGTAACCCAGTCAGATCATCGGTATGGCCTTAAGGACTCTGACAGAAGTCACTTGAGAAAGCTCTCAGCCCTTCCTAAACTTCCACCAGTCCAAAGACATCTTTGCCCTCCATGACCCAGGCAAATGTATATGACTCCTTTCAAAGGCAACAGCTTACCAGAGCCCATGGAAGAGCTTTGTTCTTTACTTCACTTCCATAACTCTCACTTCCCTCTGAGAATAATTATAAATAAGGCCCTCAAAACAGCAGAAGAGGGATGAACGTGGGTCTCCATGGTCCCTTGGGCAATGAATGCAAAGATACTGAAGGCCAAGTGGGGCCAAATATCAGCCATACAGACTCATCTTCAAATCTTTAGCTTTATGGCCTTGCACTAGTTGCCAAAACTCTCTGAGCCACAGTTTTCCCATTTATAAAATGAAGAGCTGATACTTACCACTATGGTTATTGAGGGCGTAAGACAAGAAAATGTAGATACAAGTGGCCAGCTCCCTAGCTGGTATGTGACAGGAGGGCCTCAACAACCAGTGGACTCCTTCCCTCCTTCCTTTGTCATGTTGTGGTTTGCAAAGTCTTCTGAGAGAAAAAGCAATGAGGGATTGCATGTACCCTTCTGTGCCACTTGAAGAGTGAGGTTCATGTCGTCTCTTTACCATGCTCCCATGGCACCTTCCATGGTGCCCCCTGCAATGGTACATAACCAGCAACACCATAATAGAGGAGGTAAGAAGAGTGAGGGGAGAAGTGAAGGGAAGGACAAGAAAGAGATGGTGTCATCAAAATGACATTTGTTGTTAAATGAATATTTTCGAAGCTGGGATAAAACCAGGGGCTCAGTGAACTGGCAATAAAATCCAGCACTCCTTGGCATTCTGAAAAAGCCCAACATTTCCTCCACAGGTAGAGCTGGTGTGGAAGAGTTTGGCATCCCCCAGACTTGGAAAGGAGACTGAGCAGACGGCAGCCTCAGGCGTACTGGCAAGAGAACCTTGACCTAACCTACTCCCACCCCATCCAAGCCCTCACGGGGCCCCACTGGGTCTTTCTCTGCTAGCCTTCTCCACCCTTTCTCATTTAAAAAAAACTTTGGGGTGACACCTGGGTGGCTCAGGTGGTTAAGAATCCAACTCTTGATCTCAGTAGAGGTCTTGATTTCAGTGTTGTGAGTTTAAGTCCCATGTTGGGTTCCACACTGGGTATGAAGCATACTTAAAAAATTTTTTTTTCTTCCAACATACATTCCATTTATTTTTTAAAATTTGATACATAAATAGTATACATTCCTTAAGCTAGGTTGTATAAATTTTTTGACTTTTATTGAGATATCATTGACATATATCATTGTTACTAGTTTAAGGCACACACCATCATTATTTGGTATACGTATATATTGCTAAATGGTTACCACAATTACTTTAGCTAACATCCATCACCTCACATGGTTCTAAGCATTTTTCTTGTGATGAGAGCTTTTCAGACCTGTATTCTTAACAACTTTCAAGTATACAATGTAGTATTGTTAACTATAGTGATCATGTTGTATATTATATCCCCAGGACTCATCTGTCTTATAACTGGACATTTGTACCTCTTGACTACCTTCACCCACCACTCTTTCTTATCTTGACACCCTCACCTCTCGCTGTCACCACCAGCATGTCAGTTCTCCCCATCTTGCTTTCTCACCCGCGCTAGAACTCTGTCCAGGCTACTCTGCCAATCTCCCACCCATGTCTGCTCAGATTCATTATCTTAATGGCAGACATTGACCTTCCAAAAGATACAAATCATGTAAACCAGTCACATTTTGTAAGATTTTTACAAATAACACACCTAATGTATAGTCATCATAGAAAAATTTGATAACCCAAAGATGAACACTCCCAAATTTTTCCTAGGACCTCTCCCCCCAGAGATAAAGAAACCAAGGCATGGGAAGGCTCAATGACATTTGCAGGAATGCTCAGCCCCTCTACAAAGAGATAGATCCAAGATTCAGTCTGAAGTGGCCTCCTCTAGAGCTGTGTCCCTGACTATTACACTAACCCACCTCTGAGATGGAAACAAGATTTACAAGAGAATTTGGGGTCAAATCATGGATCATGGATCAAATGCCATCATCATAAATTGTTGTCTTGTTAAGTTTGCATAAAAACTCATTTTAGATTCAGGGAGAGGGTGTGGTAAAGCCTTACAGGAGATGGTGACTCAACTCTTTGGAGGATAATATACTACTATAAATTCAAAGGCTGAGAAAGGGCTTTTTGTTTCATTGATCTCATATTATTTATATTCAGAAAATAATTGGAGAAATTTATAAGGACATATGTGTATGATTGCTCATGGCCACAAAATTTCAAATAGTGAGGGAATAAAGGTCCTCACCTAAATTAACCTAAATATTCACAGTCCTCTGCACGTTCTAGACACTTCCATACCTTCACATTAACACCTTGCTGGTGCCTCAGCCGGCAATGTCTTTGTCCCACTTCCCCCGTAGGTCCAGATTTCTTTGCCCATGTGGCCGGGATCTCTCATTCTTCCTTCTTATGAGTTTTATCACTGCCTGGCTCTCGTCCTAGGCAGTTTCTGCCCTAATGTGGGCCTCTGTGTCTAACTTGTCCCATCCTGTGGTGCCTGGCACACAGGGAGCATTCACTGATATTAAATTGAATTGCCCACGCAATTCAATTTTACAGAACGTTATGATTTAGAAAGCACATTCACAGATATTTACCTTCGATTTTTAAGACATTAAAAAGCAGCAGAATAATAAAAGAGCCATTAAATTTATTTTTTTCAGGCAGCAGAAGCTTATATTTTTGTTCCCATTTTAGAGATAAGGAAGTTGAGGCTCAAAATGGAGTTTTCCAAAGACCACACAGCCAGTGGGGCATAGATGCATGTCTAAACTAGGTCTTCTGACTTGAACCCAATGATGCCTCCACAACACCAAGAAAAGGAGAATGGGGCTGAGGCCACCCCATAGCATCTGCCTGGCCACACTCACTGTGGGGAGACTTGATGTCACCCAAGGGAATGGGAAGGGATCTCCTAGGGAGCCAGACCTCTTGAGATTAAGTATTTCATCCTAACTATCCTTTCTCCTCATATAACTTTTCAGGGTTGGTTCCAAACACAGATTTATCCCCATTTCATATACCTAACCTCTTTGAAACTGGCTTGAAGTGGCCTGACTCATTGCTCAGATTCTCTTTTTTTTTTTAAGATTTTATCTATTTGACAGAGATCACAAGTAGGCAGATAGGCAGGCAGAGAGAGAGGGAGGTAGGGAAGCAGGCTCCCTGCTGAGCAGAGAGCCTGATGCGGGGCTCGATCCCAGGACCTTGAGATCATGACCCGAGCCAAAGGCAGAGGCTTTAACCCACTGAGCCACCCAGGTGCCCCCATTGCTCAGATTCTTAAAACCACCCCCCCCATCTGCTACATTGGGCCACCCCTTAGCACCAATATTAGTTTGCTTTTTCCAGCCCTCCCACCTGACTCTAGCCCAAGCCTAAGCCTGAGCTGTGATTCTTCAGTAGAGAGACACCAAGAAAGCAGAATCTCTTTCTTCCAGGCTGAGGAACAGATCTCTCCCTGCATGAATTCAGGACCTCTCAGATCAGGTCCCCAAAGCATCCCTATACTGATATGCCTTAGACGGCTGCTCCAATTACTTTCTAAATAAACCCTGGCATCTTGTCCAAGGGCCTGCCCAATCACTCTGCTTCATAGAGTGCAAACTAAAATAGGAGAAGACGACTTTCCCTCCTGCATGCAAAAGTGTTTCAAGGGACTCAATTTTCATACTAGAATCTGCCCAAGGACATGCCTAAGGAAATGCATCTTTCCTACCTTCCTTTTCACAACTGCCTTCCTACACTCCGCTATAAAAAGGCCAACCTCTCATCCTTCCAGAACCTTCCACAGGTGCACTGCCCTCAGGTAGTAAAAATGTCTTAGGCAACAAACAGAGGGTCAATTTCAAATTTGGGTCTATTGTTGTCAAAGTAAAAAACTCTAATCATTCAGGAACAAATCTTGTTGCAAGCCAGGTGGTGTCTAATTGTCTGCTTTCACCAAAGCTGCAGGAAGATCTACTAGAGTTGTCAGCTGATAATCAGAAGTGATTTTTGAGACTAGTTTACTACCACAGGATCCTTGGCAGAGGATGCAGAAGTTTAGAGAACCAACCAACATTACTATAAATAAAATTTTTTCTGTTCTGCTCTGCATATATCTGTGAACAAGATTTCTAGGCATTTCAATGGGGACACAGTTGATTGTGAACTCTGGCTTTTCCTGGTGATAAGTAATTTTCATTCACAGATATATCTTGTAAATAGATCCATTTCCAGGGCGCCTGGGTGGCTCAGTCCATTGAGCGACTGACTCTTGATTTCAGTTCAGGTCGTGATCTCAGGGTTGGATTGTGTTGGGCTCTATGCTGACTGTGGAACCTGCTTAGGATTCTCTCCCCCTCCTCTACTCACTCATGCTCATGTACATGAAAGTGCTCTCTCTCTCAAAAAAAAAAAAGAGAGAGAGAGAGGGATGCATTCCCCCCAAATTTTACTTTAATGCTTAGTAATTTGCATTTTACTTATCAAAATTTGATACCTATTTATGCTATTTTGATCAATTTGGTGCCAATTATACTATAATGCTAACTTCATTGAGAAGAGATGTTAACACTTAGAGTCTTACTGACCATAATTTATTCTCTGTAACATGAATATCTCCCCCTGAATCTAGGCATGTTTATCCAGTTGCTTCTTTGATACTTCTACTGGACGTTTAATAGGTATCTCAAAATTAACACGTCCAAAATCATACTTCTGATATTACTTCTCAAACCAGCACTTCCCAAAGTTTTCCACAGCTCAGTTAAAGTGCTCTTACATTTTTTTCTGCTCAGGTCAAAACCTTAGGGCTGTCCTTGACCCCTGAGGCAGCCATGAGAATGTGCCTCACAGACCTCCTCTACAGGGAATGTTACTGAGAGCCCCACATGCTGTTCTTGAATCCATGACTGCATTGGCATTGAGGATACCCCTTCCACAGACTGCTTCCCACCAATAATAGAATACTGAGTTAGACCCATTCCTGGGAGACACAAGACTCCTTTGTTGGCCAATTACAGCTCAAAAACTCTCCAACGACTTTGCCAAACCTTCCTTAAACTGCATGGTAGCCTTAGACCACCATCCAACCTTCTCTCCCTCTCCCTACCATCCAGGGTCAGGCTTCCATCATGGTCTGATGGCTGGCCCAGTTTACCCTGGCGCCTTCCCAATTTCCTTCCATACCAGAAGCAATTCGAATACAACTCTTCCATGTTTAATTCCATCTGGGGATACACTTCTCAGAAGACACAGATTAACACAACTCTTCTCTTTTCTCTCACAACTCACATCCAATCAGCAAACTGTGTCAGTTCTCTTTAAACTATAAGCAGGGTTCAGCCTCTTTTACCCTGGTTCAAGTTATCATTGTCTCTCTCTCAGATTATGGCAGCAGCCTCCAGTCTCAGTTGGCATGGTGTGTTAAAGATGGCCATAAATTCACTGTGTTCCTTTCTACCACCTCGAATCTGGCATTGGTCTCTGACTGTTTTAGCCAATTGCACATAGAAGAAATGATGCTGTTCCAGTTCTGGACCTAGGCTTTAAGAGGACTGGCAGCTTCTTCTTCCTGCCCCTTGGAACCCAGCCTCCATGCTGTGTGGAAGCCCTAACAGCCCACTTGGAGGAGAATCAAATCCCCCGGCCGACAGTCCCAGCTGAGTCCCGAGACAACAGCTAGCATCAAGTTGCCAGCCATATGAGTGAGCCATCTTGGAAGGGAATCCTCCAGCTCCAGCTACCCTAGCTGATGTCACATGGGGCGAAGATGAGCTATGCCTGCCAAGTTTTGCCTAAATTACAAAATCATGAGCAAATAAATGATTATGGTTGTTTTAAGCCATTACATTTTATGGTGGTTTTTGACACAGCGATAAATAAGGGAATGAGCCAGGGCCCCAAGAGGAAATAGATGGCATGCTGAGGGTGGCTAAAGGGAGTTTAATTAAGGGGCTGTTTGCAAAGGTGTGGCCAGGGTTAAGAGATGATGAAGCACCATGGATTCACATGAAAGGGATGCCCTGTCCACCTCTAGCCCTAAAGGAGCAATGGGAGAGGACAGTTACCAGAACCCCAAAAGGGTAGCTATAGGGAGAGCACTACTACCTGACAGGAGTTATGGCCCTAGGTAAAGGGACACAGCCAACCTGCAGTGACTCAGTATGGAGGGAACCAGTGGAACAAATAGAATAAAATGGAATAAATGGAAGTCTCATTCCCCTCTCTCCCTCTTGTCTCTCACTGGTCCCTATTAGCTGAACCTACTAGAAGCCAGAGAGCAAACAACCCACTGATATAATCCATAGAGGTGTAATGCAGGGTGGAGAAAAGTGGAGAGTAGACCTGAAGAGCAAATAAAAGATACCCAGCACCCTCCCTAACAGCTGTCCCTGCTTTGGCCCATAACCCCTTGCAGGCTATTGTTAAGATTTTAACAAAGTCTTGTTAAAATAAGTCAGATGACATAACTTCTTTGTTCAAAATCCTCCACGGTTAGTCAAAGCTGAAAATCCTTAAAATATCTTACAAGGTCCTACATAATCTTACTACCCATGATCTCTGAGCTCATCTCCAGGGCCCCCCCTCCATCTCCTAGCTCTAACCAGGCTGGCCCTCTCGCACTTCTCCAAATGTAACAGGCACAGTCCAGCCTCAGGATATTTGCACCAGCTATTTCCTCTAACATGCTCCTTCCCTCATATTCACATAGCTGGGGCCTTTAATTTCTTCCTTCAGATCTTGTGCAAAAGTCACCTTTTTGGGGAGAAAACCCCATAAAAAATGCCAACCCTCTCCTACCTGACTTAAGCTATCTCCTTGCTTGCTCAGTTTCTCTTTTTGCTATAAAGTAAGTTCCATGAGAGCAGAGACTTTTGTGTTTTGTTCACTAGAACAGCATCTAGAACAATGTCTGGCACATAATGAGCATTCAATAAATATTTGTTTAATAAATGAATGAAAGGACAAAGAAAAGGCGACATGTAATTTCTATGCGTGTGTGTGTGCGCAGGAAAATGTAATAGAGTGAGAAATAAAAATCTTTCAAGCATGAAGTATATTAAGACAGTTTCTTGGGGAGAAGAGAAAGAAAATTCAAGTTCAAAGAGAAAAAAGAATCATATAAAATTTCTGTCTATTAAGGAAGAGCTTGTGCATGTATTTTTTTAATGGATGTTCATGAACAGCAAATGGCTATGGTATTTAGATTCCACTTCCAAGTATGATATAACAATTTGATTTCAAAATGACAATATTTGCAATATGCTGGAAATTAAATCCTTTGCAACTCTTTAAATTTATGATTAAAAATATTTCAAAAGTTAATGTCAAAATAGGTGAAGAGGCTTCACAGCTTAACAAAAACAATTTAGGGGCTACTCAAAGCAAAGTGTTTGAAGACCACTGCTCTCGTATATATTAAAAGGGCCTTGGCCTAGGAACTAGAAAAATCTTACTTCTTATCTTGGCTTTGCCTCTAACTAGCTATGTGACCTTGGAAAAGTCACTTCACCTCTCTGGGCCTCAGTTGTCTCATCTGTGAAATTAAAGTATGAGAGAACTTGAAATCTAAAATCACTTCCAATTCTACAACCCTCTGCTCTGTGACCTCAAAAAATTGGTTTTCTGTCTCTTTACAATTTTATTTCTTCTTGAGAATCTCTTCCTCCCTTTTGCTCCTGCTTCTACGGTCACAGGCCCATCCCAGTTCTTGTGGTCTGGGGAGTGAATACAAATCAAGGCTCCTAGCCTGCAGCAGACCCCCTCCTTCTCCACCCATGAGAAGACATGCATGATTGAACACAGGCAGCTCAGCTCTGCCTGCACATCCAAGGTCCTTGCACTGTTTCCACACCCGCAGACCACCACCTTCAGCCCTGTTGTCTTAGTCCATTTGGCTGGCTATAACAGAATACTATAGACTGATTGGCTTATAAACAACATGAATTCATTTCTCACAATTCCGAAGGCTGGGAAGTCCAAGATAAAGGCACTGGCAGATTTGGTGTCTGGTGAGAGCCCGCTTCCTGATTCACAGACTGCTATCTTTTCAGCATCTCAGATGGCAGAAGAGACCAGGGCTCTCACTGAGGCCTCTTTTAGAAGGTACTAATCTCTTTCATGAGGGCCCCACTTTCAGGACTTAATCGCTGCCCAAAAACCCCAGCTCCAAGTACATGGAGGATTAAGTTTCAACATATGAATTTGGGAGGGACACATTTAGTCTATAACAACTATCCACCTGAAGAAGGACTGATCCAGGCCAAAGGCCTGTGCAGGCTTGGCAGTAGACTCAGGGCCATTTAAGCAGAAGATTTTCTGCTTCTGGGTACCTAGGCAAGGTTCCAGGCGGTCATGTGTCCTTGACCCCACAGGCCTTTCCCCTCATGGGGAAGGACATGTCTGGAGAAAGGCCAAAGGGAGGGCCTCTAAAGCCCAGGATCCAAGGAAGGTCCTAGTTGCCCAGGCTTCAACTTTTGCTGAATGATTGCCCATCAGGATGAGTGGATAAACATGTATGCATATCCACACAAGGATATACTACAAGGCCAGAAACAGAGATAAACGACTGATACACAAAACAACATGGATGAATCTCTGATGCTAGGCTAAGCAAGAGAAACCAGAAACAAAGGAGTACAAACTGCATGACTTCATTTATATGAAATTCTAGAACAGTCAGATTCCATAAAGAGAGAGAGAGAGAGTAGGTCAGTGGTTACTTAAGGTTGGGAGTGGAGGAATTAGCCACAAAAAAGCACAAGAGAACTTTCTGGGATGATGAGAATGCTTCAAACTTTGATTATCATGGTGGTTTCACAGATGTATACATTTGTCAAAACTCATCAAGCTTAAAATGGGTGAATTTCATTATATGTAAATTATGCTTCAATGAAGTTGATTTATGAAGAAAAACAATAAGAACAAAAGGATTGCCTAGCAGAACAAACATCTGTCGATAAGTATATATTCTACATCATGGTATGATTTCTCTTGTCCTATCCTGATAGAATTCTCCTTAAATCTATACACACATGTTCTCAAATAAATAGGTATGTGTGGAAAGATGGGGGAGGGGACTATTAACCATCAGTCAAATTTAGCTGACTCTGAACCCCAAACTTTTCCCTTGACCCTAGTCTAGCTAGGGTCATTTGGAATCAAAATCCCCCCATGGAAGGCAGTGTCAAATGGGGTTTTTGTTTGTTTTGGGAGTTTTATGGCTGTTATTTCTTTTTGAAGATTTGTTTATTTATTTAAGAGAGAGAGGGCACAAGCTGAGGGAGAGGCAATGGGGAGAGAGAGAGAGAGAAGCAGACTCCCAGCTGAGTGCAGAGCCAGTGATGGGGCTCAATCTTACAATCCTGAGATCATGACCTGAGCCAAAATCAAGAGTCACACACTAAGCCAACTGAGTCCCCTAGATACCCCACAAAGTAGAATGTTACAAGTGGTGAATCGAACAGCCCTAAGGTCAAGTCCCAGGCCTGCCACTTGTGAGCCTTAAGACTTATGGGGTAGTCAGAGTAGGAGCCAAATACAAGATCTCACATCATCCTCACCCAAACATGATGACATAGGTGGCTTCGACCACCACCATTCTTTTTGCACTAATAAAATTTAACAAGAAGCCTAAGGCTAAGATCTCATACTAAGAAGCCAGATGTCAGGATCTGAACCCACATCCCTTAAGCTCTGCATTTTAATGCTCCTCCAGAATATGTTACTTAATTTCTGAATCAAGAGTGCCCTTCTTCCTAAAGCTGAAATAACACTGCTTATATTTTAGGATCATTGCAGAAAGCCAAATAAGGTGCCTTGTGTCATTGATGTGGTCAATAAATCTTAGCAATCTAGTGTTCTGGCCACAGAATTTCCAACCACTTGCAGTGTTTGGATCCAATACCAACATCAGTACTTCCTGCCCACCTTTCTTCTGGCAGGCTCCCCAGTATAGGAAACTAAGGATCAGTCCCAGAGGGCTCTGAAGTGACTGGAAATTCCATGATAGCGACTAACCAACATTTAGGTGACCTGAGAATATCCATGCAATTTGCTGTTTGAAGCCAGTTGAAGGAATTCTTCCATTCCAAGAGCCAAGACACTAAACTGTGAAAGCACTTGAGAAGTGTACTTAAGTTCAAACAGAAATTTAGCTGTTTCATTTGAGGTTCCTCCTCTTGTGGTCCCTCAACCTTTGCAAAAGAATGTCTCCCCCCAATTGCAGAGCACCCATACATGGACACCATCCCTACTGAGAAGTACCAAAGGATTCATGTGGTGGGTTCTTTTCTAATATAGTTGTGCTGTCTTAAAAAAAAAAAGCATCCAAGAGCCCTGTGCCTTCACTTCATGCTCCAAGAAATAAGGGGAACTGTGCTGATTCTATGCAGAGGAAAAAAAAAGTGGTATCTAAATAAGAGGTTATGTGGCTACAGATGCATGCACCACATGGGCCTTGTCCCTCACATCATCACTAGGAGAGCAACAGAGGAAAACAGAAGCATTCCTAGCCCAGTGCCTGGTACATAATGCGAGCTTTATGCCCAGCCCTTCTCTGGGGTTTGAGTGGGCAGGATTTTCTCAGAAGTCCCAGACTCTCTTCTTTATTCCAGCAACTGAGTCAACAGGGGATGCATCTACCTTAACTTCTGGGAAAACAGGGCAAGAAAAATTGCAGTGGAGGTGCCACCATGTCTACACTTAAATGCCCATTGGTCCATCACAGGAAGCAGAGTAAAGGAGGGCTTTCCTGGAGGCTAATTAACAGATGACTACAGTCATCTGAGACTTAAGAGAATAAAAACAAACCACCAGCTGTCACTGATCCTTTTTATCTCCTTTGGAAACAGTGCAGCTAGGGGGAGGATTCCCAGCAATGACTGCCAATAGTCTCCAGAATGGTTACTGAAGACCAATTGGGCCTTTAAATAATCAGATATTAGATATAATCTGCACCCTGGGGTGCTCTCCACCCAAAAGCTCACCTCTAGTGCAAGAGAGATGACCACTGTTTCCTCTCCATGCAAGGCTCTGCTCAAAGATAACTTGCTAGCAATCTTTTCCTGATTGGCCAAGCCTTCCTCTAGCTCAGCGTACTAGGGGAGACTCAGATTCAAGCTGGGTTATGGTCTCTTGACCAAAACGTGGGAGTGGGACTCGGCTAGTTCAGTACCAGCTAGGGATGATGGATGTATAAACTGATACAAACTTTGGGGCCAAGAACACCATTCGGGGGTGCCATGTTTGGCCCATCTGATCAGAGATATAGAAAAAGCCATTCAGCTGAAAAGAGAGAAAAATGCTGCAGAGCTACAGAGAGAAGCAAGGGGAAAATACAAAGAACCCAGAGGAGAAAGAGGAATGGGTCTTAGGTGGCTCTTTAAGGAGCCCTGCTGCATTCACCCCTTTTTTGACTCAAGCTGTCTTTTTTTTTAAAGATTTTATTTATTTATTTATTTGACAGAGAGAAATCACAAGTAGGCAGAGAGGCAGGCAGAGAGAGAGGAGGAAGCAGGCTCCCTGCCGAGCAGAGAGCCCGATGCGGGACTCGATCCCAGGACCCTGAGATCATGACCTGAGCCGAAGGCAGCGGCTTAACCCACTGAGCCACCCAGGTGCCCCTGACTCAAGGTGTCTTAAGTCATAAACAACTTGCCTTTTATCAGTTCCAAATATTCTGATCCTTATGGCTTCACTCCTTTAGCTGAAATGTTAGACAACTGATGGCCCATGAAAAGACACCACACTGAATCTTCTTATTGGTCCCTGGCACATTCACATGAATGACTTTGTTAGAATCTTTCCCAAAGGCATGTTTTGATATGATTAGTGAGGAGAATCCAAGGGTGGGCCCTTGGAGGGGCAAAGTGCCCTCCAACCAAGAAGGTGGAAGAGCCCAGAAATGCTGTGGGCCAGCCAACCCAGCCAGCCACAATGACTGATGTCCAAACCCAGTCCAGTACCTGCCAGTGCTGGGCTCTCCAGCCTTTCCCCATTCTTCCTCACCCCATCTTCTTCCTCTTCCTCTCTCACCTGGACCTTACCTCAGTCTCATAACTGGCTTCCTGTGTTCCAGGCTTACCCGGTCTATCCTATCCTGCCATTGTCAATGTTTTCCCTTGGTTAGTTGTTTATTCAATTATTGACTGTCTCCTCTGCTGGGGTGTCCACTCATGAGAGCCAGGGCTTTAGCTATCTTACTCAACAAGGAGATTTGACCACTCCTAATGCAGAGTTTCCAAAGCTTGCCGCCCCTGCCTTCTTGCCACTCTTTTTATAACGTTTTCTGTGGTTTGAGTTGGCTTTACTCATGCTGGTTTCCCCCTTCTCATGGACACTTTGAAAGGCCATGGACAGGGACTGATGAATCTGGGAGACCCCAGTTCCATGGAGAGTCAGATCTTTTAAAATGCTGACTGGGTGGGGCAATTGGATGGACAAATAGAAGAATGGAGGGAGAGAGTGAAGGAGTGTCAAGGCCAGAGGAGATGGTTGCCATTATTAAGCTGTCTAATAAAACAATCCCAAAACTTATTGGCATAAGACAATAATTTATTAGGACCATGGGAATGTCAAAGGGGAATTTGAGTCAGGAACTGGGAAAGGGCTTGGATGGTGTCTGCCATGTGGTGGCAAGCCGATGCCAGCTGGGGTTGCAGTCATTTGAAGGTTCCTCTGGGCTGGACATCCAAGATGGCCATTTGCATTGTGGACAATAGATACTGGCCATTGAAAGGGAGCTCATCTGAGACTCACATGCCATACCTCCTCATGGCCCCTGGATACAGCTTCCTCATAGTAAGGCCCCCATGGTGTGACCCAACTACTTAAACTACCTCAGGAACCTAAGACTCTTCTAGTCTACCTCCTAGAATTGTGGGAGAGAAAATTGAAGTTCAGAGAATTGACACAGCTTATTCACACCAGAGCCTCTTCACCCAACTCAGCCAATTCAGCCTCTGTCTACCTCATTACATTGGGGAGGCCTCTATTAAGTGACAGTGTTCACACTTTCAAACAACTGAAACCAACTTTACCAAAATTAGAAGCAACAACAAAAGGTGGAGTGAAAGGTAATAGAAAAATTCCTCATCTATCTTACAGAATCAAATGAAGTGTGAGCAACCTGAATGAGGTAGACCTAGGGCCCTTGGGAGAAGGCGTTAACCAAGTTTCCCACTAAAGAGCTATGATCAATGGGTATTCGGTGTTAACATCTTTCCAGCGCTGTCTCTCTCTATTTCAAGGTCCAAATTTCTGAAAAAGAGAGAGAAAGAGAGAGTGTCCCCTGCCCCCAGTGGGGTGGCCTTCTACCTTACCATCAGCTACAGCCAGGAGGATGAAGGTGCAGAGTACAGACAGGACCAGGGAAGGCCTTCCCTGAGTTTCAGGACATGCCCAGGAAAAGGGTGCTCACTTCAATCCTGAAAACACTGTGAGCTTAGCTGGGCATCATCTCAGCAAAGGGAAACCACCCAGCCATGGGACACAGGGGATTTGAAAAATGCATCCTCTTCCCCACTGGAGAGTTGAGATACTAGCCTGATGGACACCACACGAGGAACTAGAAGCTTGTCTCATGTCCCTAGTGAACACAGCACTGTGAGTGTTGGGCTGCAAATGGTAAAGGATGGCTCAATGTGTCCCAAAGTCCATAAGACCCAGTGCTTCTTGCTCTCAAGGGCAAGCATATAGAATCTGAGATTCTACAACACAAAGCTAGGCAAAATGTGAAGAAACAGAAACAAATGCGATCAGGGCTGTATAGGATTTTTGCAAAACATGTTAGAGCTTGGCTTTCATAAATTACTGCTTCTCAAGCCCTTCCAGGCCCTGCTTGTATGTTGAAGTCAGTTAGCAATGTGTGATAGTTTCTTAAATAAAGAGAATATCTATGAACACATATATCCTCCCATCATGACATCAGGGTCACACCTACACACACACTTTCTCTTGTGAGAGAAAAACTGGTGGTGTTCGAGCACCCATATAACCAACCCTGGGCAAGCCTAGGGCAACATGTCACACACGGGGCTGTCACCTGCTATCATTGTCTTGGGAGAGAAAAAATTTAAAAACAGTTGCCAAAAGTGATATCTTTGCTGATCCGCCAAGAGCAGGGAAGTTTAAAAGTGTCCTGGGAGGGGCGCCTGGGTGGCTCAGTGGGTTAAAGCCTCTGCCTTTGGCTCAGGTCATGATCCCAGGGTCCTGGAATCGAGTCCCGCATTGGGCTCTCTGCTCAACAGGGAGCCTGCTTCCCCCTCTCTCTCTCTGCCTGCCTCTCTGCCTACTTGTGATCTGTTTGTCAAATGAATAAATAAAATCTTAAAAAAAAAAAGTGTCCTGGGAGCCAGGTGTTGGTTCATGTTCTGTCTGGCATTAAGAAAAATTATCCAAAACTCAGAACCAAAGCAAAAGAATGACCACATAGCATTTCCAGGTCATTTTATTTTTTTTTAATTAATTAATTTATTTATTTTCAGCATAACAGTATTCATTATTTTTTCACCACACCCAGTGCTCCTTGCAATCCATGCCTTCTATAATACCCACCACCTGGTACCCCAACCTCCCACGCACCCGCCAATTCAACCCCTCAGATTGTTTTTTAGAGTCCATAGTCTCTCATGGCTCACCTCCCCTTCCAATTTCCCCCAACTCCCTTCTCCTCTCTAACTCCCCATGTCCTCCATGCTATTTGTTATGCTCCACAAATAAGTGATACCATATGATAATTGACTCTCTCTGCTTGACTTATTTCACTCAGCATAATCTCTTCCAGTCCCGTCCAAGTTGCTACAAAAGTTGGGTATTCATCCTTTCTGATGGAGGCATAATACTCCATAGTGTATATGGACCACATCTTCCTTATCCATTCGTCCGTTGAAGGGCATCTTGGCTCTTTCCACAGTTTGGCGACCATGGCCATTGTTGCTATAAACATTGGGGTACAGATGGCCCTTCTTTTCACTACATCTGTATCTTTGGGGTAAATACCCAGAAGTGCAATTGCAGGGTCATAGGGAAGCTCTATTTTTAATTTCTTGAGGAATCTCCACACTGTTCTCCAAAGAGGCTGCACCAACTTGCATTCCCACCAACAGTGTAAGAGGGTTCCCCTTTCTCCACATCCCCTCCAACACATGTTGTTTCCTGTTTTGTTAATTTTGACCATTCTAACTGGTGTAAGGTGATATCTCAATGTAGTTTTAATTGGAATCTCCCTGACGGATAGTGATGATGAACATTTTTTCATGTGTCTGACAGCCATTTGTATGTCTTCATTGGAGAAATTTCTGTTCATATCTTCTGCCCATTTTTTGATATGCTTGTCCATTTTGTGTGTGTTGAGTTTGAGGAGTTCATTATAGATCCTGGATATCAACCTTTTGTCTGTACTGTCATTTGCAAATATCTTCTCCCATTCCGTGGGTTGCCTCTTTGTTTTTTTGACTGTTTGCTTTGCTGTGCAGAAGCTTTTGATTTTGATGAAGTTGCCTCTTTGTTTTGTTGACTGTTTCCTTTGCTGTGCAGAAGCTTTTGATCTTGATGAAGTCCCAAAAGTTCATTTTCGCTTTTGTTTCCTTTGCCTTTGGAGACATATCTTGAAAGAAGTTGCTGTGGCTGATATCGAAGATGTTACTGCCTATGTTCTCCTCTAGGATTCTGATGGATTCCTGTCTCACGTTGAGGTCTTTTATCCATTTTGAGTTTATCTTTGTGTATGGTGTAAGAGAATGGTTGAGTTTCATTCTTCTACATATAGCTGCCCAGTTTTCCCAGCACCATTTATTGAAGAGACTGTCTTTTTTCCACTGTATATTTTTTCCTGCTTTGTCGAAGATTATTTGCCCATAGAGTTGAGGGTCCATATCTGGGCTCTCTACTCTGTTCCACTGGTCTATGTGTCTGTTTTTATGCCAGTACCATGCTGTCTTGGTGATCACAGCTTTGTAGTAAGCTTGAAATCAGGTAATGTGACGCCCTCAGTTTTATGTTTGTTTTTCAACGTTTCCTTAGCGATTCAGGGTCTCTTCTGGTTCCATACAAATTTTTGGATTATTTGCTCCAGCTCTTTGAAGAATGCCGGTGGAATTTTTATCAGAATGGCATTAAAAGTATAGATTGCTCTAGGCAGTATCGACATTTTAACAATGTTTATTCTTCTGATCCAAGAGCATGGTATGGTCTTCCATCTTTTTGTGTCTTCTTCAATTTCTTTCATGAGTGTTCTGTAGTTCCTCAAGTATAGATCCTTTACCTCTTTGGTTAGGTTTATTCCCAGGTATCTTATGGTTCTTGGTGCTGTAGTAAATGGAATCGATTCTCTAATTTCCCTTTCTGTATTTTCATTGTTAGTGTATAAGAAAGCCACTGATTTCTGTACATTGACTTTGTATCCTGCCACGTTGCTGAATTGCTGTATGAGTTCTAGTAGTTTGGGGATGGAGTCTTTTGGGTTTTCCATATAAAGAATCATGTCATCTGCGAAGAGAGAGAGTTTGTCTTCTGCATTGCCAATTTGGATACCTTTTATTTCTCTCTGTTGTCTGATTGCTGTTGCTAGGACTTCTAATACTATGTTGAACAAGAGTGGTGAGAGTGGGCATCCTTGTCGTGTTCCTGATCTCAACGGGAAGGCTGCAAGCTTTTTCCCATTGAGGATGATATTTGCTGTGGGTCTTTCATAGATAGATTTGATGAGGTTCAGGAATATTCCCTCTATCCCTATACTTTGAAGCGTTTTAATCAGGAACGGATGCTGGATTTTGTCAAATGCTTTTTCTGCATCAATTGAGAGGACCATGTGGTTCTTCTCTCTTCTCATATTAATTTGTTCTATCACATTGATTGATTTGCGAATGTTGAACCATCCTTGTAGCCCAGGGATGAATCCCACCTGGTCATGGTGGATAATCTTTTTAACGTGCTGTTGGATCCTGTTTGCTAGGATCTTGTTGAGAATCTTAGCATCCATATTCATCAGCGATATTGGTCTGAAATTCTCCTTTTTGGTAGGGTCTTTGCCTGGTTTGGGGATCAGGGTAATGCTGGCTTCATAGAAAGAGTCTGGAAGTTTTCCTTCTGCTTCAATTTTTTGAAACAGCTTCAGGAGAATAGGTGTTATTTCTTCTTTGAAAGTTTGGTAGAATTCCCCAGGGAATCTGTCAGGTCCTGGGCTCTTGTTTTTTGGGAGGTTTTTGATAACCACTTCAATCTCGTTACTAGATATCGGTCTATTCAAGTTGTCAATTTCTTCCTGGTTCAATTTTGGGAGTTTATAGTTTTCCAGGAATGCATCCATTTCATCTAGATTGCTTAGCTTACTGGCATATAACTGTTGATAATAACTTCTGATGATTGTTTCTAGTTCCTTGGTGTTAGTTGTGATCTCTCCCTTTTCATTCAGAATTTTATGAATTTGGGCTTTCTCTGTGTTCTTTTGAATTAGTGTGGCCAATGGTTTATTGATTTTATTGATTCTTTCAAAAAACCAACTTCTAGTTTCATTGATACGTTCTACTGTATCTCTGGTTTCTACCTCATTGATCTCAGCTCTAATCTTGATTATTTCCCTTCTTATGTGTGGAGTTGGTTTGATCTATTGTTGATTCCCCAGTTCTTTAAGGTGTAGAGACAGCTGCTGTGTTCTGGATTTTTCAATTCTTTTGAGAGAGGCTTGGATGGCTATGTATTTCCCCCTTAGGACCACCTTTGCTGTATCCCATAGGTATTTTTTTTAAAAAGATTTTATTTGTTATTTATTTACTTGAGAGAGAGTGGGCAAGAGAGCAGGAGCAGAGGAAGGGACAAAAGAAAGGGAGAAGCAGACTCCCTGCTTAGAAGGGAGCCCAACATGGGCCCCAATCCCAGGACCCCAGGATCATGACCTGAGCTGAAGGTAGCCACTCAACCGACTGAGCCACCCAGGTGCCCCCAGCCTTTCCATGTCATTTTACCCAGACTCGCCCAAGAATTACTTGATTGCACAGGAGAATTTGCTTGTGTTTGGCTTTGCTGTTGCCTATCTGATTGGGGTCCCAAGACTGTGAAGTTAGATTTTCATTGTATATTTTTGTCCAGTTGGAAAGACGACCCTCTTCAGGTTTCAGTTTTACAGTCATCCTAAGACATTTGCCAGCTTAGTCTCTCTCAGCAAATTCATTTCAGGATCTCTCTGACGGCCTATGTAGAAATATCTGTTCCTGGAACCAGCCTCACCATTACACTGGTTCCCTCATTACTTAATGAGATGAATAAAATCCTCAACACATGTTCATTCTCCATTTGCCTGAGAATTGTGATTTTCATGTTTTAAAGATTATACCTCCACACTAGGAATGAGTCAGCCGTTTCTCCAGCCTCCTCAAATGCAGGGGGGTGGGTGAGGTGGGTTTCGAGACCACTTCCAATGCCGACATTGTATGATTTCTTCAATTAAAGTACAGACTGAACTATTCAGTGGGGCAGGTTATTTGTTATAGCAAGAAACTTCCAAAGGGAAATTTTCAGAAAGGTTGAGGGATGGTTACATATATACATATATGTATATATAAAGCTCAGCTAAACACAGAATCTCAAAATGATCACCACAAACCCTGAGTATTCTAGTCCCCCCCCCCCTTATCTGTGGTTTCGGTTTCACTTTCCATGGTTTCAGGTACCTCAAGGTCATCCATGGTCTGGAACCAATGATCCTCCTTCTCACTGTTTTGAAAAGTTCAACAGTAGCCTAAGTAAGGCTATGGTCACAATGCCTGAGTCATTCACGTTACTTCGTCTCATCACAGAGGCATTTTATCATCTCACATCATCACAAGGAGGGCGAGTACAGCACAGTAAGATATTTTGAGAGAGAGAGAGAGAGACCACGCTCACCTAACTTGTATTACAGCATATTCTTATCATTGCTCTATTTTATTATTTAATTATTGTAGCTAATCTCTTACTGTGCCTAATTTATAAATTCACTTTATCACAGGTGTGTATGTGCACATCTTCCTCGATTTATAATAGAGTTATGCCCCAATAAACCCATTGGGAATTGAAAATATAAGTTGAAAATATACTTAATACACTTGATGTACCAAACACCATAGCTTAGCCCAGCCTACCTGAAACATGCTTGGTACACCCACATCAGCCTCCAGTTGGGCAAAACCAGCTAACACAAAGCCTAGTTTATAACCAAGTGTCATGTATCTCATGTAATTTATTGAATACTCCGCTGAACGTGAAGAGCAGAATGGTTGTCAGTGTATCAGTCGTTCACCCTTGTGATCGCGGGGCTGACTGGTAGCTACAGCTCATAGCCTCTGCCCGGCATCACGAGAGAGGATCAGACCACACACTAGCAGCCTGGGAAATGATCAAAATTTAAATATGGTGTCTACTGAATACATATCACTTTGGCACCATCTGAAAGTCAAAAAAATTGTTTAAGTCAAATTATCAAAAATTGGGGACTGTCCATGGAGGACAAGTGGAGGATGGACTTTCAGGCATCCCCTGGAGGTCATGGAATGTATACCCCTCAGATAACGGGGGATTACTCTACCCAGCAATTAAGAATCCAAGTCTCTCAAAAGCATCCTACCTTGTCTTGAGGTGGTTGTGAATCCTCATGGTGCCTGCCCATGCAGAACAGAGCTAGAGCACCTGACGAATATGAGAGACGTGGAAAATGATTACTGACTCCCCTTACTCTGCTGGATGACCACCTGCAGGGTCCAATGGTTATGAGCAATCTGACCAGGCCACCTGGCTCCTGGCTCCCCAAAGTGTGGTCCAAGGACCAGCAGCAAAGATATTATCTGGGAGCTTGTTAGAAGTGCAGAATCTCAGGCTCAGCCTGCACCCAATGGAACAGAATCTACATTCTAACAAGATCTCCTGGTGATTGACATGCACAGAGGGTTCCAGAAGGACTGATCTGGCTGCAGGCTTCCAAGGCGGTTTTCCACCCTAGCTGCACATAAGAAGTTTTAGAACTCACAGAGATCGGGCATTTTTAGTATCCATCATAGCAGGATGGGAAAGCAGGTGACAGGTAGAAAGCATAAGCCATTCTTCTCAAGTCTGGAGTATGTGAGAAGCCCAGCAGAGGGGTTTTGCAATGCCGGGCTTTTTAAGTTTGGCGTCTAGGAAAGGAGACAGAAGAGGGAAGCTGAAGGGTATAGGGAGGAAGTCGAAGAACGACAAGCCTGTAGATTTTTTTTTTTAAATTTCCTCCCAGGTGGGAATGAAGGACTTCATGCCTAGCCATGATGCCTGTCTCCTGTTCATGCTAATTTTCTTCCATGAATTTATCCAGAGTTTCAGAGCAATAATCACGAGCCTTAAAACCCCAAAGATCTCAGAAAGTATAAGTAAGAAGAACAGACTGTGCTTTGACCATCCTTAATAAAATCTCTTTCCTCATTCTGCATCCCAGGCTGGGAATTTCACCTGATTTCAGATTCTACAGTAAGAAATCCCCATGCTAATCAAGTTACCTCTTACTCTCCCAGCCTACGGTTGTCATTTTTAGAACCACTGTACTGTGAGCACAAGACGATTAGGTTAAGTACCACTGGCCTACAAATGCTTGTCAGAGATATATTCTGATGACTGCATCCAACAATCTGTTTAATGGTTTCTCGCGCTTTGCTTTCTTCAATTATGAAGTGCTGTTTTGTGGGTCTCATGGATTCAGGGGAAACAATGAGGCGTTGAGTGCCACAGAAAGTCTCTATCTGCAAAACTTCATTTTTTAAAAGATTTTATTTATTTATTTGTCCGAAAGAAAGAGAGAGAGAGAAAGAAAGGCAGAGGGAGAGGGAGAAGCAGGCTCCCTGCTGAGCAAGGAGCCTGAAAGAGGGCTCAATCCCAGGAACCCTTTGCTCATGACCTGAGCCAAAGGTGGATGCTAAGCCAATGAGCCATCCAAGCATCCCTGTATTTGGAAATCTTTGATATATGGAGGTGGTGAAAACAGAGTCAACTGAAGAATTTGTTGGGATTACATTAGTAAGGATAATGCAGGCTGCTATGATAAATAAACCCCAAATGTATAGTGGTTCAAAACAACAGAAGCTTATTTGTCCCCCACATAAAGTTCAAATAGGTGTTCTAACCAGAGACTCAGGGGCTGGGGCTCAGGCTCACTCTATCTTGAGACATTGCTGTCTTGAGCATGTGGCTTCCAGGATTGCTGTGTTTGCCTACATCAAGCCAGTGGATTGGGAAAAGGCTTCATGGATCCTACATGAAAGGTTTTTATGGATCAGACTTGAAAAAGGCCCACATCGCTCCTGACCATATTTTATAAGCTACAACTCGTGCCTTGGCCTCATCAAACCACAAACGAAGCTTAAAAATATAGACCCGCTGTGTATCCCACAGAGGAAATGGATTTAGTGAAAGATTTTGCCACAGTGGGTCAAGAGCATCATTTTAAAATGGGATAGAAAGAGTAGAATAGATCAAAATGCATCTGACCTGGCATATAGGGAGGATTAGTAAAGTTTTGGAAAAGTGTTGGTTCCATCAGTTATATATTTGGATACATGTATGCATGTACTGAGTTGAGGTATAAAAGGTATTTTTTACACTGGGTCATGGTCAACAGTTAAAGTCATTCTACCAAAGAAAGATCCCTGTGGACAATATTAGAAGATACAGTGAAAGGACACAGTGGGGGCTCAGTCCCTGAAGGGGCATTTGAAATCATTGAGAAATTGGGCATGTATGAATTTCCATAATTATTCATAATATCAAATATGAAAAAACTAGATGCAGCCACATAGATGGGGTTGATCTCGAGAAACCTGGGCACATGAGTCAGGTTGAACCTAGGTACTCATTTACCTCCTGCCAGCCACCCACCTCCAGTGTCCAGCTAACTCACTATGTCCGTGCTTGCTGAGTACGAGGGGATAATTTAGTAGCTCCCAGCAGAACATACATGGAAAAACCATCATGAGTCAGAAGAATGAGTCTGTTCAAGCTGGATAAAGGGCTGCTTTCCTCGCATGTTAGGACAAAGACTCTGGTCTCAGGACAACTTGAAATCACATCACGTTATCACATAAAGAGCCACTCTCTGGGTGCTCCGTGGTGCTGTGTGTGAGTGAGTGTGCACGTGGGTATGCAGAAGCGCATGCTCACCTGTATGCTGTAACATGGGAGAGGTAGAACGATAGCAAGTTCCAGAAGTATAGAGAATTCCTAGCATAAATGGAGTGAATGGAGCCAGGTCAATGTGTTTTGAAAGGACTTGACATAGGGCATTATTTCAGTGGGCTTTCTAGGGAGAGGCAGAGCATGGTTTAGAGAAATACAAGCAGAGATGACATTTTGAGTATAGGGACCCGGAGGTGAGCCACAGAACATGCCCTAGAGTTGAAGTGAACAGACCTTGTATCGGCATCCCAAGGAGAGAGCTTACACTTCACATTCTACAGATTAGGAAACAGAGTCATAGAAGTGATAAATAAGGACTTTCAGCTCGTAGGTGGAACTAGCACTCAGAAAGTAAATTCAGCAATGGGAAAGGACAAGAATCTACCAAACAGGATTGTCTAGCCAAGGACAGAACACACTGGGACAGCAGGAAACTCAGATGATGGCTGAGGGCATCCTGAGAGAGAGGGTAACTCAGGCTCTTGAGTGTGCGGACAGACAGCCATTCTTACTAGGGCACCCTGGGCCACCATTCTCCAGCAGAAAAGGACGAAGCAACACAGAGATCCAAAGGGGTAGACGTTCTGTGAAATGCCAGCAGCTAGGTATGTCCTATCTCTTCCCTGTCGTCCTCCCCTCCAAAGGAAAAAAAAAAAAGCTAAATCATCTGGAAGACAAGCACCCACCTCAGCTGTCCCAGGCAGATCTATAAATCCAGCCCCTCCCTTTCCACGACCCACTGGAACAGGGCTGGAGACAGTCACTTCTTAGAAACACTAAAAATACACATTACATCATTCCTCCCCCACAGCCTTCAACCCCCACAGCCAGCCAAGTAATTTGAGCCCCTGCAAGGCCTGCCATAGCCT